>NW_019525658.1:2503825-2578134 GCF_002814215.2 Seriola lalandi dorsalis
AAGTGACCTCACAGCTGTACTAAGACCAGCAGGTGTGCGTTACCTTGGTTCCTCATGGGGTTGGTGAGCTTGGCCAGGTATGGCAGCAGCTCAGTCTGCAGGCTGACTGGAGCCAGACAGAAGCTCCTGAACAGAGACTGGGCCGCCAGGCAGTTCTCCCGGTGCTGAAGGAACATCAGTCTCATTACAGTCTGTTTCTTCTGACCACACACGACACACATGAAGAGCAGTCTGATCTGAGACCTGTTACAGTGGTTTTATCATCATATCAAGACTGATGACTTTGCTGTTTATGATTGATCCACCTGCTTTTACAAAATTTATTTGGTCCTGAAGTCAAACAGTTGTAGTCTGATACTGCATCATATATACATCTATATACATCTCTTAATGGTTAATGTTGGACGGCAGAATATTGTCAGCATATTTATCACCTGCTTTATTATTATTTCCGACATTGTTCCCTTGAGTGTTCTGTATTAACAACGCATAATATTCCTAGTATATAGTTCATAACCTGGCAACATAATGTGATATTCTTTGCTAATGTAGCTTACTTCCCTTATGTTTGTTATGAGTGTTATATCTTGCTTATAATATTGTGTGTAACATGGTGATCCTTTGATAATTATGTCAGACCACATATTCATATGATTACCGTGTTTCGCCATGCGGCCGTGTTTGATACTGTATTTCCGCTGTTTCGCCACCAGAGGGCTCTGTTCACCACAGAATTCTTTATTCTGGCAAGGAGTTGAATTGTAGTGGTCTTTACTGGATGTTCTGAATATATCTGTTACTCTGGAACATTTCGCTGCTTCCTCATCCAGTATTTTTTTCTTTTTACTTCTCACCTTCTCTGCTCCTCCTCTCTCCTTCATCTTTTTGATGCTGCTCCAAACCAATGTGAACAGTGCGCACACTCGTTCCCTGGATAACACCAGCACGTCCCTGATAACTCTGGACGAGTACAACCTTGGGTAACTGCTATTTGTTTACGGTGTTTGGGGAAGTTAGGTTAACATTACAACCAATCACAGACCTTTCAAAAGGTCTTTGACTGGATATAACGATTCGTTATTATAGAGAGAATTGATCAGTATGTGCAGTTCATTGGCTGATCAGTAACAGTAGAGAAATCTTAAAGATTTGACTCTGTATCTTGTATCTGGCTCTCAATCTGACTAACTATCACCAGCTTTAAACCAGTCTTATACCAGAATATACCAGCTTTAAACCAGTCTTATACCAGAATATACCAGCTTTAAACCAGTCTTAAACGAGCTTTGAAGAAGTCTTAAACCAGAATTAAACCATAAACCGCAGCCACTGGTCGGCTAACCACAGAGCAACAGCCTCACCTTCTTACTGATCAGCAGCCAGCTGGGTTTGTGCAGAGGTCTGAAGCCGACAGAAACCTGCTGAGAGTTGGAGTGAAGGAGCCCTCTGGTGGCAACTGAACACCCATAATCCCCCATGGTGCTGCGGCTCTGAAAACAGCACAGCACAACCCTTTATAGTAATAATAATAATAATAATAATAATAACAATAATAATTTTTATCTACAGATCACTTTTCAAGCAACAATGGGGTGGATGAGCATAACTGATTGAATGCTAGTAACTGGTCTTTTGTATCTGAAAGAAAAGGCAAGTTGTCACATGCAGCTTTACAAAGTGCAGAAAGTCTGAGCTGTGTTCACCAAGTCCACAGAACTGGATCTTTTGGTTTATTGGTTTTGTGGTGACTTGGAAAACTGTATTAAGCAGGATACAAATGTGGTCAGAGACAGCAAGATCTCTAATGAAGAGGCTAACTAAATTTAAACCAAGTGTAAAAACTAGGTATAGTGTGTGCCCACAGTTGTGGTTTGGACTGTAGGACTCAATAATATTCAAAAACTCGGTTGTGGCCCGATTTGAAGGGTTGTCGACGTGAAATGAAATAACACTCTGAGTCCACCACTGGCCAATCTTGTTAATGCACAGGCCATGTCAATACTAAAGAGATACATTTAATACAGTTGTGTAAAGTTAGACGCTTGTCTGTGTTATAAACCACTGAGCTGTATTTGGTGTCCAATTAGACTTAAGGGACAAGGAACTGGTGGGATGTTATATTAATGTGAAAGCAACAGGAACACTAGATCTAGGGGAAGACTGACCGTCCAATCAGCAGTGAGGAGGTCAGCGTCCGACAGGTACTCGGTGGCGCGGTCCACATCCTCCACCTCAGAGAAGAAGTCCAGGTAGTTCTGGTGGAGGTACAGGTTGAAGAACTCTCCAGACATGTGTGAGCGGTCAACGACCAGCTGAGCAGAGACACAGACGAGTTCTGAGTGTTAGACTGAAATCAGACAGGTGTTTGTTACCTGTCAGAGCTACAGAAAATCATGTGTTCACCTCAGGGTCCACTAATAACGCTTCTCTGTGGTGATGAGACAGGTGAGGTGATAGACCAGGTGCAGAGGCTCCTTCAGCTGCTTCACCACCTTCATGAGTCCCTCCTGTTGATGACAAACAAACCAGCATTCAAACTATTTGCCTTCATGTCACTCAGTCAAAGCCACAGCAGCAGCAGTCATCCTCCTCAGTCATCACATCTTTCCTGCTGCACAGGATCTTCAGCACTGAATCTGAACCAAAGGCCCTGTATTAACCTGCATCCTCAGTGGGCAGCTCTAAGTGCATCAGTTCACACCTGACTTTATTGCGTCTCAGTGACCACTTGTGATCAGATATCACTTCCCCGCTTCATATGCAAATAAAGAGGTATGTGTTGTTGTTTTTAACCAATCTAACAGACAAGTCTGTTGTTGATATGCTTGTGTGAGTGAGTGAGAGAGAGCGAGAAAGAGCATGGCACAGAGCAGTTGAGTGAATCATTGCTCTGATCACAGCTCTACAGTGAAATCAGGTTTTATCCATTTGAAATAGTAGAATACTTTGGGTTCATTATAAACTGTGTTGGGACTAATCAGACTGTGGCAGGGGACATCAGTACAGCAGGCAGTCCTTCAATGTGGACCAGGAAACATACACTGCTAAAACAATGTGGACACATGTGGCTGAGGCTCGTAAAACCACTGGTTCCTACTGAAGATAGAAATCTTTAAAAACAACTCACAGATGTATAATTTCATTTTTGGCTGGAGCACAACAGCAGAGCAAGCTCTGCAAACATCCTGTAAATGTCTGTGACTGACTGACCAAGTTACAGCATTGGCTGATTGTTGGGGTTTCCCCATTGGTGATTGCTCTCAAGCACTGCTGCCAACTTGTCGCTATATTAACTGACTTTGACCTGGCGACAAATCTAGCACCTTTCTGGACAAACGTTAGCCACTCTCCACACAACAGAGTCTCCACATTAGACTGAAAGCAGCTGAAACTAGACTGGATGATGATAGGACGAGTGTTTATAGCAGCAGGACAGTGTTGTGTGTGTGTGTGTGTGTGTGTGTGTGTTTGTTTGTGTGAGTCTAAATAAACTACAGTGTGTATGTTCATGGTGGAACATGGCTCATTGATGTAGATGTATCAGTACTTGTTATTAGTGTCTAGTCACTGTTGGTTTGACTCTTCACTGCAGACTGAATAGAACTACGGTGGCCCAGAGAGCTCATCGAACTGCAACTTAAGAAAACACAGAGACACAAACGCGCTGCAAATTCAGAAAACATCTCCATCAATTTTGACAACACAAGTGCTGAAAAAAAATCACAACACATGCAAAATAAACAAAACATGCTGTAAATTCAGTCCTACAACACCACAGAAGTGTTTCCAGGGGACACAAAGTGATGAACCCGGCTGGGACTTGCTGTTTTGAAGTTAAAAGCACCGGATAACAAGTGCGCCACAGCTGGGTTCATCACTTTTTTCTTCTGAAGTTATTTTTTGCCTTGATTCTGATAGAGATGTTGTGTTTTAGGTATGAATTTGCAGAGTGTTTATGCCTTTGCATGTGTTTCCTTAAGATGCAGTGCGTTCAGCTCTCAGGCCCACCATACAGAACAGAGGACAGGCTGGAAACTGGAGCTCTGACTCACGTTTGCAGTGCAGGATCTTTCCCAGAGCTCTGAACAGGAACAAAGAAGCATCTTTCCCTCCAATCGCCTTCTCCTCTTCATGCTCCTTTGTCATTTTGGACCTCTTCTTCCGGTTTGTCCTGGTCGTCACAGGTCTGTCCTTCTTCATCGTCCACAGCCTCTTTTCCAAAGACGTGTCTGCAGAGTTACAATGGAATCAAACAGGAAGTTCTTTGAGGTCATCTGATGAGACAAACATCTGTCTTGAGGGATTCATAGGTGTGTGGATGAACCTCTGACCTGGGAGGGAGGAAAACTGGAGGCTGTTGATGGCGCTACGAATATCTCCGGAGCTTCCTGAACACAGCGTCTCCAGCACTGCCTGGTCTGGGACACATATCCTCCCACAGCTCTGCTTGGAATTATGGGAAAATAGTATACTGTAGAAACATACAAAAAAAAAAAACATACCAAAATGTGTAGTCAGCTGTAAGGCTTCCCCCTCACCTTTCCTGCCTCCAGGGCTGAAATGCGGTTCAGGACTTTCATCATTGTGGTTGGAGCGACTGGATTGAAACTAGAAACAGAGAGAACAAATTCAGGAAAACTCAGAGGTTCCTTTAATGGAGGATCAATACACATGAGCATGATGAGGAATAATTTCATTTAACAGCCTGTTAATCTTCACAGAGCAGAGGTGCAGCAAGAATTCTTATGAAATTCTGTTAAAACACACATTGCAAAAATCTGATTCCTGTGTCCTACTGACCTAGATATGGTCATGCACACTTTTATTTTCTCGCATCTTGACTATTGTAATGCACTTTCTGCTGCATCAGTCACAGCTTCCTCCACTACTACAACTAGTAGAGACTACTGCTGCATGGATGTGAACCGGTACCAAACGATATGAGCACATCACTCCAGTACTCCTGCCTGTTAGATTCTGCAAAACCTTTCTTAAAACATTCTTTTATCTGAAAGCTTTTATGAATGTTTGAATATTATTTGATATATCTTCATGTAACTTCCCTCTGTTTTATGATGTTTGATTTTCTTTGGTTTTAAATTTACCCCTTTTCTTATTGGAAAGCACTTTGAAACTTTGTTAAGAAAAGTGCTGAATAAATAAGGTTTATCATTATTATTTTTATTACGACTATAACAGGAGGGGAAGTTAGAATCATAGGCCTGGTTCTCTTTACAGCTGATGTTAAAAAAAAACAACTCTTAGAATTTACTGTAACTGGAATTAATATCTCTATATAAACTCAGACTGTAACAGATTCACTGAGGATTTTAAACAGTTTTTTTTCCAGGTGCAGGTGAAACCACCTTTGTGTCTCATTTGTGTCTGCACGATGCACCTCTGTCCTCACTGTATATCTGAGGGAGGATCCCAGTAATAATAAGAGGAAACCGAGGATGAATATGTGTTCTGCTGGATTTACTGTCTCACTGTGCTGCAGGAGACAATCTCAAACCCCGAGGAAGATTTTCCTGATTATTACAAGAAATGTGAATTAAATATTGTCTTCTATATGATAACAATGAAGCAAACGGGCGGTTTTAAGGAACACAATATCTGGACTTGACCATCACTCAGCTCTTTTCCTTCTTTTGTTTAGACACTTTTTGTTCCCGTCCTCTCAGACACGTGTTTCAGTTTATGTCACTGAGAAGAACAAGGTTTTTAAACTCACCTGTTGAAAGTGGAAAGTTTCGCTAAGATCTGAGTTCAAGGCCTGAGTTTGTCCCTGTGAGCGAGACTTGTGACGTTACACAAGTGTGATGTGGAAACGTGAAGCCTGCACTGCACATCCCTGGTGCCTCTGTTTGTCTTCTGAATACCTCATCTCCTTTGCATCTCTCCTCATTATGTATATTTGAAGTAACAGTGAGGGTTTTTCGGAGAGTGAGTTGAACAGAGTAAATTAAGAACTCATTGACAGACGGGACATTCAGGGAGCTAGAACAACAGCGGCTCAGAGAAGATGCTGTCGTGATCATTGTAAAACTGTGCAGCAATGATACAGCTATAAAGTCCAGAGAGGCAGCTGCTAAGACACCTGCTTGACTAACAGAATTTGAGAGACTGTTAGTATGTTTGATCTGATGAAGATCTAGCACTACGTGCTGAACCAGGTAGTGTCAGCTTCACGCCACAAGGGTCGGCTCGATAAATGAACCTCTCAGTACATCTGTAAAAATATGCTGTTTATGTCCAAGTTCTTTGTTTATTGATTGTAAGTTATAACAAGCCTCATGATGTTTGATGTTGTCAGCTAGAGGCATGAGTAACTCTGGTTAATTTTTAATTAAGAAAACAAGGTGAAATAATTAATAATTAAACAGTAACTAGTTGCTAAATGCCATAAAAGACTGATACTGATATTGAGCAGAAAAGCAATGAGTAATGAAAAGCATTATAAAGCATTATGTCTATTTTATCTCTTTCAAGTGGGGAAGCTGCACACATCCTTAAAGCAGAACTTTGACAGTGTATCACTGTGAACCTGATGCTGCAGATGTCCAGCTCCTCCTGGATCTCTCTGGGAAACAGAAAGCGTGAGCTGCTGTCTCCACTCAGACTGTCTGACACGATGAACACCAGGGGACAACGACCGGTCTTCACAAAGCGCCTGGAACACACACAGCAACACACAGTCTCACACACGGCATACACACTGTAGAGTTCAGAGCCAGGGCTCCAGACCTCCTGTCATCCTCCTCCACACAGATGGAGACAGTAAAAGCTGCAGGATGTCTGGTACTGGTCACAATGATTCTGAAGTTACTATTAAAGTTGATTCAAATCTGTGTGTCATCCTACAGTCTGAGATCACGTGGTGGGCGGTTCTGTTTTTCTGTGTGAAAGTATGAAAGGAGACAGAGGCTGAAACCCGAGCTGCTCTCACCTCAGGTTATCGTGCAGGCTGCCCGGCTGCCTGTAGAACTGGTTTGGCATATCCTGAAATGAAGTGACGAACATGATGATGATGTTAACTCAGGTGTACAACCAACTGAATGTAAACAACGCAGCTTCAGACCAGTGTATCAGTTTAAATACAGAGTACCATGTCAGTGAGTTCAGCAGTTTAAAGAGTGACAGTTTTACTGACATAAGACATCATCATTATTACAGCAGCTCATACACACATCTCTGAAACATCTGCATCCAGCTGTGGCGATTTAGTTGTTTCAAACTTTAGAAGCTCTGAGGATGAATCTTTTAACCAAAGCAGTGTTGGTGGAGCCACATTAGAGACATAATCAATCACTTTCTAACCACATGTCATCATACTGGTATGTTCAGTAGATTAATTCCTTAAGGCTGTCATCTGTACCACATACATTTAATCCACCTGAAAATACAGTAACTGATTGTCCCACTGAACAGTTCGAAGGGCCATAATAAACCACAGATACAGCACAGGTTGCTTGGTAAGGGCACATTTTAACATCAGTGAACATAAATACTGTTTCAACGGTGTCACGAAATGTGGTTTTAAATATAAATTATAAATGTAACTCAAAGTAATAATCAGCTATTTGTTTTGTTTTATTTCTTAGTACAAAGAATTTAAGACACCCTTCAACAAAAATCAAGTTTTTTTCCTTGTTAACATCCATATGATGTTTCTTTATATAATACAAGACATACAGTATCATGAGTGAAATAATCATCAACACCATGACTGAGTGTTTCCACCTTGAACTGCAGTGAACCAATGACAGTCTCATAAAAACAGATTCAAACAGCCAGGGTTTCATACGTCACAAACCGGGGCTAAATAAACCTGAAACCTGAAACCTTGTCAGTACAGAGAGAGAGTTAGCATAACACAACCACTAACACTGTGTCAGCCACTGCCAGTTATAAGCTAACTAACCCCCCCCCCCTTTAATAACAGGTCCACCTGAGGACAGGTAATCACAGGTGTATTTAACAAAATATGGTTTCACTTATCCTTACAGAGGTAAAAGCAACAATAAATAATGATGGGTATTTCAGGCGCTGTTGATCAAACTGTGGCAAAACAATCAGGACAAGTGACAACTACACAGAACTGAGCTACGGAAATGAACAGGAACGACCCCCTGGGGTAAATACAGGAACAGATGTAGTACATACCTCCACCAGTATGAGCTTCCTGTCTGCAGCTCCTCCATCACCTGCCATCCTCAGGCAGTTATACTTGTTGGCCCTGAGGAGGAACTCCTGGAACTGGGCTAACTGGGAGCTGCAGGAAAAACCGTTCATCCTCCACTCTGCAAACAGAGGACACGGGACAGTGGTGAGGGTACCTGAGATTATCTATCACAAGGGAACGTTTCATCTACATTCACGTAAAAACCATTCATCCTCATTTACGAAAATGGTCACGGATAAAATGTTAGTAACACCTTTCAAAATAAAGCTCTGACATAGTCCAAGAGAAGCATTTTTTTTTTAATTACTTTTACATCAGAAAGATGATTTTCATTTATATCAATCATCATCCTAAAAAGGCAGGTATGAGGCAGGTATGACAGACAGGGATTCTCCTGACCATTCTGACTGCTGCTGTATGGCTCCACGTTGGTGGGGTTGATCCACTCCTGAATCCTGAGGCCCAGCTCCCAACACAGAACCTGGACTGTAGCGGTCTTTCCACATCCGGACGGACCCGTCAGCAGTAAGATGCCACCCTGCTTATGACAACAGGCAAGTGAAGCTTGATCCTCCACAGACCACATTTTGACAGTTTAAGATCAGACTGTAAGATTAGTCGTGGACAGGACTTGGTCTCAAGATGGATGAGCTTCTTTTATCACTAAATAAAAAAGGTGAGAACTCAAAGACAGTGCTGCAGGGACAGGTCTGTGGGTCAAAGTTCAGTTACGAGTCTCTGATTATTAAGACAAAAAACTTGAATTACCTTTGATGAGTTTGTGTGAACTCTCATCCAGTTCTCCACCTCCTCTATCTTCTTCTTATGTACAGCTAGCTCAGCCTATACACACACACACACACACACACACAATGACCATTAAAAGAGAGTAGAAGGAGATGAACATGACACGAACCTTCAGCCTCCACACACTCAAATCAAAAATCCACTAATTCCCATCAGCAGTGGTGATCAGGGGTTTAAGGTGATCAGCTGTGAGAACATCTGCTCACATCTGTCCTACACCTGTACCTCAGGGTTAATAATAATAATAATAATTATCTGTTGTACAGAGACTCAACACGAGATGTAAATTATTCATCAGGACTGTTTTATGGATTTTGTTTGACAGGATTTTTTAAATTAATGTGAAGTAATATTTTGATTTGTCAGGTAGTTACTAGAGTCAGGTAACTAGGGTTAAAGATTTTAATCACATCGGCCACATCAACTTTTGAAGACGTTGTGTATTTTTGCTTATTTATATTGATATTGCAAATAAATTGGCAATATCAATTCTGTTTGGAACTGTAGAGAAAACTACTCTCATAAGGACTATAGAGTGGGGGGGCATTTGGATTCTGAACAAACGTATTCATTGATACCGGAACAAATGTCTGTAGCACTGATGCTGACCTGTGAACGGGGCAAATATCTGTCCACCCAGGGCTCATCCTGGTCCCTCTGGACTGACTCTTTCAGCAGGCAGGACGTGTGGGGGTCTAAGCTGCCCGTGTCTCCTTTCCTCTTCCTCCCCCTCTTGGGTTTAGCTGTAGAACATGAAGCCTGGCTGCCCTTTCTCCTCCCAGGCAGAGAGAAGCTTTCCCCGGGCAAATCAGTGAAAGACGGATCCACCCAGCGGTTTACCTGTTGTAAATACGGTCGAACAAAAATTATTAAATATTCAGAAGGAACAATTTGACATTTTAAGTTTATATGACAGAACCAGACAGTGAACAGGGGGAGACAAAGGTCCCTGTGTGCTCAGTGAAGAGCTGGGACCTCACCACCTGCAACTAAGGCAGAAATTAAGTTATTCTTGAAGAAATGTGGCACATATGTTATATGTGGTAAATATGTGATATAACTGAGAAAAGAGGAAAGGTGGGAAGCTGTAAAAAACAAATGTTTAGTAAAAGCTTAATGAGAGAATGTATTACATTCATTTTTGAAAGCAGCTAATTAGAGGTAAAAATGTATATAAAGTGTAAAAAAGAAAGCCATGCTGTCCTTCAGCACTGAGTCTCATGAGTGTATGTTCAGTGTTAATGCTATCATATGCACATATACAACGGTCAAAAGGTTTAGAACACCTCCTGTTTTCTAGTTTTTACTGAAGCAGTTCAAGTCCAATGAAAAACCTTAAATGGTATAAAGGTCAGTGGTGAACTGACCAATGTAAAAAAATAAAGTTCAGGTCATCAAAATCTGAATTCTCTTTTAGATTTGATAGAGAACAGGTCTTCATCAACGATGAGAATCTGGTGAACTTCCATCTTTCCTGCAGCAATGGAAGTAAATGATGCACTTCCTCCAGGTTGACTTGACTGACAAACCCTCTGTCTGTGCAAACTGTACTGTCACTACACCCGCTGATCAGATCAACATCAGGACAACACTGTACTGCAGGAAGTGGGACTGTAACATTAGAAGAACAGAACCAGATGATAAAGACCAGCACAGTCTCCAGCCCTGAACCCCAACGGAGCTGGTCTGGGATGAACTGGACAGAAGGTAAAAGTGACACACATTAGAACAGGGGTCTCCAACAGGTGGCTAGCGAGCTCCCAGTAGCTCACCCCCTGTTTTGAAGTAACTCACCCAAAGGTTCTGAGAATACAGTCTGTGCAAACCATGGATGCATACTTCAAACTTTAAGCAACACAACTTCATTCTGCTTCAAATGCAACTAAATCAGATACACCTAATAATTATTTGTCAGTTTGTTTACATCAGATCAGCTGTAGGTGACAAGCAGTTATAGCAACTCTTCTGATAACAGAACACATACAAACTAAACTTTTCCAGCAAACAGGAAATATGTTGCCATGGATACAGTAAGTTAAGCTGTGGGCTTCAACTTGAGCCAATTTGTTTTTTTAGCATGTTTACCATGTGTGTTTACATTTTGGAAAAATAGTGTGTTGCATTATCTATTTTAAGTTCCTGTTTGTTATGTACCATTTGATGTACTGACAACTATCTGATGAACTATGACTGAGGAGCTTCTTGGTTTGACTGAATCATGTCAACAATCGACACTGATGTGACGTCTGATGTGACGTCTGATGTGACGTCTGATGTGACGTCTGATGTGACGTCTGATGTGACGTCTGATGTGAGTTTCAGATGTTTTTGGTACAAACTGTGAGTTTTGGATGTTTATATTTGATGATTTGTTAAATTATCTTATTCATCTAATTTGTTTTGGAGATATGTGTGTGTGTGTGTGTGTGTGTGTGTGTGGAGTGTTTTCATACAATGTGTGAATACAACCACTAATGTAAGACATGGGGAGCTCTCAGCCCCTTTTATTTTGTCAAAGTATCTCTCAGAGAGAAAAAGGTTGAGGGCCATTTATTACCACAGTCCTGTAATAAACCCTCCTTCATGAAGGTTATAATGTTCAGTTTATAGGTATTATAGGTGCACAATGCAGTTTGTTGTGCTGTGGAACTGTGTTGTGTTGTACTGAAATGTTTCTGTTATGTAGCCTGCTCTCATTGATATCAATGGAGTGGAGAAAATAATAGAAACACCTGTCTGTGAAACTATATAAACCAGAGATCCTCATCAGATAGTTTATTGAAGACATCTGTCTTCTCGAAAACAAACCACGTTATCTAATTATCACATTTATGAACTTACTCTGCTTGAAGCAGCTTTATCTCCCAGAGAAAGCTTGTTCATCCTTCACCAGGGGAGCAGCTCAGCGGAGGAACAGGGAACCTAAACAGCAGTGGGGGCAGTTGGTGATGATGATGCTGGTATAAAGACAGGGTGGTGGGTGTTTCACGTTTCTGTTGCTTTATCTTTAGCTGAACTTCTGTTTTCCTTGTTATTGTGCTGGGACTCAGACACACACACACACACACACACACACACACACACACACACACACATATATATATATATACACACACGTCAAACACATACCTGAAACTTTAAAGTGTCAAACACCTGATAACAGTACATTTAATCTGTGAACAATGAGACCTGTTATCTGTTATTTCACTGGCTACAAACAGCGAGATGGTGGAGTCAGTTAACTAGTTTCAGTTAAGCTAACATGATGTCTCTGTCTTAACTTACCGTGTTCGACCATTTGATGTGTTTGAACCCGGAACCCGGAACCCGAAACCCGGTGGTCCCGTCGCTTCCAACCCGTCTTCGGGTGCAATAACAACTAACTTATGACTCAAACCGTGAGTAACGTTGGAGTTAGTGAAGAGTTAAACCCTATTTAAACTCCGTGGACTCGGACTGCCGCAAACTGGTTGATCACTGACGTAAAAGTGGCGTGAAGTCTCCGTTGGCGGCATTGTTTGTGTGTATAAGGTCTGCTGCTGCTGCTGCTGTTGAGGCCGTTGTGACGACAACCAGATAGTTGTACAATTCTCTCATTTTGTCAGCTTTTTTTTTAATACAGGTTTGTTTTATTCACATTTGAATATAGAGAGTCGGTGTAAAATGGCGGGAAGAGATAACAGGACTGCTCTATGTTTCAGGTGGCGTCATCCAGACACGTGCTGGCTGCTTGAGAGCTATGAAGATGAGGAAGAGACCGAACATTCTGCTAACAGGTGACACACGCCTCCCCGCTAGCTGCTAACGAGCCGCTGACATTAAATTAAGTCACATGAGAATTGCAGTAAACTAGTCAGTCAGGACTCTACAGGCCTTTCACTGTGTTACAGTTCTGAGCAGGATGTCTGTCAGTGATGGCAGCTAGTCACTTTGATTTTCACCTCATCAACCATCAGAACATGATGGAGATGGACGTGACGTTAAGATCCCTACAGTACATATGTCAGACCTGAACAATACTGTAGTGTACACTGTAACCATCAATACACACATAAACCACAAGGCATGGGCGATGGACTTTTGATATACCAGACGATTGATGCATTAGTCGATTAAATAAGTGACATCTTAATCATTGGTTGCAGCCCCAAAGGAGTTGATGCTGAAATACCATCATCTCATTTTTAACCATAAATTAATTATTAAATGCCAGGTGGGTGGTTGTGGGGATTTTCATGGCATTGGTCATTGGTGCTGTTTAGCAGCATGATCAAACCTCACCAGATTATGTTGTATGCATGACTTCACCTTTAAATTAATCCAACATTGAATGTGCACTATGGAACGAAACCTAATCTTAATCTCAGATGTTAATCCTCTCTCACACAGGAACCCCTGGTGTTGGAAAGACCACTTTAGGAAAGGAGCTCGCCCAGCGGACAGGACTAAACTATGTCAACATAGGAGACCTGGCCCAGGAAGGTAAATACCTGAACCGACAGAAACACACACTGAAACAAATGTCTAACACTGAATAGGATTCCTAGAGGATGGAGCACCTTCATCCTTCTGATGAATCCCATAGTAAAACCCTTATTGGTCATTGTCCTTATGCTGTCGGAGCTGGACCTGCTTTGGATCTTCACTGAGGTTTAGACTTTACAGGAAGTACACAAATAAATGCAGATAAAAAGTCGTCCTCACCTGATTCTCTGCCCCCAGGACAACTTTATGACGGCTATGATGAGGAGTACCAGTGTCCGATTCTGGATGAGGACAGGGTGAGTTGTATTACACTTTGAGCTTGGTTCTGATATGTTGATCTGTACTGCACAGAAACAGAAACATGCTGCTACAGAACAGGTACTGTGCTGGGACATGTTGGAGAGAAGTAATGGAAGAGGTGCTGTGTTCATGCCCCCCCCCCCCCCCCGTATTACACCATATACTGTATATAGACAAGTTATACTCTAAATTATCATCATAATTGAGCAGCTGAGTCCATCTGATCTGTGAGCTGAAGTTTGTTTTTATCACGATAGACTGAATTAGGTTGGCTGGATGTAAATATTTTAAATACTGTAACTTGCTGTGATCCTGCAGGTGGTGGATGAGCTGGATGAAAAGATGATAGAGGGCGGTGTGATTGTCGACTATCACGGCTGCGACCTGTTTCCTGAACGCTGGTTTCACATCGTCTTTGTCCTCCGCACAGACAACACTCAGCTGTTCACACGGCTAGAGAACAGGTAACTTCATTTCAGTTCTTGTGTGTGTAACAGAGTTCAGTCTATATACTGTATACAGTTTACAACATTCCGTTAAGGTTCTATCTGTAACCACCATCAAAGAGTTGTATTGTAAATTATTAGATAAGACTAAAGATGGATTAATACACATAGATAATCATTCTGTAGGTCAATATAATTACTATCTCTCTCAGATTGGATATACATTAATTATTTGTTTTATATATACATATAAATAAAACATATTTTCATTTAACAGTCAGACACGCACCTGGGGGATACAAGCCAATAATCTACACCCACTATATGAGCCATACAAGCCTAATATATACACTCACTACAGCCAGCCCTAATACCTTATCTAACATTACTACAAAAGTGCTAAATTATTAGGAGTGGTTATCTACTAGTATTGTATTATATTATAAGCTACATGGTATAACAGAGTATTAGGGCCACATTAAGGGAAAGAAAATCTGAAATTTCAAGAATAAAGTCATATTACAAGAATAATGTCATCATTTTATGAGAAAAAAAGCTGTAATATTACGAGAATAAAGTCATAATACTATGAGAATAAAATGGTAACTTTAGGTTCTGTGGTGTTTTAGAGGGGAAATATCAGAAGCCTTAAAATGAGGAACGTGGAGCATCCTGTGAAGTTATACTGCAGCTGAGGTTTCACTATCACTCAGATACTTCATCTTTATGTTCATCAGTATCATCATCATCATCATTAGGACATTGAAAACATTGGGAAGAAATTGAGTCTGTTTGATTGTTAGACTGACAAACAGCAGCTGCCAGAAGCAGCTCAGGCTGACACTGACTGTCCTTTCACCTGTTTGATAGGTTCTTGTAATATTCCTAAAAATTATGTTTTTTTCTCTCAAACGTTTACATTTTTAATTCTTGCAAAATTACAATGTTATTCTTGTGATATTATGACTTTATTCACGTAACATTATGACTTTATTCTCAAAACTTCAGGTTTCCTTTTTTTTTTTCCTGTTATGATGAGGTTAGTTTTCACTTGCCTTGTGAGCACAGTTGTTCCTGTTTGTCTCTCTGGTCCTGGTCTGAAGTGGACTGTGTCCTCTGTGTGATTGACAGGGGTTACTCTGGGAAGAAGCTACAGGACAACGTGCAGTGTGAGATCTTTCAGACAATCTATGAGGAAGCCATGGAGGCCTACAAAGAGGAGATCGTCCACCAGCTGCCCAGCAACAGTCCTGAAGACCTGGATCACAACCTGGAGCAGATAGTGCAGTGGACTGAGCAGTGGATGAAGGACCACAACTAGAGGCTCGACTCTGTCTGCTGGGCTCCAGTGGCAGGATTGTCAGCAAACATTATTTGGACGATTAAACATGAATTGTTATTATCTGCATCTACATTATCTGCAATCTGCATTTATTTTCATAAATTTTGATGACAGAAGATATTAAGTATGAGCTCTTTCTTCAGGGGCCTGTTTCACCTGCCTGGAGTGTGCAGGGAGATTACTGTTTTAAACACAGTAAAAAAAACACTGGGACTTTGTGACACTAGCTGTCTGATTACCTATTGTATGGATTTTAAATAGTGAAAGCTAGTGTCATATCAAAGTATCATGCACTGCTGCATGCTTGTCAAACATTTTTGTAAATAAATGAGCAGTGAGAAACAGAATCACACTCTGTCCTAGTGGTAATTAGACAGTGGTTAGAGTACTGACAGCTGCTGTCAGTTACCAATAATGATAAATAAATATACAGTATTTACTGTATCTAACTAATAAAGTACTTAACAGCAGAAAAACTGAAAAATGTACAAAAAAAAACAGATTAAAAAAATAAACAATGAAGAAACAAAGTCAAAAAACATATTATAAAATAAAGTTGGAGTTGAATGTTACATGATTTTTAACTAGTACATGCAGATTGCCAATAGTGAGAATACAGTAGTTACAATAGCTGGCACCAGATGTCTGGCCATATTTGATCAATATCCATCCAACCATTAGCCATACTGCTTATCCTTATAGGGTCGCGGTGGGGGGGGGGCTGGAGCCAATCCCAGCTGACATTGGGTGAGAGTAGGTTACATTCTGGACCAGGTCTCCAATCTAACAGGGTTGATTTATAGAGACAAGCAACCATTCACACCTATGGGCACTTTAGAGTCACCAGTTAACCTAATTTGCATTTCTTTGGACTGTGGGAGGAAGCTGGAGTACCCGGAGAAAAGCCATGCAGGCACGGGGAGAACTCTATACAGAAAGGCCCCAGCTGGCTGGCAGGTCCACACTGAGGCAACAGTGCTAACCACTGCATCATGCGCCACCCTTCATTAGATATATCACCACAGCGCAGCCTAATACCTGAATGCATCAGATGGAAAGTGACAGCATTGGGCTGTGTGAGACTATTTGTTTTGGCCTGTCCCTGCTTCCTTTTCTCAGGTTCTTCCTGACTGGTGTCACCTGGTTGGTTATTTAGGCTGTGGGTTTCAAGATGGCCTCTCTGTCTCAGCCCCCAGAAGCCAGTATTTCACCTACATTCATTCAGCAGCGGTGTGCTGCTGCTGCTAGATAATGAGCGCCACTTCTAAAGCTTCACACGATCGTCAATATTAGCGGTGCAGCTGCTGTGCACACTCAAAGCAGAGGCCCTTTCTTTTCTGAACCAATTCGTCTGCGACCATCTGAAGTTACTGTTACCGATAAAGTCACTTTGGCGCTTCACTTTTTTTGCTCTCTTCTCAGTTCTATGGCACACCGATTGACGTGTTAAGACATCAAATTTGCATAAAGGCAGAAAATGCTGTCTTAGCATGTGAGTTACCTCTAAAGACGGTATAAAATGCCGTGTTAACGTGCTAATTTTGAACGTCTTAAGGCGTTTAAAGTGTGTTGAGTGCTACTAATTCATCAGTTTCTGATTGGAAATCACATAGACCTTATCATTTCAAGGGAAGAAACAACTGCCCAACCGCAACTGCCGATGCATTGAGGTTAAGAATATTTACATTATGTCATATAAATAATGGCATTCATTTGTGCACTTTTATAGACTACTCCTTAAGGAGAAAAATGTAACGTTAATATCTTGACATTTATTTAATGTGGTGTGTCTGTCTAAGTGCCGACTAAATGGCAGTATTTGCAAAGATTTGCATACGGGCTCCAGCAACGTAAACTGTTTAAGATCCATTCTGATTAGTGGCGAGTGTTTTCCTGTTAAACAAACACATGGGTCACTCTCTGGACAGGAATGAGAACCTGTAGAACAGGCCTATTCAACTAGTGGTCCGTGGGCTAACGCCGGCCCGTCAATCATTTCCAGCCGGTCCACCGATCAATTGTTTAATTTTCTACATTTTTCTACAATAACTCTTCTAGACCACAGAGAGGCTCTAATAATGCAGCAGCCTTCTTGGTGAACAGTACCAGTCCCAGGAAGTAACCGCAGAGTCTGTTGTTAAAATGTTCCAAACCGGCACATTTCCACCGCAGGAGCCAGGGTCTAAATTTAGTTCTGGGGTAATTGATTGACCCCCAAAAAGGTACCTGGTCGGGGGGGTAGTACTTTCCAAAGGTTCAGGAACTTTGGGGGGTGTGGTCTGCAGTGCTGAACATTTCTGACTGGTCAAGTACTTGCTGCATTTTATTATACCCGCCATGTTTAAAAGTCCACAGTGAATCATTTTCCACACCATGAAACAGGCCTGGGAGAAGGTAAAAAACCGAAACAGGGCTTAAAAAATAGGATCACAACAACCGGAGTGGCGAGGGTTTCCACCCTTCACATATAATACGGGATCGTCACATATTTGAAAATAAAATGCTGCATCCTGTAGGCTATTGAATATATACAGTACGCTATTTATCCCGTATTTTCGTTCATGTTATGTCCTCAAAGTGCTGTGAATAATGTAATGTCAAGTAATAATTTTGCATAATCTTTAGGCCGAGGTGGAAACACAGACAACAATGGGCCACAGGAACTTTTTACTTCCTTTCCTTTTCGGTTGAAACGCGGCTATAGTTTGTGTTGTGTATACGGCTGGGTACTGAAACCTGGTATTAACCGGACCTGTGCAGTGTAGGTAAGGTCCTCTCTCTCTCTCTCTCTCTCTCTCTCTCTCTCGCATGCAGCACACACACAGACACAGAGACGCTGCTCAATGGTGGAGAGAACTAAATGTTCAAAGTGTGGTTCAGTCTTTTTGGGCAGAAACACGAGCGATCTCTGGAAACATCCAGTGAAAGATCGTCACATACAGATGGAGAAATGCACTGACTAGCTCGTAGTTCATCTGTCGTTGATCCAGGTATGGACACAGTTAACTGAATTATACCAGCATGGGTTAATAATGAAAAGTAACAAGTGTAACACTTTATACTCGTTGTTAGCAATATTGTCATTTACTACATCCCACATGGAGCAAGCCGCGATACATCGAGTATATTCGATATATCTCCAGAGGATCTTTAACTTAAGCCTACAAACAGGGGGTCTGGTCCCTAAAGTAGGACGACTTGCAGAGATAAATGACTACAGACCGGTGGCCCTCACATCACACATCATGAAGACCCTGGAGCCGCTGCTTTTCCACCTTCTGAAGCCACAGGTCGAACATGCACTAGACAAGACAAGCGGGAAGGGATGGGGTGGATCCCTACTTCAAGTCCTGGATTGTTGATTACGTGACAAGACGACCACAATAGGTCAGGCTGGGTAACTGTGTCTCAGGGACAGTGATGAGCAGCACTGGGGCTCCACAGGGGACTGTTCTGGCTCCGTTCCTGTTCACTCTGTATATGGCTGATTTTAAATACAACTCTGAGTCCTGCCACCTCCAGAAATACTCAGATGACACAGCTATTTTGTCACATATCATGAACGGGCAGGGAGAGGAGTACAGGGATCTGACGATGGCCTTCAGTGAATGGAGCGACAAGAACTGCCTCCTTCTGAACACCTCCAAGACCAAGGAGATGGTCATGGACTTTCAGAGGTGCAGGCCCACCCTTCAGCCAGTCAACATTCAAGGGAAGGACAGTGAAGTCATGCACACTTATAAATACCTAGTCGTGCACCTGGACAGTAAACTGGACTGGTACCTGAACACTGATGCCATCTACCTGAAGAGGCAGAGCCGGCTCTTTATCCTCAGGAGGCTCAGGTCCTTTTGACGTCTGCAGTGAAATGCTGTATGTTTTATCAGTCAGTGGTGGCCAGTGAACTTTTTAATGCTGCAGTCTGATGGGGCAGCAGCATGTCCGACACACAAAGAGACTGGACAAGCTGGTCAGAAAGGCTGGGTCTGTGCTTGTCAGGAGTCTGGACTCACTCAGGACTGTTGTGGAGAGACGCATGTAATGTAAGATGGAGGCCATCTTGGACAATACCAACCATCCTCTCCACAACATGCTGGCAGGACAGAGAAGCAGCTACAGCTGCAGCAAATGTCTCATTTCACTGCACTGCAGAACAGAGAGGTTCAGGAGATCCTTTGTTCCCACTGCCATCATGCTATACAACACCTCAGCCAATGGAAATGGACTCAATTAATTATTATTGTTTATTCATTATTAACTGTTATTATTATTACCAATAAGCTACTGGACATATGACTTTCCCCTAGGGGATAAATAAAGTGTCTGTCTGTCTGTCTGTCTATCTATCTATCTATCTCGCCCACCCCTACCTTCATGTCCAGTGTTAAGATCCTCTGTTAGTAATTACAGCATAGCTGCTGCGCTCCACAGGGTGAGACAAGCTACCTGACATAGCAATGTTATTACTATCTCACTTACTTGTCCAGTAAGTGAAAGTCAAGTACAAGCTTAGACTAAACTCAGATTTGTCCCGAAATAATACAATTTCTTCACAGATCTGGAGAACTGAGTTTTGATAGATTCCTAACAAATTCTTCTAATACTGTGACTATTTCACCGTATGATTTTAATTAGTTTTCAGTTATGACTGTGCTGTCAGGACACTCACACCACCTCACCTGACACCTGTCCACCACCTGAACCCCTGATCACCTGGGCGTGAGAGACATATCCCTATGCTGGGTGTTGAAGTTTGTTTTTTTTAGATTAACAGCTGCTGCAGCTGTCAGCCTCTCACACTTTGTTTTGTTGACACTGCCTCCAAAGGAACAACAGGAAGGCTGTGTCAATATTCATGAGGGATTTTCATTGACCATTTATGGTCTGCTGTGGGAGTGTTTTGGCAGAATATGAGGCGACAAAGTTCACACGTTTTCAAGTTAATTGTGATTTATAAACAGCTATTTATATGGAGGTGTGTGCGTGCACGATTTTATGATTTTTTTCTCTTTAGTCCTTTGTGCTCTTCTGGTCTCGTTTTCTCTGGGTATCAGGGCCCTGGACCTGGATCTGGTGTGACCAAGGTGTCTCTAAGGAGTCCGTGACGTGAACACTTGAGGGAGGCCACATCTGTACACATGTAGTAACACACAGTCAGCACTGAGCTCAGTATTCATCGAGGCTGTGGCTGTGGAAGGTATGTTCACGGAGACTGTTGGTGGTAAAGGAGTCGGTACATGTAGTCACTGAGAATTTAAATGGAGACGTGATGGAATTTGACGCTTTTTAAATGTTTATTTTAGTGGCTCAGGTGTTTCGGAGTATAATTACCTGTTCCCGTGATCAGTTTTACGTTATCTCTGCGTTCTCCCGGAAAAAACAAAGGTAGTAACTTTTCTAGAGTAGACTGTACACTTATCATTTAAGAAGAGAATGTGGTACGTCAAGTTTCCGGTACGATTTTTTCACAATAAAATTCCTTAAAGCGCTATCACATGTACAGTATTCGCTACAAAATGGTATTTCATTTTTATAATGGTAAGAATTAACAGTTAGGTCAATGAATAGGGTTACTAAGAGCAAATTTAATATGATTACCAAGCGCAAAATAAGTACATATACAGTACAATACATCCATTATGAAAGAGACGATTAAAGTAAACGATAGGTTGACATAGCAAGATACAGTTTTTTGGTTTGGTTTATTTTGGATATAACTGAAACACCGCCAGACGTCTTATTTTTATTTTTTATTTTTTTGCCAGCAGCCGGACAGGAGCCGCCATGTTTCCTCCAGCAGAGGGCGTCGTATTCTAGTAACTCCAGGCTACACTAATGCGGTTTGCTAGTCGGAAGTACAGCTAATTTCCACTGAATCTCTGTGGCGTCTGACACATATGGATAGACGTGTGTGATAAAATGGGTAAGACCGAGTTTTTCTTTAGTTCGTAGGACAGGACTGTGTTCATGTCGTCTGAGTTACAGGGGTGGACCTGTCGGATGTCAACAGCCGGTCTCCCGGCGATGACACTGAGAGGAAATAAAGACGGTGTCGTCTTAAAATGTTCAGGGGCTGTTTAAATGAGAGGAGTCGATTTAGCTCTGTGTGAACTGTAGTTTTGTGATGGATTGTCGAGAGGTTTTTGGAATATGTTGTCACCCATTTAGTGTATGTCACGTTAACTGACCAAAATATAGTCCAGACCAGCTTTACCAATAACGACAGCAATCTTTCGACTTTAATTCAAACAGTGTCAGTAATAATAATGATAAAGTAAAAGTTTATGTTGCGCAGAGGGTGTATTTATTGCAGTGTTCATTGTTACATTGGATTCCTATGGTTTAATTAAGTAATACTTGGATACTGGACAGACATTCAGTCCGGATCCAGCAGGGTCTCATAAAGTTTCACCTTGTGTTTGCTGTAGGATCAGGTCTGGTCATATACAGAATATTAGTCAGATGCTACTTCCACATGTAGAAAACTTTGGCGCATACAGAAAATTTGATAACAGCCAGCATCTGGACCCAGCCATATGTTGAAGTTTCATTTTACTGTCTGGGTAACGACTGGTGGTGGCTTAAGGGAATATTACACGCCTTTATATTGTACTGTTACATTATACCATTGTGCTGCACAATGTAAAGGGCTGTGATCTCTTTGGGGCATGTAGATGATTGTCAGCCACAATGTGACATCATGTGAGTGGCTCAGAGATTATTCTAAAATGTGTGATCACATAGCTTAAAGAGGGCACATCATTGACACTGTATATTAGTATTTTGCATGTTTATTAATAATGTTTTCTGGCCTCCACGTCCCACATCATATGACCCTGTGGTTCACAATCTATTCTTAAACTGACATATTAGCCTCTTGGGTCAAACATCCAACTTAAAGCTAAGTTCACTGTGGTGTTTCAGTTCCATTCAGGATTAACCTGAGATATTTGCTCATTAAATTGCCTTCATTAAATTGCCATCATTTTGTAGCTGTGAGCCTAAATTCCAGTTTAGACTATTTTATATAGGTTAACTGTAAAATGTAATTGTGACAATGAGTCATAACTACTGTTACAAGTCACATGCATGTATGTGTTGCACTGACTAGTTGCCGTTTCCTGTAGTGATGAATAGAATGGTAAACAGACACCAATTTCGTAATGCTTTTACCAAAGCACGTCACAGTTTGTTTCTCATTCATTCATTCATTCACTCAAAGACTCACTAATAGCAGAGCTTCCATGGAAAGTACTGGTCTAACCATCAGGAGAAATGTAAGATATTTTGACATGTGTACAGAAGGAGCTGAGGATCAAACACTTATTATTTAATTGCTTAATGATGAGCGTTCATCTGTCTCCTATGTGTTCTCTTCAGAGACCAGCAATTATGCCGCAACCCAGGGTGAAGCTGGTGGTTACGGGAGATGATTTTGGCTACTGTCCCAGGAGGAACCAGGGAATTGTGGACTGCTTCCAGGCTGGAGGCATCTCCAATGTGTCACTGCTGGTTAATGCCTCTGCTGCCAAAGAGGCAGCCGATCTGGCTAAAAGGTACTGTATGGTACTGTACTGGTGCAGTCCCCTTGTTAGTCAGGGCTGATTGCTTGGCCTGCCTTGGTCAAGTTTTGGCATGCAAAATTACCTGTTACAAAAATTCAATCAATGTACTGAGGTAAAGGCAGGAGAAAATAAGATCCATGTGTAAATAGGCAGTTAATTATAAGCCATGCTTTTGGATTCATAGTCCGTGCTCTCAGGTCATAATCTGTGCCCTCGGATCCATGCCTTTTGAAAGACTTGGCTTGTGAGTGAAAGTTAATACAGCATTAAACAACCAAAACTCTACCTAAGCACCAACTTATTAGGGTGCTCAAACTTTTGAAGATGCAACAGTTCCTGTTTCTTTCATGCATTTCCCTAAATGCACTCTTTATTTAAATGAACAAGATTTATTTTTAAAACATTGTTAAGTATTGCATCAGTTGAAGTGAGTTTGATAATTTTTTTTCAAGTTAATAAAGTGTGGAGCATTAAACTTGTCAGACATTTTGAGCCAGCATCACATGATATGATAAAAAAGTTTTTCTTTTTCTTGTCAGACACAACATCCCCATCGGTCTCCATGCCAACCTGTCAGAGGGCGTTCCAGTGTGTCCGAGCCTCCAGCAGGCTTCCACACTGATTAACCAGCGGGGCTTCTTCCTTGGGAAGACGGGCTTCCGTCAGGCCCTGGAGAGAGGGCAGCTCAGCATGAATCAGGTACACTTCTCCAAAGCCCATTACATGCATGTGTTGTATTCATTTTTTCATTTACGCAACAATATAATACTACAAAAAAAATGACAAAAAGAAACACACAAAAGGAACAAACTGTGATGACTTTACTCTCTTTGTTTTAATATTTAATGCTGGCGTGACAGTTTGTTGATCACACAATAACTAAGAATGTAAAACACAATATCTTTCACACTTAGTTGAATAAATAAGAATCCTTTTTTCAAATCAGTTAGATTACTTCTTCTCTTTTCTCTTTTATTTCTTTGGTTGGAAAGAGAATTTACTTGTGAACTGAATTGAAACTCCACTATTATTTAGTTTGGTTCGAGGGTTCACCCTGAAACCTGACCTGATTCAACTGTCACAGCATGTGTAGTGAAGTCATGTTTATGTTGAGCAATTCAGCGTGAGAACGGAGTTGTCACTTGATCACTGCTGTGTTGTATATTTAACTTTAAGTTCCTCTCACAGTGGTTTTAAAGTTAACAAACAGCTCATTTAGTGACATATCTCATGTTGATTTTCAGCTACCAACAGAAGATAGGGAAAATATTATATTTCTCTATTACATTAATATCCAGGTGTATTTTTTCTTTCCCAGGTGGATCTGGAGCTGAGGGCCCAGGTGAGGCTGTTCAGAGAACTGACAGGTCACCTGCCTCACCACATGGACGGACACCAGCATGTTCATGTACTGCCAGGTAAAAGACTCAGCTGTAACTGTAACGTGGACGTGGACATGGCTGAACAAGCTACACATTCCTCACTAACTAACATACACTCACTGAGCACTTTATTAGGAACACCTGTACAAGCAAGCAAAGTTTATTTATATAGCACTTTCGCAGACACTAGTCACAAAGGTGACTGTCAAATGAATAAAATTAAATGAAAGAATTAAATACTTCAAATAAAAGCAAAAATAAAAACACCAGATAAAATGTACAAAAGACAGATATAGGACACAGGTCACTTTTTAAAAGTCCAAAGGTGCAAGGATCTCAGATTTGGTGGGAGACTATTCCAGAGCTTAGGAGCTGTTGACTCGAAGGAGTGATCACCCCAGGTCTTAAAGTGTGTTCATGGTATGCTTAGAATACCCAGGTTGGAAGATCCAAGAGCTTGGCTTGGTGTGTGGGGGTGAAGTACATCTGTGATACAAACTTGGTCTATGGTATATACACACACATATATAAATATATGTATATATATATATATATATATATATATATATATGTGTGTGTGTGTATATATACCATAGACCAAGTTTGCCAATATTTCTGAGGTGAAAGAAACATGACCTAGTCTGTGTTTTAATGTGTGCATCAAAGCTCATGGACTGGTCAGAGATGATGCCAGGATCGGGCAGACTGGGTTGAGAGGAGGACAGGTCAAGAAGGTTTTTACAAGAAAGAAGGAACTTGGCCGTTTGTACCACTGGTTTAGACTGAATGACTTGGGGTCGGTTTCACAAAGATATGTCAGACTGGTCTGTAGTGTTGGTACAGACTTAATTTTGTTCATAGACTAGTTTAATGCAAGTTAAAATATCTCACAAAAATAATGACTGACTCATTTTAAGCCAAAAAAATTAAACACCTTACCCATAGGCCAACCCAGGCCTAAGACCAATGTTACCATGGTAACAATCAGTGACACCTGCGCTGAGCAGCAACAACAAAAAACAGGAAAACAATGGCTCATAATTTGTGGTTTGGTAACATTGTTATAGTGAGCAAAGAGAAGGGAAAGTTTAAGTGTTTAAAGACAGCAGAGATTTCTTTTTTTTTATTGTTTCACTTTTCACTGAATTTCCCACGTAAAACGTCCTTGTAAGTGATGAATTCTTCCAAAAGACAAACATGTTCTTCTGGCGTAACCAAAGCTCAATGGTTTGATGCGGCTCTTTGGTCAGCCATTTTTTTATATTGAAAAATGTCTTAATTTAATCAGAATTGATTGTACCACAGTCCGGCTTAAGATAGTCAAGAACTAAACTGCTTTGTGCAACGGATGAATTTAGACATCCATCTGAAGTCTGACTCTTTTTTATATCTAAGACACAGTCAAAGTCTGTCTTTGTGAAACCGACCCCTGGTGAAGGCTGGAGGGAAGATCCTGGGCTTAAAAGCTATAGCAGCCTGACTGGTTGATGAGACGATGAACTACAGGTAAATTGGCAGGAGCAGGTACCAGAGAGCCACAGCCAACAGGAGACGAGACAGGGCCTGTGGAATTTCTCATGGGCCATTGGCTGTCACTTGCTTAATCTGGTCTTATCTCTGCTTCCTTCAAGAACGTCTTTGATCAGTCGCCTGATGTGGTAACTGTTCAGAGCTGCAGTTGGCATCATGACTAATTTACAGCTGTGGAAAAGGAACTAGGCCTTGGGGTTTAAAGGGGGGATGAGTCTTTGGAAGGTGTCGCACTTAAAGGTGCCTGAAATATCCTACACCAGAAATCTAGGAATCATTCAATTCAACACACAAATAACTTGTGTTGTCAGTGTCAGCAGTAGCTCCTCCCACATTACCACTGCTGTCTTTTGGAGATTTGACTGGAGACTCACACACTTTCATTACTTCATATCTTCACTATTAATGTTGGAGTCAGTTTGTCATTACCTGATTGTTGTGCTGGGTGTTGCAGAGGTGCGTGAGGTGTTTGCACAGGTCTTGTCAGACCTCAGGATCCCATACACTCGTGTTCCAGTGGAACCAGGTTTACAGAGCTGCCCGTGGTTGCCAGCACACATCCAAAGATTCTACACACAGGTGGAGAAGGATGCTCTGGACTCCATCTCAGTCTTCAGACGCTATGGAATCAGGTATGCTTTGGTGTGTGAGTGTGGACGGAGAACAGCAGTAAAAACAGTGAATTTAAGTGATCAGTTTAGTGATTACAGTCCTGGGTCCAGATGTTTAATGATGCATCTGCACAATAAAATGCATACAGTTTTCACCACATGAACTGGTATTTATGGAAGAATGTGCAGTGAGAATTTACACATCTCACACAGAGCAGCTGCACAACCGACAGTCTGAGATGAACTCACCTGATTCTTCCAAAGCCCTTACTAATGAATCAGGAGTCAACTCAGTTATACAGTCATATATTATATAATTATAGAGCCAGTCCTTTTAATTAACATGTTCATGGTGAGCACACAGACATCTATCAGACTGGTGCTGCTGCTCTTTGCTTTATTTCAGGTAAATAATTATGTGAAAGTTAAATTTATTAAGTGTGAACAGGATTTAAAAGTAGATGTTCATCTGTGACGGTGTCTGTCAGTGGGCTTTGGTACTGAGAGGTCTAATCAGAGTCTAAGCCTTTTCCATGTCCACAGGTGGCCAAACGTGTACCTGGGACTGACGACCATGGGCCAGAACATGTCCGTCCCCAACCTGCAGCGAGCCCTCAGCCACGTTCTGGCTGCGGGGCCCTCAGGCACTACCTCCAGCAGCGCATCAGGCTCCAATCAACCTGTGGTCACCGCAGAGCTAATGGTCCACCCAGGTTACCCCAGTCACCCCCAGGAGGGAGGCTGTGGAGAGGGCCCTGATGATTTCTCCCAGTCAGCTGACAGACAGCACGAGCTGAGCGTGCTCAGAGACCCGTCCCTGCAGGCCCTCTACAGCCAGGAAAGAGTGCAGCTCTGTGCCTTCAAAGACCTCTGACCACTGCACAAGCATCTATTTATACTAAAGAGAACCAGCGTGGACCCAGGTTCCCAGGTTCTGTTCCAGTGGTTTAAAACAGCATCATTCAGAGTCAAACTAACTTTTACAATAACACAACTAGCTCTAAATCAGCAACGATAACCCTGTAATTATAATGAACCGTCTGTGATGTGGGGGCTACATGTGTCTAACAGGAAATGGTGAATTTTAAACAACCAACAATGTAATATGAACACCATTTCCCATAAGCCCAAAGCACAGGTTTAAGACAGTGTTCACTGCCATGCTGGTTAATTGTTACTAATGAGTCATTAACTTAGTTAAAATCATGAAGGACTGAAACCCAGGAACACATTCTACCTTTTCACAATAAATCATGAAGGAACCTTCAATGATATACTGAACTGAGTCACAGAGGGTAGACAGGAAGTAGCATCAGGACTACAGATCGGTATAGACAGGAATCAGTGGTCTCAGGACTACAGCTCTCTGTGGATAAGAAGTAGCATCAGGACTACAGATCTCTGTAGACAGGAAGTAGCATCAGGACTACAGATCTCTGTAGACAGGAAGTAGCATCAGGACTACAGATCTCTGTGGATAAGAAGTAGCATCAGGACTACAGATCTCTGTAGACAGGAAGTAGCATCAGGAGTACAGCTCTCTGTAGATGGGAAGTAGCATCAGGACTACAGCTCTCTGTAGACAGGAAGTAGCATCAGGACTACAGCTCTCTGTAGATGGGAAGTAGCATCAGGACTACAGCTCTCTGTAGACGGGAAGTAGCATCTCTTCACACTGACTGTGACACAAACACTACTAAGAACTACAGTGACCTACAAACTGGAACATTTTCTGTGCAGTGTTTAGAGGTGAACAGGTGTTTGTTATGAAAGCCATACTCAGTGCTGCTGTACACTGCTCTGACACAGACCACTGTACTGCACTACCTACAAGCCCCTCTTTCCACATATTTATAATGTAGTTTTGTCCTTTATCATCCACTGTGACTGTTCTGTGATCAGTCTGTAGTGATATCACCATGTCTGCACATCTGAGCTTTAACATGGGGAGTAAAACATTATAATTACTGATAAATGAAACTAAAGTAATAAGACTCATGTTTTAATAATTTTCTTTACCATGACTTATCTGATCTTGAGGTCCATGTCTCATACTACCACACAGCAGTCTGGGGTTGGGTGGTCCTGTACCATAGAAGAGTTGTGGGGTAACAGGCCCAGCAGACTATCTCTGCCTCAGAGGCCTTTACCAGGTTTATGAAGCCACGTGGTGTTTGGAGGGATGATCTCCAGCGATCTCAGGTCTGTGTTGCACAAGTAGCACTGAACATCTCATCACCTGCCAGGTGTGTTTAACAATCACCTCTAACAATACAGTTTAAGTGTAATATTTATAGTCTGGGTATTTAAATTTTTATATTTGGTTTAGTTTCTGTTGAAACTTTTTATGCACTGCTGTTTGAATTAAAGGTTGTAACTGAGCTTCTGACAGTGTGAGCCAATAAATGATGTCAAACTCAAACGTCTCATTAATATTGAGAAATTTGTTGTTTGTTATTTGTCTGTTCACATTTTCTCTGATTCTCTCTAATAACTTTAACGGGTGAGTTCTGTCTGTGCTGAGCACCTCTCTCTGCTAACTCTCCCTGCTGGGACAGTTCAGCCACCTGTCCGTCACCTGTCAGGTGAGACACAGACACCACTGCTGCTGGAGCTGGACACCAGTGGAGGAGAGAAGTAGACTAGTAGTATATACTGGTGAAGCCTACTATCAATCAAGCTTTATTTACCAGTAACTTCACAGATTCAAATTTTTTCAACGAAGCGAAGAGCTTTCAACATGTTGCATTGTTGCTGAATAAATTGTCAATACTAGCTGCAACATTAAAACTACAATTTTATTAATTCATCAGTTCTAATCAAATACTTTAATATATGATAGCATATTTTTCCTTGTGGCAAAGATACCTTTACTTAAATCAAGGATCTGCACACTGATGAGTTCACTCAGCAGCTTTAACTCACGTTAGTTTGTTTGATGAGGATGTCATGAGTCCAAATTTAGCAATAATGTTAAACCTGGACTCACCAGCACTGTGACACACCAACATGAAGATTATTCAACCACAACAACCCGACAGTGCATGAGAGGAGCTAATTAGCACACACTGCTCATTATCCTGTACAATTACTTCAGTACTTAAGCACAGTTTAATTAAACTGCATTGTTAAAATCAACTACAGGGGTAGTTGATTTTTAGTACTAGTTGATCATGTGGATGGGTCTGTGTTCGCTCTGCTCTGTCCAGTCAAACAAGCCAAAAATGTGAACATCCAGTTGACCAGCAGGCAGACAGTGAGGCCAAATGGTTAGCCATCTTTATTATGAAACAATATTGGGACCAGATCAAACAGCTGTTACATGGTGGAATTTTGGCCACTGCAGTCCCTTCCCATGTCCTGACACATCCCCGGACAGCCAATCCGCTCCCAGCTGCCTTCAAGGTGCTTGTTTCTAGGACCACCCCCAGGAGCTGAGCTCCCTTCCAGCTGAGCGCCTCCTCCTCCAGCTTTCCCTCCCCCTCCCCTCCCGATGAGCCGGGTCCCTTTCAGCCGGGCAGCTGACAACCTGCTGCTGGAATATGTCTCAGTGTGGTAAAGGGCTCTGCCTCTGATGTGACAGGTGGTTATACAGGTGGGAGAGGAGACATGCGTGGAAGATTCAAATTAACTGAGCAGGCTCTTCCCACATTCCCATCAATTTAATACATCAAGTGTCAAAGTAAAACATGTGGAGGTGGTGAGAGAAAATGATTGTTACCCAGGAAAAGAAAGTGACAGCAGCCGTTTGTGATGCAGGAAACAGTTTAACAGCATCTCAACGTACATCTGACAACATTTGGATGGTACTGCTGTTGATGAGAGCTGCGTGTTTGGAAATCAACTGATTTTACTTTTCTGTAGCATTTACAGCAACAACTATTTAAATCATGTATGTGGCCTGTGACTGTATGTTTCTGCTGAGTGGATTTTAACCTGTGTGTGTGTGTATAAGGGATTGTTCCACAGAGGACAGTGCAAGTCTAGAAGCAGAGGAGGGGAGGGAAACACCTCCAGGTCCTAACTACAGCTGCTTCTGTCTGTCACGTTTGATTATTGATGGGGCAAAAGAAAAACAGAATAAATCAATCACTTCTCCTGCTCTGCAAAAATAAAATACTTGAGAAAAGTCATGTCTAGTGAGATCTATTCAACACAAGAGCTGTTTATATGGAGGAAAAGCCAACAGAAAATCAACACATTACTCTGAGTATTTCCATCTAACTTCATCTGAACATTGTGTTCCCTTAGCATTTCAATTTCCATTTTTCACTTTAAGAAAAGAGTAGAAAGTTAGAAATGGTCTGGATATTTATGGCCGAGGAGGAGTAGGAGGAGGAAGAGGTGGGGGAGGAAGCTGTCTGATCCACAGAGAGTCCTGGATGGGGAGGGCAGCTTAGGCTGCCACTGCCGGGCTTCAGCTGGGCAGCTCCTGGGCTGCAGGGAGGACTAGTGTGGGGGAGAAAGAGGGAGGGAGTGAGCGAGGAGGGTGGCGAGGTGTGGGGGGAGAGCAGAGAGGCGAGAAGAGGAGGTTTGGTATTTGGTCGGGCGGGTGAGATAAGAGGAGAGGGGGAGAAAGAGACAGAGAGAGGGCTACACGCTCGTCAGGTGATCAGTCCATTGGCCGCTTTTCGCCGTGTTTCTTTGTAAACTCTTCAGCATTCTTCAAGAATTTTTTACGGTCCTTTGAGTATTCTTCTGCTAGGTCTGCCCTCAGGGGGTGCTCCGGCTGGGGGTCGTTCACCAGCGCAATGAGGGACTGAATTACTGCAAGACACACACAGCCACAGAAACAAGTCAGATATGCACCATCATTTACCTGAGAACAGAACGGAGTCTGGCTCCACGTGGTCTGAGCCGGGGCGTAAGAGAGTAACGAGGTCAAGGTAACTGAACCAGTTCACATCTCTGACAACCATCTACCAGTGAACACAAGTGACCACTGGCTTCAGGTCATTTTGTTTAACTTTAGTAAACAGATCAATTATACATCATAATGAAGCATATGTTTTCTTTGAAGTTCCTTTGTTACTGTGTGAGCAGGGTTCAATGGTGGAGTGGTCTGTGACTGAGCTGCTGTGACTGTGAATACAAATAATCATCAGACATGAGTGTTGACTGTCAATGCTGAATGAAAACGCTGAATTCAGAATGGAAGACCAGCACATAAACACAACATCCCTCTATGAAACCAGATGTGCACTCTGATTGGCTGATCAGGGCTGAAGACCTACATGCTCATTAGTAAACACTTAAGTAGTAGAACTAACTCAGCTAACTAACTGTTGAGGTTTGATGCTTTCACATGTCAGACAGTGAGTATCATCATCATTATTATCATCATCAGGATCAGTAACTGTTGTAGAGCATCAGTGAGACACAGTACTGACCTTATGACCTTATGTGACCTGTTTGTTCCATTTCATGTTTTGTCTTTTAACGTCCAGTCACTTTAATGACCTCAATTAAAAATGGTCTCTGCTCCAAGTGGTTCACACAGTTAGTTATAATGTGTCAATTCTGGAACACACTGGCACCACCGAGTTACCTCCAGTATTAACCAGCTCACTCCGTTGTAGCAGCAGCCTTGTTAATTAATGAGAACTGGCAGAGGTTTGGTTGATGGCTGTGCTGCCTCCACTGGTCACACGGTGGCGTACATCACTGTTTCACATGGAGGCTTCACTCACTAAGTTAGTGGGAACCTGAGAAAGTTAACTTTAAATCTCTTTTATATTCTCTTGCCTAGACTTTGGCCATAGCCACGGTGCAAGTCCAGCACAATTACGGTCCAATGGTCATATCTGATCATTTGAAGCCCACTTTTACTCAAAATATAACTGTGCATGTAGTTAACGCCTGATAACAATCTACACGACTGTTTAAGAGCCCATGAAATGACACTCACACTTTACAAGACAAGAGGTGGAGCTCAGTCAGTGAGCTGCCATAAATCAGCCACAGCCTTTAAATCATGTTTTCAGAGATATATTGGAAGCCTCTTTTAGTGATCAACACTGTGACAGAATCATTCCTATACAAATACTGTTAAAATTATTCACTCAGTGTACTCAGCTGACAGTGTTCATTTAGCGTCTTTTCATACTTGAAAGCATGTGGAAACAAAATGTAATAATGTAACAGTGTAATTAACCTGATAATTCTCCACTGTGACTGTTTTCAATGAAGAAATATTGTAATAACATGTAAACTCACACAACTTCTATTGAGATATTGTTATAAACACATAATAAAACACAAGTAGCTGCACACTCTGACCAGTCACCATGGTTATTGTAACAGTGGGATGACCCATTGATCCCAGAACTGTGCAGGAAAACTGATCTAATTAGTTTTTAATTAGAGGATGGTCTGCCTTTCTTTCAGCTCTCAGTCCTTCATGATAAAACCCGTCAGCTCTCTGATAAAGTACAGGTGCAAGGTGAACACCAGCAGCAGATGTAATCAACACAACAAACTTCCACTTCTGGTTCAGTCTAGAGGTTTGACGTCAGAGCACTTCCCTGTAGCTGAAATTAATATTGTCAGCACAGAGCAGGGCGAGAGGAGGCGGTGCTGCAACCTCACCAGCCTCTGCACCCTCATACAGCTGCTGCTGAGACAGTCAAAGTGAACCGGTGAAATAGAGGATGAACCTACATGTGTGACGAGCTGTGTGACTGCAGTGCTCACTTGCAGCTGCACGGTGAAGATGACAGAATTGCGTTTCCCTCCTAACTAGACTGTTTTGGTCAGAAGTGTGGTGAGCTTCTCAGAGTTAACTTTGTCCAATCAGTACTACTCATAGACAGGACTTTATAAATGCAGACCTGGATTTTGCCGGGAAAGCGCTGAATTTTAAGGTGGTTGTATCACCTGAACATTTCATTTTGAAAACCAGTTTTGCTGCATGCTTTGGGAATGACCATGACTAATGAAGGTGTAAGCAGACGGTAGTAGTTTGGTTTAAACATGCAAACCACTGGTAAGACTGAGTTCTGTGTGGGTTGCTCCTCTACCAGCCATTGCAGGTTAACTTCACCACAGAGATCCATCAGCACAAACTCATATTTACCTCCAGCTGCTCATCTATCAGCTGAGAATAAGGAAGCATGTCGGACAGTTATGGCTAATTTCAAAAGCTCCTAAATCCTGTGTGTGGGACCGTCTACAGAACATTAACTGTCAGACCATCCCAGAACAATGTGATAATTATTATTTTATAGGCTGTTACTGTCCTGCAGTAATGACTTGGTGACCTTGGTGAAGTATATTCTGTTTTTTCCCTAACACTTATAAATCTAGATAAACAGTACATGAGGCACCATCAGCCCATCACCAGCTTTCAGCAGGACACATGAAAGCTGCAGCTGAGAGCTGTTATCTGTATGTTCATTTACTAACTAACCACAGTCAAACACCAAATATAGTCTCAGTTTCAGTTCAGTGTTGTTTTTATTCTCTCCTCTCTTTACGGTTCAGTGAACATACTGAGGTGTTGGTAGGTGTGTGCAGGTGTCCGTTAGTCTGTCTGCACATCAGTAGTCATTACAGCATGGTTACCTGCTGTGACAGCGTGCCTCGTATTGTTTTCACCTTGTGAGTCTCTCTAATCCAGCTGGACGAATGGGCTTGTATGTGCGACTGTATTAATGTGACTGAACCACGTTGAACTTCTTTCAACATTACTTTAAAAGACACCAGGACACTTAATTAGAATGTGGTGAATCTTTAACAGATGTAAACACATGATACTGAACCCTGGTCATGGCTGTCCAATTTTAACTTATTTTTGTATAGTAAGATACTTTCTTTTGTAGCTACTACTACAGCAGTGGGTTTCATTTTAAATGTGGCATATTTAATTACTGACAGGACTGGGTCTCTACAGTATGTCTTTAACTCAGAGTACTGGAATACATCAAACACAGATGCTTTTTTCATATATTTCCAGATTTATCAGATCAGACTTATAACACATAAATGAGTTTAAGTTTGGCTCAGCTTGTTTCAAGACAAAATTAATTGACTTCATAAAGTACTAAAGATGTCTCATTTTGTTATTAAAACTAAAACTTGTATTAGCGCCATTAGGGAACAGTTTCAATGCCCTGCTCTGTGTAGACACATGGACTTTATGACACCAATTGATGTAGCATCACCTTACCACAGAGGCTGTCTACAACACTAACACACTCACCTTGGTCAGTTTTGGTAGCAGGCTTCCAGTTCTCTGCACTGATCACAGGCAAGCACACTTGGCCCTTCTCATCAATGTTGGGGTGATAGATCTTTGTCTTGAATGTGATCTTGGGAGGCTTGAAAGGGTATTCAGTGGGGAAAATGATTTCGATCCTGAATGCACCTTTGTCATAGGGAGGGTTGTCCTAAAAGTGAGAGATGAAGGTCAGTAAAAGAACCTGTGGGCAGATGTAAGGGAAGTCAAACAAGGAGCGGTTACTTACAGGAACAATGAGCCCTTGCCATGACAATAGGTTTGACTCCTCGACTTGAATGTTTCTGAAGTTCTTCATTCCAGACCTGCGAATCTCTTCAAGTTCCTGGGGGAAGAAGCAGACAGTGAACGTTACACAAGGGAAGCAGGTGACAGAAAGAATTGAAACATAAAAAAATAGTTTTTAGTAAATTTACTTAAGAGCTGTACAAGTGCTGCTATTGATTTCCATTTAGGGATGAAGAAATATTCTACTTTTCACCCACTTCATTGAGTGTTGGGTATAATAAACCAGTTTGGAACTGGTTCCAAGTCTATAACCGGGGATTTATTAAGAAACATGATTCACTGTTTTTAAATTCTTATTGATTCCTTAATCACAATGTGGTTAAAGGGAGGTGATGGGTGGCACAGGGGGTAGGTTCTTGCCCGCCACCTCACAGACAAAATGTGATAGCATGTACAGCTGTATATGATGATCTAAATATGCATACAATAAAATCAGAGCTATATTCAATAACGACTGAAACAGATATGCAATATCAAATACTGTATTCAGTGGGATGCTACTGTGATATTATTACAGCGTAGCAAACTGCAGCCTGATAGTAAGGTTAATAATTTTAGTGTCATCCTTCCTAGCTCATAATAACACTGGTGCTGGCTGGGACTGTCTGATCAGGGGAAGGACAGACATCATGACATACTGGTTTGATTAATTCCTACAAAACAAAGGCGCGATGTGTAAGCCTGGTCTTTAATCGCTGTCATCTGCTAGATCCTGCTGGAGTCTATCTTTGGTGACTAGACACAAGTCTAAACTACTGCTCTGTGAAACACTGCTGATAACCAAGACCGTACTTTCGTCATGCCTCTGTCTTTTCTCGGGCTGATTTCCTGGTTGTGTTCTGACAACCAGTTTTTCAAGCTAAATATTGTTTTGTGTCGCCAGGTTCAAAGCAGCTTCTTTACAAAGCACACTGACTTGTCTCAGAAACGGCACATCCTGTGTTATGATCTCAACCGCACATATTAAGTATATGATACTTTGCCAGGGTGATTTGTGCTTTTTATGCAGTACGTATGACCTCTACATTTAATATGAATGAATTGTAATGGAATAATAATGCAAAATCAAAAGAGGTCAGGTAAGTAATTAACATAGCTCTTTGTATCCTGGGCCAACAGCAGTGACATTTCTTCTGACTTTTACTTTCACATACAAGCGCCCTCATTCTGTGGGTGGCAGCTTAAGACTGAGGTGAACAATCTGATTTAAAAGACACGTTTGCCGTGTGTCGCCCTCATGTTACAGCAGTGACTAATGTTAGCTGAGGATTTAGGCTGATTTCGTGCTCAGCCGTGCCCTGATGACGGTCTCCCAAACCCGGCTGTCTGTGAGTTTGGCTAACGCTCACCGGCTAGCTAGCTAAAACGCAGCTAAGATCCGAGGCTAGCGTGTTAGCTGATTAGCAAACGCCTTATGCGGTGGAAACTCGCTCATGGTCTTTTGTTGGCCACATCTAAACCCGCTCCCTCGGTCATACAACCCATAGCTGCCTGGCAGTCGGTGTTGGCTGGTAAACGAAGCACCATCTCGATGGTGGTCTTCGGAAGGCTGACTCTAGACTCTCTGGCCTAATTTGCCGGTGCTTGGCTGCCTACCGTTGATATTGGGTCGGCTGGGTGAGCAGTAGTGACCTCTCGTTTTTAACAAGTTTACAGCTAAAAACAGACTCTAAATGTGTCTTCACTCCACAACATTATCCTATATGAGTTTAGGCGAATAAAGAACGCACCACTTAGTTGCCAACGCGTCTATTCACATTACAAATAGAATGAAAATAACGGGATCGGGAGATTTACCTTGGCCAGCCTCCTGCTCGCCGCCATCTTGAAATTACTGTGTGTTCCCAGAATACACAGCGCGGCGAATATGGGTCTAGTCCATAGGTCTGGTTGTGGGGCCGAGGATCGGCCATTAGCCCGTTAACTAGATCCCTGAAATGGACATTTCGGGCAAAAATCAAATTTTCTATCACATTACAGCCGCTGGTCGAGAAGAGAAACATTAAAATTAACTTGTTTTATGACCACAGGCTACTTTCAAGCTGGTTTAGTGTTAGATGTACAGTGTTACTTGAAATAGATAAGACTTAAATAGTTGATAAATTATAACTTTTTACCATGGATATGGCTTTTTAGAAATATTTAGACAGTATTTTCACCATATTATTCCAATATTATTCTCAGTTAAAGTTTTGTAGTGACTGCAATTGATGTCCATACGCAAATGTAGAATGCATATCTTGAATTTCCATATTTGAAATATATATACATTTTAAATAAAAAGAAATGAGAATGATATATAAAACTCATGAAAAATTGAACTGTTTGGTATATTGACATATGTCTAGCCCATACAAATATTTATGTTTATGTATGTTGTTTTGATATAGTTACATAATAAATAATATATTTCATTAACATATATGGTTGCAACATTTTATACCATATATTGATTCATCATATAGATATTTTTAACATATGTACATACATCATTTTTGCTGGTATTGATATTTCATATATATCTTAATATATCCAGAGGATGTATGTGATAATAATACATCCCCTTGTAGGTGACATATACAGCAACATCACTGTTGATATAGGGACATATACTGTATGTCATATTACATTTCTGTATGGGTGTGTATCGTGTAGAAACTAGTTTATTATTTAACCTGCTGATTGTTGTAACACTAGATATGATCGGTAGAATGTGTATTCTGGAATTTGATAAAGGTATTGTTAAAAAAAAAATCCCAATTGATTGTCTACACAGCAGTGCTGTTGTATGGTTGTTTTAATGTGTGGGTCAAATATATGTCTCTTCATATAAATCCCCTAGCAGAGGAACTGCAATCTTGATTAATAAAATAAATATCCCATTTATATTACAAAAATCAATAACAAACACAAGTGGCAGATTCATCATAATAATGCATAAGTATTTATGTCAGATTTGGTGTTACTGACAAATGTAAAGGCTTTGGAATAATGGGTGGAGATTTTAATGTCATGTTAAACCCTGCTTTAGATAAATCTAGCCCAGTTGGATTTATAAAATTTAAAAAATAAAGTTAAATCCAAATAGATGAGAGAAGTGCATAAGATTTTATATACAGAAAAAATCTAATTCAGTGAAATCTATGAAATCAATGTTAAGGGGACAAGACATTTTACATTTGCATTTAGGAAACGCAAGAAATGTATTAACAGACACTAACTTGAGAAAGAAGATGTGAAGCACTCCATAAAATGAGAACTGGAGAGAAACTCCAGGTGGTTTACACAACACAGAGATAAAATACAATCTAACTTAGATTTATTGTGAATTTTTTAAATACAGGAAGCTGTATAACTTGCAAACAGCTCACTTTGAAATCGAAATACCTGAAAAACCAAGAACTGCCTGAACTGTCAGACTGTCATCAGACATCTTATCAATAATTAAATCATTACGGCAGCCAGATCATCAGGCTACCTGCCCAATGCTCCAGTTTCCAGCCTCAACTACATCTGGTTGTCAGCTTGTCAGTCAGTCTGGGCCTCCATTCACTGGCTGCCCTCTCTGGACCCCAGTACCCTGCTTTGCCTCCAGAGGCATCACCTTCCTCATCCACTGAGCCAGTTTCATCCATCTCTGCTGCCCCTGTATTGTCAGCCCATGGAGTGCTGCTCATCAGCTCTCCAGACTTCAGGCTGCCTGCCTGAGTTGATCCTGCCTCCAGATCAGGGGCTTCATTTACTGAAGGGGCTATTTAGTGCTTGATAAGAGATTTGGCCATCGTTATAATACGTCTTCTGAGCAGCGATACTTCCTCAGGGCAGATTGGATGCTACAGTGAGTCACTATTGGAAAGTGACAAGATGTGCTGATAGGTAGCTGGTTACAATGCTAACTTCACTAGCAGAAAAGAAGTGCTATACATAGAAGCCAAATTCTTTCCACCACTGGAGGCAGCGCTTGGTGAGTAAAGGAATGAAGTTTGATGCTGAACTCATGTTTCTTCTAGACCTGTAAGTTAACAGCTGTTAATGTCAGCGTTGGCTATGTGGCAAAACTTACAAATAGCTCCTTTGAAGTAACATCACTACATCATCCAGTATTCAAGTCTTCTTCATGGTTCTCTCTGCCTGTGCAGCTCAGTCTTTTGTGACATACAGAGAGCAAGATTTGCCTGTGGTAGTATAGCTATATCCTATTTTGATCAATATTTTTTTTCCTACCATTGCAACAAGAGAGTTTGATGGTTACCTGCTGAACCGTTACCCTGATCCTGAAGCTGGCCTGCAGCAATGTTAGAATGTGGCTCCCTGCAGGACATGAGCCAGGGTAAGGGTGACCACTGTGAGGTTCAAGGCCCAGCTCCAGTGCTTTTGTACACCAAGGATTACCCCAGAGAGGGCATGTTTGATTCTCCACAACATTGGAGAATCAGAGTTAGATGACAATGTCCAACTCAACCGCTGAACGATCCCGATAACGGTCCTGACAACCCTGCTGACTCATAAGATGAAGAGCAGTGAGACACAATATGCTACCATCACCGCTGATTGACCCATCACCTCCCCAGTAAATAATAAAGACAATGTGCCTTTCTTTTTATGAAGTTCTTTATTTCCTGCAAGTCCGAATAAAGAACAGTTATATTTTTTGTGTTGTTCAAACAGTTAAAATCATCCACCTGTGGACACCTCAACACCTTTAACTGATGCTGCACTGAGGTGTATTTCTGTCTTTGTCTCCATCTCATTTCCCAATTAATTTCTCTGATTACACCTTGTGCAGCTGTTTCACAGGAAGCGATAGGAAGAGAAAAACATGACAGTGAATGTCACAGTGCCAGGTCTACTTAGTTTCATTGTACGCTCTGGGCCAATGCTGAACAACATCTTACTGAGGTGAGTTGTGATGTGGAGGTGGATGGCCCCTCTCCCTCTGGCTGTGTTAGAGAAAAAGAAGGTTCTATCTTTTTATGGTACAAGACTGTCATCAACTGTTATATGTTATTTTTAAGGTGTAAACCTCAATAGGCCTCTCTGTATCGTCCCTCTCTGTGGCAGCTGACAAGGTGTCTTCATCAGAAATGAAAATGAACTACTTTATGTTTATGTTCAACCCATTATGACAAATCTGTGGAGTATTACGAGTACAATTACATCTGCATAGAGGTGAGTTATGGCTTTACCAGACACCATGGTTTACACCATCAGTAAATGATAGAAGATGAAGAAGACTGGACAGTTAAAGACAGGTCTATTGTTGATAATGGAGGTCAAATCTGAACATATCCATATTTGGTGACTTGTGTGTATAAGCTGTTGTGAAGTGTTGTTTTGAAATAGACTATATTAAACAGTGTTAGTGTCAGCTGATGTCTGAAAAAGAAATTTCACTTACTTAAATATATCACGTGTTGAATGAAGCCACAGGATGTTTTCTAATTAGGCTAAACAACACCACAATTGCTTGTAATGAAATCATATCTCACCCATTTCAACTATCTTCAGTTGTTGCCAAGTACATTTTGTGTTGGGTTGGGTCATACATTACATACAGATGTAACAAATTAAAGGAAAAACCTGAATGAAGGAATGGAGAAACATAATGAATTCAGATGCTTCCACATCATGCACTGTAGCAGGTATGAAATGTTGAGCAGGGTTCAGTCACAGAGATGCTCAACTGCCTGGTGGTTTCAATAGGATCAGTGACATCTGCATGTAGCTCTATGGGAAAGACATCAGTAAGACAATAAAACTGTGGTCAACAGAGTATGTTTGATGCCTGTGATGGTCAATTTAAGACAAAATTTACAGTAATTATTTCAGGCACAAACTGGTTTCAGTGAAAATTCTGCCTTGTAAACAATATTGGTGTAAAGAAGTAGTGCCATCAAGTAACAGTGCTGTTAGCCACTTTTGTCTTATTGATTTGCATAAGCAGTGCTCTCTAAAGAGGGTACTGTACAGTACATATTAGATAGCTAATAGTCCACTTAGTTACCGAGTGCCAGGCAGGTCTGGCACGGCTAGAATGGAGAGCTGATATTTCATCGAGATATATGTAGCACTAGTCCAGGAAAGAATACAATATGATTGTGTGGTGGAAGACTCAGCAGCCAAGTCTGTGCTGTCAGACCTGGATCATCAGACTCCACCAGTTGCACCAGTGTAATGTTCCAGTTGAGGCAGGAGAAATGCCACCTACTGGATAAATCTAAGGGAACACAAAGAAAGTCATCCACCTAAAAGGACGGTTGGAGAGTTAGTGCAAAACACAAGTGTGGATGGGTAGGGAAAATGCTTGCGTGGACATGGAACAACTAAATATTAAGCATAGAAATAACACATTCGATCCAGTTTAAGAATATAGCAGATATAGGGACAGGAATTACAGTGACCGTATACACCCTTTTACAGATGTGTCAAAGGATCCACTAACAGAGGCCATAGGGGCACTGAAGAAACATATATTTGATGGGGACATGGTGTAGGGAAGGTGAGAAAGGGCATACATGCAAATATTTTTTTTATCCCGTTATCTCAAAATAACAAAGCTTGTTATCACAAGGTAAGGAGACATTATCAGGAAAAAACGATTTCTCGAGATAACAAAGCTTGTTATATATTTATAATTACCTTGTTATTCAGAGATCAGGTCAGATCACATTCAGTCAAAACCGCTTTCTCCGGATAATATCTTGTTATCTCCAGATAACGAGCTTTGTAATGATAACGGAAAAAAATAGTTTGGTCTTTCTCCGCCTTGGTATGGGAGAAAATGGATATGTAGGTTTTTAGAAAGCAACTGCACTAATTACAAAGTTGTAGTGGACAACTAGAAAATTCCCGAAGAAATTTTGAATGTGCCTGCTGCTTCTTGCGTATCCATCACACACAGTATCATTCATATTGTAAAGACTTATCCTAACTCTTCAGTCACAGCAGGTATGACTCAAAAACCTCCTTGAAACTGTGAGGACTGGCCAAAGTGACCTCACAATGATGGTTTCTAACCTAAATTTGTCCCCACAACCATAGTAAGACATGTATACACATATGTACATGCCCTTACAGAAGTTGATCTGCAATAAAGCTTGGACAAAACATAGCAAAGCAACTGCACTTGTGTGCATCTGTCAATGTGCGTGTGCGTATTGTTGTATGTGGCAGTAGAGCTGTCTACCATAGAGCCTCCAGGAGGAGGAGGGAAAAAACGCACATACAACCCCCTCTGTCTCCCAAGGCAGACAACAGCTTTAAAGGTGTAGTGTGTAAGATCTGGCCAGAATTTTTGTTTAAAATGTTCAAAAAATTTACTAACCCTATCAATAGTATGTGAAGGAGCCACAGTGATAATGTCATGACCAAGACCTCCATCTATAGTATTTCAAAGACAAAGAAGAATGGCAAAGAAGAGAAGAAAACATGAGTAAATCCTGGTGTGGTTTTCCACCACAGGAGACAGCTCTGGGCGAGTAACATCTAATGTTGGTCTGTAGCGAAAAGTATCATTAGTGCAAATGACAAACTGTACCGACAAACACTTCAAGTGACATAAATGTATGATTGATGATGTTGACAGACGTTTAAGTGATTTAGTAGAATTCAGTCTGTTCCTGCAGCTGTTGTCCAGCTAGATGCGTCACTAACTTTTTTTACAAGTAAAACAAAGAGACTGTTTGATCCAGAACCAGCGGGTTCAGGATCCACTGCCTAATACTGTATTTATTTTTTTTCCATATTAGTATCTATCCTTACTATTTATTATTATACAAACACAACAGACCTAACATGTTTGAATATAAAGATCTAAAGACTTGCATGATCTAAACTAATTGTCGTGGTCAAGTCAGGTCAAGTCAATTTTTAATTTGTATTTGTATGTTTTATTTGTATGTATGTAATTGATCTGTTATTTAGGAAAATTTTCAGGGATGGCAGTTATCATCTACTCTTACTCTGAACATTCCCTGCAATACACACCCATTATAAAATCTGAAACTGTCTAAAAATAACACAACACGTAAACTGCAATTTTGTGAAAACCGTAATAGTTGTCAAAATACTAATTTAACCCAAAAGAGTTTCATGTCTTGTGACCCCTTTAACATTTCAATCATTGTTCTATGTTGAAGTATGACGCAGCAGTAGAGCTCCAACGAGAGGTGGTTTGGTCGTTTTCACAGCGTCTCCCCATTCATTGTCTATGGGATTTTTGTTCGCCTTTTATCGCCATTTACGTCACCATGGTTACTCGAATCGCTATGAAAAGTTATAGCACACCAGTCCCTGTGATGGACCGTATATAATCGAGCCGCGCGCATTGAAATATATATTGTCTGGGTTTTCTCAAAGCTGCGGGACTAGTTACGCGCCGAAATTTCGATACAGTATGATACAGAATGCCATCAATGCTATTTGATTACAGGCACATATTACAACCAAAGGTGGCATTAATATAATTAAATGGATGTCAACAGCCGTTACACCACAAAGGAGAAAGAGAAGAGTCCCAGCACCAGTACAAGTCACAAACAAATCGCTTTTCTTCAGACTAAGTTGAGAAGAATGGAACAAGACTTGCATTTGCATGTTAACGCGCCAAAATATGCGTCTTAAATGGTAGAGCGTGTACCTGATAACACGCAATTTTATTGACGAAATCTAGATATTAACATGCATACGGAGTTGTTTGCGCAAATACAGCGATGTGACCGTAAACGGGCCCGTACCGGATCTCCACTGCCCAGCTGTGGCGTCACCTGGAAGTAGTCAAGCTGGGCGGGATGACCGGAACAACAAGATGGTGGAGAATGAGGAGTTTCGGGTAGGCGAAGAGAAAAACACTGATTGTGACTTACTTCTATCAACACTGCAACATGTAGCAATGACTTGTAACGAATAGACTAGTTGGTATACGGTGTCCTGAGCTGGTGGACTGAGAGGACAGACCACTGCCAGGCAGGAATGAGCTTTTTCCACATCAGATCGTTTACGTATCGGTAGTTAGCCTTAGTGCTAACAGTAAGATTAGCCAGTCGCCTGTAGACTCCTTGTTATTTGCTCGTTACAAGCAGTGGAGACCATACTGAAAACAAACCAGTTACGCTGTCATTGTCTAGATACGTTGGCATTTACTGTTGTTAAGTAACTCATGAGTAATAACGACTTCGGTAGGAAACCGATGTCAAGCAGCTAATAACAAGAGAATACAGCCAGCTAGCCAAAAGTTAAACCAGGGTGCCTCACTGTCTTAAACACCACAGATTTACATTTAAAAGTAATCGGTTTATCATCATACTGACTGAACTGCACTGTTATGTAGAAAACAGCATTTTTGTTTGACTGTAAACACAAACTGAGTCAATTGTAACTGCCCCGTTTATTAGCTCGATCTCATGTAGCTTGGTGATCTAACGTTAGTAACGGAAAGGCTGATTAAAGGAGGCGGAAACCTCCATACTAGAGACCAGATATATTCAGTGTTTTGGGTTTGAACATTTCTGTGCTTGGCCAACTTACTTGTCATATAGTTGTACTTTGATTGTAACCTAGAATCTGATTTATATACGGCTGTATAACTGGCTGCAGGTTCAGACAGTGGGGACGAGGTGGCCTCGGTCATAAACACTAGCTGTCTTGATGTGTAGTACAGGAATAACAGCTGCTCTGAGCTGAAACATGATCCTGGGACGTTATGTTCACATTGTAAACAAATGGTATCTTTGAGCTTGTTAAGTGTAAAGTTTGTAGTTCTAAACCAGCCTCTGTACACCTGTCAGATGAACCTGCAGGAGAAATTCAAGTCTGTACATGTATAGAAAAGATTTGCTGCAAGCGTTACATTGATTGAGAGGACAGGACTCTGTAGCAGTGCTCAGGACTGGCACATCATCAAATACCCAGACATGCAATTTATAGTTTTCCAATGTGCTCAAAACATGTAAAATAACAGTGAAAGCAGCCATAGCCCGGGCTGAATCCAGGTTCTGGTTGATGACTTAAGCTTTACAGTGCATTCAGAAAGTATTCAGACCCCTTCAACTTTTTTTCATATTTCAGTATACTACAACTTTATTCTAAAATCGTTGAAAATCCATGTTTTCCCTCATCATATTACACTTAATAGCCCATAATGAAAGTCGAAACAGAATTTTAGAAATATTTGCTAATTTATGAACTATTTGTAAGTTTTCTCTGCCGCTGAAGGTGGGAACAGGTGGTGGTGATGGTCTTTTACTAAGAGCTTCAGCCATTATTGCTTTTACCGTACAAAAGGTTATAAAATGTCCTCTGAGCAGCTACTTCTTGTCGGCAGACTGGACGCTACAGTGACTTGGTATCTAAAAGTGATGAGATGGTGTGACCATGCTCTCACATATATGGCCTACAAACAACATGTTGTGGATTGCTTACAGGGGATCGACCTGTTCCCTCTGTCATGTTTCCATAGTAACATTTGAACATTTTATCAGTGTTCAGCATCATCTGCTTTGTTCTGTTTTCCATGCTTTCATTTAATAATTAATTAATATCATCCTTAATATTTGAAATGTTTAAAGGTCATCTATATTAAATAATTGAAAGAAAAAAAGGATGTGAACATGAGAACAGTCCAGCATAAAGAATATATCAATGAGTCAGTGGAGTTCCTTCACTTTTTTAAGTTTCTTTTCAGGTAGTTGATGTGTGTAAGCAACAGTACTTTGTCTGTTTGCTGAAGGATATTCTGATGAGTTGAATTACTTCAGTGTGTGAATATTAGAGTGGGAGAGAGAAGTCACTTCATGTGGACATAAGTCCTGCTTTGTAGGTGGCACAAACTGACCCACCCTGCGATTGTCTCTTTTCAATGATTCTACTGTTTTTCGCCTCTACACCTATAGAGCCTGGAGGCACAAATGATCATACTCTCAAACTTAAGTTTGCTCTCTAATTAATAATTTGTGCATATGATTTAACAGGTCACAAAGGTAAATAAAAGTTGAACATGTTTAAGTGATATATGTCCACATGTCATCTCAAGTCAAATCAAAACACAACTTTACTGAACCCACCATAGATGCACCTTTCCACAGTCTGACAAAACTATCATCGTTCATGTTGCATAGTATCACACTACACAGTTGTAGTTGTGTAGCTCACTGTTAGCAGCCAAAGCTAGCCATCACTGCTGAAACAACATCCAGTGTAGCATTAGCTAACCAATCTTATTAACATGATATCTGTATTTATAGAGCGGCCTAGACTCCAGCCTCAGGTGACTTTGTAAAGGAAGAGTGGATAAGGAGAAGTCTGATTTTTTTTTTTTTTTTTTGGTTGTAATTATCTTTGCTTATATTATTTTTTACTCTCAGTTGACATATGACAGTTTGTATAATTCAAGAAAATATCTGAGGCAGGAAAACAAACTAATGATAATTCCATTACTAGTCCAGTATTATATCCAGTATTACTATTGTTACTCCAGGACCATACACACACCTGACCCTGATTTTTACACCATAAAGTCACCTTTGCTCTGATGAGAAGAGTAACTGTAGTGAACATCTCTGTTAGCAGGAGTCAGTCCTGTAACACAGACTTCAGCCTGTTGACCGATGAAACAGCCGCGTGGCCCGACGTCAAAACCAGCATGAATCTCCAGCAGCCGGCCCCCCTCATTCCCCCTGTTCACCCGGATGTGCAGATGAAGCCCCTCCCCTTCTACGATGTGCTGGACGTCCTGATCAAGCCTTCGAGTCTCGGTCTGTGCTCTTTTCTTTCTCTTTTGGTTTACACTTATTTAACTCAAGGTAAAGGTTGAGGTTAAATTATACTGTGTGTGTGTGTGGGTGTGAGTGTGGGTGTGTACAGAAGAAACACGTGGAAATCAGTAATCAGACTGTTCCATGCACCTTTTTTTGAAAGAATTATTCACTTATTTTAACTGTAGTGATACAATACAACACATCCTGTGTGTGTGTGTGTGTGTGTGTGTGTGTGTGTGTGTGTGTGTGTGTGTGTGGGTCATGGCACTTTAGTTGTGTGAAAAGCAGCACTTTGTAACTCCCAGTCGTCATGTATGTTTCCAGGAGCGAGCACTGCACAGAGGTACCACCAAGAAAAATATTTCATCTTTGCGTTGACGCCACAGCAGGTTCGAGAAGTCTGCATATCCAGGTGGGACTGGTCGATAGCTGAGTGATTCCACAGTCACTGAGGAACACGTGACTGTGTGTGTGATGGAAATAAAAACATGTTGAACTTTGTGTGTTTACAGGGACTTTCTACCAGGGGGTAGGAGGGACTATATGGTTCAGATTCAGCTGAGGTGAGGATGAATTTTCTGGGTCTTTAAATTCTTAGCAACTTAATATGTTAAAGGAAAAAGTTTTGAACTAACTAAGTTTGAACTCATGACACTAAAGAGGTTTTTTTCATATTAGAGAAGAGTTTTTTTTAAATATATATTCACGCTCTTAAATGTTCCTCCTCTCTCTGTCATCAGGTTTTGTTTGTCAGAGACGAGTTGCCCTCAGGAGGATAATTACCCCAACAGTCTGTGTATTAAGGTCAATGGGAAACTTTTCCCTTTGCCAGTAAGTGTTTGTTTCACAGACCAGTTCCAATAACATCAATGCAACTTCAGCGTTTCACAACGAAGACACTAACCAAGTGTTTTATTCCTGCAGGGTTACGCACCACCACCCAAAAACGGTGTGGAACAGAAGAGACCAGGAAGACCGCTGAACATCACCTCCCTCGTCAGACTCTCATCCGCTGTACCCAATCAGATTTCAGTGACGTGGGCACCTGAGATCGGAAAAGTGAGAACAGAAACCTACCTGGAAACTCTTCACCTTTTTGTTTTTCCCTCCTCTCTGGACATTGTGTGTGGGCTCAGTAACAGGTTGTGTGACTGACTGTTTTTCAGACCTACTCCATGTCTGTGTACTTGGTGAGGCAGCTGACGTCACCACTACTGCTGCAGAGGCTGAGGATGAAGGGCATCAGGAACCCTGACCACTCCAGAGCACTAAGTAACTGCACAGTCAACTACCATCACCACACACACCATAGCAGTTTTACCTCGAGGTTCTCACACCTGACTAGTGTTTTTTTTTTTTACGAGAGTTTTAACCATTAGTCCATAAACGATTAGTTGATCAACAGGAAAACAATCAGCAACTATTTTGATAATTGAATAAGCAATAATGTCAAATCTAAGCTGCTCCCAGCTTCTCAGATGTGAGAATTTGATAATAATCAGCAGATATATCAATAATGAAAAAAATATATAAGTTGCAGCCCTAGTTTTCAGAAAATACCAGATTATGTACATGTACAGAAGAAACACGTGGAAATCAGTAATCAGACTGTTCCATGCACCTTTTTTTGAAAGAATTATTCACTTATTTTAACTGTAGTGATACAATACAACACACCCTGTGTGTGTGTCTGTGTGTCTGTGTGTCTGTGTGTCTGTGTGTGTGCGCTGATGATGCAGTGAAAGGACAGTAGTAGTGACAGTGAATGTGTCTGAATTGTAGTCAGGTGTTCAACAGTGGAAACAAATGTATTCAGACCTCCAGCTGTTTGAGTTTTAGTGGACGGCACATGTGTGTGTGTGAGTGAGTGGAAGCAGCTGACTGCAGGAAGCTGGTTCTCTGGTCAGAGACCCTGTTTATCAGTTATTTTCTGCTCGTATGTGCTGTTGTTATTTGTTTTCGTCAAATGAAATGAATGGTTTCTTCTCCCCTGCTCTGTTCCAGTTAAAGAGAAGCTGACAGCAGATCCTGACAGCGAGATCGCAACAACGAGCCTCCGAGTCTCACTAATGTGTCCGGTAAATGCAGCTTCTGTGGCTAATGTTCCATGTGATAATAGCAGTGTTCAAATGATTAAGACTGCGTTTTAGTTTGTAGAGAGATGAACGGATGAAAATGAATAACCCGTCCACAGCAGAAGTCACTTTTTCACTTTTATTCACTGCTGTTTGTAAATGTAGCTGATACAGGTGTTCGTTACATCCCTCACTGCCTTTATAGAAACACAACAATTTCACAGTTTTGTTCTGTATCAGAACTCAAAGCTCCTGCAGACTGTCACCTCTGTGCTCCCTCTTGGTGACATCATCTGAAAATACAATGTCCATTTTTACTGCTAAGCCAATGACACTTATCTACCAATCAGACCCGGTGACCAGTCCGACATAACAACCGTCCACAACCTTCTTACTGAAATGAAATACTGGACGTCAGACAATTTCTTACAATGAAATCACACAAAATCAACACAACACAAAATCCGAGGTTATCGTACTTGGTCCCCCCCACAAAAAGAACTCAAATCAATTAACAAATTACATTTAGCCATCAGCCAAAAATCTTGGATATGTGTTTTGAACCCCAGGTGAAAAAAGTTCTTCAGTCTTGTTATATCACTTGAGAAATACGGCCAAAGTGAAGACTCTGATTTCAGCCACAGATCAGGAGAAACTTATCCATGCCTTTATTTCCTCCCACCTCAACTACTGCAACTCTCTATATACCTGTCTCAGTCCGAAATCAATGCACCACCTACAGTTAGTTCATATGCTGCAGCTCGGCTCCTAACTCAGTCCAGTGTGTTCACATCACCCCGGTCCTAGCAGCGGCTGCCCGTTTACTTTAGGATTGATTTTATAATCCCTCCCTATATTTCTGATATATCCCCCTGTGATGCAGTCTGAGATTCTCTGGTTGTTCATTGCTGGCCTACGTTGGAAATTGAAGGAGAGAGTTTTGATGTTTTATATTTGACTCATGTGAAGCACTTTGCTACTTGCGTGGGACTTAAAAGGACAGACACCACTGTCCAGTGACATACTGATGCTGCACCACACTTGGTGTACCGTCATATACTGATTTTTGACTGGACCGCAACAGTGGGGTCAACCATATAATCTCGAATGTCACTGAGTGACTGATGATATTTAAAAATATTACCGCAAATAAACTACTTTCATTACATGTATCATTCTTACTAAAGGAGGCAGAGGAATAACTAAACATAAGACACACTGAGTGGAGAGAGCAGGAGAGAGGGAGGGCGAGAGAGAAGTCATCGGTAACGAGGCTTCGTACTAACCACTATGACCAACTCTACATATCAAACAGAGGGAGTTAGATTTAAAGACCTGCCTCCAAAGGCGGTCCAGACATAGATTAGGTTTAGAACTGGTCTTGTTAGTGATGTGCAGGTTTGAATAGAGTATGGTGAAAACAGTATGTAACTTTTCTTCTTCAGAGACAGATGCTGCTGTGTGCCAAGTGAGAATGACAGCCCAGTGTTCCACTGACATATACATCTGTTACATTAAATAAGTAATATATAGCATATAGTTGCATTTGTCCATCACTGCTGGCTATTCACTGTATGGTTAGCGCTGCTAGCTTAGCCACCAGTGACTGTTGCCTATAACAAGTGTCTGCTGTATATATAGGGTTATGGCATTAGCTCCAGGTGTCACACAGTACCTGCTGATGACCTGCACTTGTCCACCTGTCATACTTCCTGTAAATTGAACACAGCTTTGTGCTCGTGCTGACCTCAGTGTGTCTTGTCCTCCAGCTTGGTAAGATGCGTCTGACGGTGCCGTGCCGGGCGGTGACCTGCTCTCACCTGCAGTGTTTTGACGCCGCCCTCTACCTGCAGATGAATGAGAAGAAACCCACCTGGATCTGTCCTGTGTGTGACAAGAAGGCTGCGTACGAGAGTCTCATCATTGACGGGTTAGTTTTTTCTTTCATATCATTTCATAACATCCTAACAGAAAAGTTTGGTTTTATATCTGTCTTCCTCCCAAACAGAAGCTGATAAGTTTTTTATAAAAACAATGACTTTATTCATAAATACACATCTACATACTTGCATATGGAGAGAAAAAAAGCAGCAGGAGTTCAGTCTCACCCTGTAAATGCCAAATGCAAAATCAAAAGATAGCGTTGGCTGACGTCATGAAATAGCATGGGATCATGGGAGTTGTTGTCTTCACCACCATTACCGTGAGCTCCTCCCGCTTCAGTTTCCTTCAGTGTCAGTGGTTCAGGAAATCAAACAGATTCTAACTGTTAAAAACACTGAATGAAGCAGTTTGACATTTAAAGTCAGTGTTTGAGCGACGCTGTACGGAGGACAGAGACTCAGGGAAGAGATGGAGCTGAGATTGATGCTAACCTTTGTTCTGATTGTTTCTCTGATAACTAATGAACCAGACGTTCAGCAGGTTTTTACCAGCAGCTGAATTATCCACAGAGGTGTCTTCCTCTCCACAACAAACACACCAGGGGATGAGAACCAGTAAACCAATGAAGCCATTTTGCTTTAAAAATCAGAGATTCAGCGACGCTCTTCAGTGACACAGGACAGGACTTCTTCAGCAGCTGGGAGCTGAGCTGTCTAACATTTCCTCAGCTTGTTTCAGCTTAAAACGAGATAAAAGTCAATGTTGAGCTTCTGGCAGGAAACCACAACACTGACACATTATCATACAGGATATGATGTCATTGACAGGGGACCAAATGACAAGGAGCGTTACCATGTTTAAAATCACAGATTTCTCTGGTTTGAGAATTGATGGAAACATGTGAGATAATGTAACATCACAGAGCATCAACATATAGAACATAGATCTAGTTGTTTTTAGATGTTTAATGTGGAAAAGTTACAGATTATAAAATTAAGTAGAGATGTCCTGCGGGTCATAGCATAACACCAGCCATATCTGATTCTTTCTTGACTGTACTCTACTGCTCTCCTTAATGACAGCTGTGCTCCACAGAGCAGCATCTCACTGTATATGAGAGTAAAAATTGGCCACAGTTTTCTCTCCTTTCTGTCAGTGTGTGAAACACTCAGGTAGCAGCTTGTTGTTTTAGCTGACACACACCGACACTTTCCCTATGGACACTTAGAAATGTCATCAGTGTCAGGTCATATTAGCCGTCACTAATTAACACTAAGTCGAAAAGCCAACACAACCAACAGTGAGTGTTTCTATAGTCCCTACATATCAGCCTCCTCTGCAGCTGATCACTGATCGTGTCACAAGTAGCTGGTGAGAAAATAAGAAGACCAAGGTTGTGTCTGAAATCACTCACCCATTCACTCTTCCCTACTCACTACCCAGGGAGTTCAGTGTAGAGGACTATAGAGTGAGCTCATCTGTAAAAATGTAAACACACTTTCAGACACTCCTCAGGTCATTTTCTGCGATGAAATCCGTGATAGATGATCATTAATTATCAGCGATTGCTCATGCCTTTGCAAACCTCAAGATGATATTTGACTTGTTTTCCTATTAATGTTGTAACTTATATTATTTCTACCAACACACTCAGTTTTCCTGTGTGTCCAGTTAGTGTATAGCTCATGTGTAGTGGTGACTTAATCTGTGTTTTAATCTGTGTCCAGTTTGTTCCTGGAGATCCTGAACGACTGCTCAGATGTGGATGAAATCAAGTTTCAGGAGGATGGAACCTGGTGCCCCATGAGACCAAAGAAAGAGGCAGTCAAGGTCCCGTCTCAGTTAGTTCCTAAAGTGGAGAGTAAGTACATCATCGTGATACCTGGACAAGGTTTGAATTCATCCTGCTAACACATTCTGTGTGTATCTACAGCCTGATATATTCCTCCACTGTTTCCAGAAACTATTAAAACACATCAGTGAGCCACACACACGTTTCCTTCATCTCCATGAACACACACACACACTGTACACAAACTGTCCTACTGCTACAAATACTCAGCACAACAGCAATTGTGGATTAATCCACCTGCTGAAAATAGACCCCAACAGATGCACTATTTCCTCCTTTTTAAGTAATGTTTGTTAAAGGCTACATTGAGCAGCTGTTTCAGGAAATGACCAAACTTTTTAGAAATAAAACTCTGCATTCTTGAGTTGTTTTTAATGAATGATGTCAATAGAAACCTGTGAATTGTGGCTGAGAGTGAGAGAGCACAAAGAGTCACATGTTGTTGACAGTAGAGCAGCACAGTAATATCCTTTGACCTTTGTGTCTTTACCTCAGCTCCTCTGCGCCAGCTGTCAGTGGTCCCTCACTCTACTGAGCCCAGCTCCACCAAGAAGGCTGATGTGATAGATCTCACTCTGGAGAGCTCCTCCTCCTCTGACGATGAAGAGGACTCAGACCCTCCACTGAAGAAACGCTGTGTTTACATTACCAAGAGCGAGGAGATGCATGCAAAGGGGTGAGCCGGCGCCTCTGTGATGTTTTGTAGGACCACAGACAGATCTGTTCTCCAGAAACAATTCTTTCCTTTGTCATTGTTCACACAGCTGCAGTAAGAGCTGTTTAATGTGGTGCAGTAACTAATATTTGTACCTGAAGCCTCAGAGTCATCAGTCTGCTGTCTCCTCTCAGAGTGTTGACCTACCAGCCCACCGTGCGCATGCCGAACATCCAGTCCCTGGACCCGTCGTATCTGACCTCTACGCTCGCTGACTATGCAGTCCCCTTCCACCCCTCCACCCTGGCCTCCATCCCCACAGACATGCAGAGTGAGTCAGCTGGACAGGAAGACTGTGAGCTTTGTCACTAACACATGTGGTGCTGGTAATACACTGTTATTTATTCTCTCTCTCACCTGCAGGTCTGGATTTGTTTTCATTAATCCAAGCAGATCCTCAGGTATGTTTGTTTTTGCTGTTAAAAGCTGCACTTTGTCTGAACCAGGAGTCGTAGCAACAGCAGCCTCAGAGAGGGAGAGTTGATCCAGTCACTTTTTCAATGTGTTAGGTTTAATCTTTATCATTTGCATCTTGATAAGTAACTAACTAAGTGAATTAATGTTCACAAACCGGAGCTCCACCCTGAAAACAATCTGAGACTACAGACTATAACACTTTATTTTGATCCATATCCATGAGCTGCTACTTTCATTTTGTACTTATTTGTAATAACTTTTGATAGTAGTTAGTAGAAGTGTGATAATAGTTGCAGTCAAGGTTTTTAATTAGATATATTAATTTAGAGTTTATGTTCACTGAGAAAAATGTGAAGGTTGTTGGTCTGTGCTCACACTGATACATCTTCTTTTTAAAATTAAAATGATCTCTGTCCCGATGAGCATTTTAGCTCAGTACCAGAAATAATCTCAGTCCTTACTATCACACCTGAAAACACATATCACATGACTATTCACATCCACTGGGCGTGGGCAAGCTGGTGTAAACAGGAAGCAGAGTGTGTACTCTGCAATTGGTTAGATGCAGAAAATACTCAAAGACAGTCGTAGCGCTAAAATACAGAATTTCACTGAACAGCAGCTGCTAGAAAAGACAACAAGATCAATAACCACTGGTAGTCCAGGCTGATAAGAACCAATCAGGGAGCGACCGTGGGTGTCTACGTCATCGTTTCCAATGGTCTCAGTTTCTGACGTCCAGCTACAACACTACCTCAGAATTTTCAAAATAAAACAGGTCCAGCAGAGTTTCTGAAAGTCTCTGTTTTAGGCACTGAAAACTCTGGAGTCGTGTTGAGATGAAACATAGTAGCTGGATGGAGTCTCAGTGTAACAGCCTTATAACCAATAAACAACAGGAGAAGCTAATGTCAGTAACAGTAATGAATTCTTAGACCAGACTTTATTGCTTGGATGGCAGAGTAACAGGTAACTAAGCCTGGTTTAGCTTGTTACGATGGAGTATTAGGGCCACACTGAGGAAAAAAAGAATCTGAAATATTGAGAATAAAGTCATAATTTTACAAGAAAGGAGTCATAATATAAAGTGAATAAAGTTGTAATTTTATGTTACGTATTTTAAAGGGGAAATAGCAGAAACTTTAAAATGAGGAACGTGGAGCATCCTGTGAAGTTCTACTGCAGCTGAGGTTTCACAAATAAGGAGATACTTCATCTTTTGGCTCGTCAGCATCATCATCTGTCTTTTTCATTTTTGTAATATTGCGACTTTATTCTTGTAATATTCTTATTTCATTCTCAAAATTATGACTTAATTCTTGAAATTTCAGATTTCTTTTCCTTCCTCAATGTGGCCCTAATACTCTGTGGTAAGCTTGTGGATGGTGATGAAGCATGATGACCAGTTCACACATGAGCCTGACTCACTTCCTGCTGGACTGAGGTCACTAAATATCATCTGATAAAATGAGAAAATTAAGATTATAGATGTTGCTACACATTGGGGAAGTTCTAGTTCATAGATGATGTTGATCCTGATCAGTGTGTTTCCCGCTCAGCATTACCGGCCTCAGATGTTCCTGGACAACCTGACCAGCAGCATGCAGAGCGCAGCCGCAGCCAGCACCAGCTCCGCCCTGGTCTCCTCCAGCAGCCACTACGACACCAGCTCCCACAGCGCCAGCTCCATCCACGAAACCCGGGTCATCACAGGAGGAGGGGGGGGCGCTGGAGGCGGGGCGGACAGTGGCATCTCAGACATCATTTCTCTAGACTGAGCCACGTCTCTCTGGACCTTTTCAGGCCTGGTTTTTGTGGCCTTTTTTTAAAAAAAAATCCAGACTACATGTACATGACGAGTTTTACATGGAAGCATCCAAATTGGTATAAATGAGCTCTTTGATGACCTGAACGGTTTCCGCAGGCGTGTCTGTCGTCGTCCTCTGGTGTTTCGTCCTGTGGGAGGATGGTGAATGGTTTTGGTGACCGAGACAGACAATTTCCCAAAGGTGTGTCAGTGAAGTTCTCCAATCTTTAATCACATTACATCAATACAAAGGTTTAGTCCAACACCCCTAGGGTTTTACTTCTGGTCTGTATCGCTTCACCTGTCACTCACTGACGTCGGGCAGGGAGTGTACACTGAGTGGAATCAGAGGAAGACCTCTCACATGACATGTCTGTGTTCATATCAGAAATGTTGCCTTAACCAGTATGCAGTTTCTTTGTGTTTCACCGTACAGTTTTACAGTGACTGTATAGCTGGTCCTCTGACGTCCATACATCAATACAGATACAATACTTAAATAACCCATCGTCAGCTCTGCAGAGGTCTGAGGTTTTCCTGACACTCTCTTCACACGTTGGAAACACGTAGGACATTGGAATCTTCATTTATACCAATTTGTTCGCCTGCACATGTGAATCTGACTTCAGCGCGTTCAGGCATGGTCGACCTGACCTGTGCCTCATCGTCACAGAGCAGAGTCAGGCTGAGGGGAGGAAGAGCTCGGACTGACAGCATCCTTGCATGTGACTCACTGGTTGGATGGAGGAGCCCCTCCCCCCCCCTGTGGACTGATGAACAGACTGTTGACTGTGGGGGTGTCTGACCCCCCTCACTCAGCGTGGGCGGGGCTGTCTCTGTCTGTGTCACTGTACCTGCTCCAGCTTTGCCTTTCATTTACACTGACAGGAACAAGGAGGGCAGGTCAGTAACTCATGTTTTGATTGGCCCTCACAGATGTCATTCAGAACCTCGATCGGGGTTGTTACAGGGCAGCTTCTCTGTCACACAAATGTAAAGTTTGTTCCTTTGTTCCGCTGTAATTTAGTCAGAGCAATAATAATTTAACTAGTGTTAGTTAATAAAGTTGTAAATGTAGTTCAGCTACTGGTCCACACCACTCTGCCTCCTCCTGTCTGTCCTCCGTTTCTCTGCTTGTTTGATGCACTCACCTGCTTCCTCTCTGAGTCACATGTTCAGATATCAGTCTGTACGGAGCTGGAGTCAGGATGTGGTTAGCCTAGCTTAGCATAAAGACTGGAAGCAGAGGGAAACAGTTAGCCTAAGTTCACAGATACACCTACCAACATCTAACACTCAGTGATGAACATGTTTAATGTCATCAGATCTGTCAGAGCCACGGCTAGCTGTTTCCCTCTGCTTCAAGTCTTTATGCTAAGCTAAGCTAACCAGGTTCCTGACTCCATCTTCTCAAGTCAGTAAGTCTGTTTCCAAAAGTATTGAACTGTTCCTTTAAATTTTCTCACAGACAGTTTGAGACAGTTCAGAGGATTTTACAGTGTTCGGTTCATTTTGTTCCTGTCACTTCTCTGACCTCTGACCTCTCTGCTCTCTGTGGCTCATGCTGTGTGTTGATGACACTTTGTGTTGGTGATGGACGTGAACATTTGTTAACACCATCATCATCATCATCATAATCATAATCATCATCATCATCATCATCATCATCATCATCATTATTATTCTTCACCGTTCTTCATGTTGCAGCTACTGTGTCAAAGCTCTCGATCTCAGGGACCCACACTCCTCTGTTCTCACTCACTACAGACGCTGATGTAAAGGCCAGGCTGGTTTCTGTTTTTTCAAACATCATGTTGATATTTATGAGTTTACATGTTGATAAGGCTCAGTCCACCCAAATTACAAAAAGAATTATGTGGTTATGAGGATGGTTTTACCACAGATTTAGTCTATGGATTAAAATGCAGACTCAGTTTCCCTGTTACTCTGACTCTTTAGTAGAATTACAATAGAAACATCTGAAAAACTCACTGTTCATTGTTTTGGACTGAAGACACAAATCAGTGTCTCAAAATCTGGACAAATAAAACCAAAGTATCAGCATGAAGACGAGTCAGTGGTGGGTGAGAAAATATGTTTTTATAATGTTGGTGAACCTTTAACATAAAGTAAAATAAAGTTCAACACAGCAGCTTCACTCATGAGAGCAGAGAGTTTGAGGAGGTCAGTGTCTGTGACTTTACCTCTGTCTCTCCACCTGCACGCCGATGTAGGTGATGTGGATCCGCGGGGTCTCGTGCCATCGTTCGTTGTTTTGTTTGTTTTTTTACTCTTCATACTTTGTAAACAGAATCCAGATCAGCTGGAGGTTTCTCTTTGACACCGTGTTAACAGACTCATGTTGTTCACCAGGTTCATTACAATCGGCTCAGTACAGACTCGTCTGTTTTCCTGTATCTGTGAACTTGAAGCAGTTTGAATTGTGTTTCCATGTGTGGGCGTTTTTTATTATTAAAAGTTTTTCTTTCTTTTTTTTTTATTCAGTTAAACTCTATCGCTCTTCAAGTTGTGCAACAAGTGTTGTTATTCCCAGGAAGTGATGACGTGTTATTGTTGTGATCGAACATCATCTTCAGTGTTGTGTTCAGTTCAAACTTCTCTGAGGATCCAACTCAGGAAGTGAAAAGTAAGATGCAGGCTGCTTGTTTCTGCTTTGAGTGGCATGATGAGGGAAAGAGCAGCTCTCAGATCATCACATGTAAAGAAACAGCCAATCAGACACAAGTATTTAACCTCAATTCTTTGAAAATGCTCTTACTAATTTTCCGTCCTGTGTCATTCTGAAAAACCACAATTGCATTATTAAGTTCATTTTTTATTTGTGTGAAAACTCTAATTCAATATATTAACAACATTAATGTATAAACAAATGATGAGAGGAGAATTTAGGGTGTGTGTGTGTGTGTGTGTGTGTGTCTGTCTGTGTGAAAGAGTGAGTGAGTGAGTGAGAGAGATGAGGCTCTGAGCCTGAGCTACAACATTTACACCTTCTATTTACTCTTCAGTTTAAAATGTTGCCATGGGGACATGGTTTACTTCGCTTGTTTCAGTCTGACATTAATGAGAAGGCAGTTCAGTTCCTCTTCCACAGGGGGGCAGTACAACCTCAGTCAGAGACACAGACCACAGCTCAACACCTAAGGACGCTGGTGAAACAAGGTTCACCTACATGTATTATATAAAATACATTTTCTATCAGTCCAAAAAGAAGAGAAAACATCTGACCAGATCAGCGGAGACTGATGAACAATGATTGGCAGTTGTCTCCTTCACTCTGACATCAGCATGAACTGATTCACTTGAATGCATGAACACAACACTCACCATAAGCCCACAACTATTTTCTGCCTCGTACCCAAAGAGTGGAACCTGACCATGACAGCCATCAACATCACTACCACTTTACAGTAAGACTACCCTTATAAAGGATTTATGATTTACTCTCCATCATCAGCATTTGTACCTGCTGCTTCATCAGTTTGTTAAGTTACTAGCGATGAACCAGCGTCAGCATCTTAATGGTCAGAACGTTTCATTTGGCAGATCAAATGACGTCATATGAAATGATGGGCAGATTCAGACTCTCAGGTCTTGGCAGTATTGTTTAGCTTGACATAATATCAGCAGCCGTCTCCACTATAATCACAGGTGCTGATCAGATCGTTCTGCACAGGGGAGATTAACATGGAGATGCTTTTAGCTTTAGGACTTTAGCATTCCAGGTAGAACACAGGTGGTAACCTCCTTTACCTGGTGAACTTTAGCTGCACTTCAGTGTTGATGCTTTCACTCTTCATCACTGCAGCTCAGAACATGAGAACTAAAATATCTGATAAAATGATCCGCACACGGTTTAATATTTCCCATGATGCAACATTTCTATCAGCTCACCTCCTCTGTAGAAACATTAGCACATTAATCTGAATTTCTTTTAAGTTGTTTCACATGATCATAATGCTCACTTAACCACACTTATTTATCACCTCAGCTTTATTTAGCCAGATAACCCCAAGACTGTCAGACTCAAGTTAAACTCACTACAGGCTCGACAAGACCACCACATAAGTAGATATTTATTTTTTTGAGATGAGATGAGATAATATAAGATAAGACAAGATCTCATCTTAGATACGATAAGATAAGATAAGATGAGATCAGATGAGGTGAGATGAGACAAGAGACAAGATATGTGAAAATATACTAATAAATACTAAACATTACAAAAGATGAATATTAGATAAATAATATAGTATAGCAACATAGAATGTTCAGATAGATATCAAAATATGTTAAAATATGTCAAAAAATAGCAGCAGATAAGGAATATTGCACAGCTGGTGTGTGTTAATCATTGTCTTTGGTGTGTGTGTGTGTGTGTGTGTGTGTGTGTGTGTGTGTGTGTGTGTGTGTGTGTGTGTGTGTGTGTGTGGTCTACTGAGTGTTTGTTCTACAGTCTGACAGCAGCAGGAAGGAAAGACCTGCGGTATCCCACCTCTACACACTGCGTCCGTTTTATATCTAATGTTTGAGTGAGGTTGATGAGTTCAGGGAAGTGATGTCATCATCTGAAGACGTATCTGACCGAGCTGCACTGATTCCAAGTTGTGTCACTTCCATCTTGTTACAAAACCCGGTTTGCAAGATCTGGTCGGTCTCAAGAAATACCTTGAGTTAGGAAACTCATCACAGCGCACATAACACACTGATGCCAAAGCTCTGTTACTGCAACTACTGCATCAAAGAAGTGAAGTTTCATGATCTACCAATCAAAACATCACCTGAACAACCAACAACCTGTTTCTTCATCAAACCCTGGAAACAAGATGCTCTGCAAATGTCGTTGATGCAGTGCATGATCATCTAAACATGTCAGACTCCATCCACTGCAGAAACAAGTATGGAGCCCCTTATTTTATAGATGATCTTTTCAATACTTGCAATTTTTGTTACAAAGGAAACTGAAATGAACTGATATTGTTCTGAGCTCAGATTCCTCTTGAGGCACCGAAAAGACTTTGTTCATCACCAAAACCTGATGTTTGAAGAAAACAATCACTAACTCAGACCGTTAGAACCTGATTCTCAGCTCTACAACACTTTCTCTTGATATCAGAGAGAACACTGTTAAAATCCCCACAATGACCCCCTTGTCAACTGCTTTTAATCTTTGGTCAGGGGCCCAATAAATCATTGTCCCCTCAACGTGTCAGGTAAGGTGACAACCAGGGCAGGAAAAGTGGGGGGAGCAGAGGCAAAATGGGGGGGGGGGAGTCAACCTGGGAAATTAGATTCCACCATGGAGTCAGTGAAGGCTGAGGGGAAGTTAAGGTCAGCGCCCTCCCCAGGTGTTTGTTTGCTGCCTGTCAAACAGCAGCCACTGGAAACAAGACCTCGAAAGAATTTGCCTTTATATGATGTGATTACTGTCATGGCTGTCTTCAACCATTTTGGGTCCCAGTGGAAGGAATGCGCTGCAGGCTCTGCACGCGCACACACACACACACACACACACACACACACACACCATACGTCTGTGTACTCTGGCACCTTCAACCTGGAGGAAGAGTTTAATTAACTTTCAAAGCTCCATTTAGGAAAGCCTCAGTCATGTCAGTTGTCAGGTTAAGGCCACAGCGACACTGCACTTCCACGCCATGTAACACGCTCTGGTTTCTGCCATATTTGGTCACCTAGCCTGGGAGGCGGAGCTTCTGAAGGAGCACTGACAGAAGGGGAGCATTTGTTTGGCTCTTGAGTTCGAATACAGTGCCACAGAGAGCCAATGGGATTTTTACATTTATTACGGAAATGTTTAAAATACTGAGAGGTTTTGTTCAGCAGGATCATCTTCACTAATGAACACCACTTTATGACGTTAGAAGCCTAAATACAACCAGTAGAAGTGAAAAGCTAATGTTCGCCAACATCACTAAACTTCAACTTGTAGTTTGATTGAGCCCCGACGTCTTTCCTCTTACAAAGTTAGTAACAGTTTGTAAGCGCGTATATAGTATATATAGTATAAACACAACCAGGCTGTGCAGGTGGACCGGTGAGTAGATGAGTTTCCATGTTCTCTGTGATGATGTTTAACTTCTGCTTAACTTCTCATTCAGACACTTGTTAGCAACCGGCCTTTTTTAAGAGATGCAAAAGCTGAAAGGAATCAGGACTGGGGTATTTACTGATGTATTTCATGTTGTAGAATAAATGAAAATGTCTTGAGCTTTTGTTGACCACGGACCTTATTTCAGTCATCTAACCAAAATCACATTCAACAAACCCAGAGAGTTCAGGGAACAGGAAGTGATAAAATACAATTCATTTTAGGATTGGGACCAGGACCTGCAGAACTCTACATTAAGTCTCTCTCTGGAATCGCATAGTCCACCTTTAATCAGGGAATGTGCTTGGACCAGAGTCATGATTGCTGCTAGAGTTTCCTTGTTAGTTACATAAGTAATATTAGCCATTAGCTATTCGCAAGAACAGTCTCTGCCAGAGTTCCAGCGGGTCAAGAAAACAAAAATCCTCTTATGGTTTGATAGTTTTTTGTGAAATCTGGTAACGAGTAAGAAACCAGAATCACGAGAGGGTAGGAACAGATAACCACGTAGTGCTGTATCCAGAAGAACAGGGTAACTATGCTAGCATCAAATATATATTGTGATATACAATATTATCATGGGGGAGGGGAAATAAAACATAATTATATTCTTGTATTTTATGCTGCAGGTATAAGTGATTCTGCTGTGAAATGAGGGTTGAACTCTGCAGCAGGCAAGACTGTGCAACACTGAAATATTGTGATATATATATATATATATATATCGAATGTTGGCCCAAGCCAAACACACACACACACACACACACACACACACACACCCTAATCTTAAACCTCAGCCTGATCCCAGTTTTAGCTGTGACCCTTGAGGGAAGTCCAAATCCAAAACCAGCACCTTGAAGAAGTGAGGATCAGCCAAAATGCCCTTAATTTGATCAACAACAACAACACACACACACAAAGTGTCTCTACAGCTCTAATAGGTTCTCACAGAGACAGAAGTCGACGGTACACGTCTACACAGACCAAAACAGCGAGCCTTTATTCAGTACAGCACGGATCTGACTGGCAGCGGATGGCAGGCGGAGGCAAGATCCCAATTATTGGTGGAATAAAGCAGCAACTGCTGGTCTCAGTGAGGTGGATGGAGGCTTGTTAGGTGTGCAGCTGCTGCAGGAGGAACTCCTCCTCTGGGAGTTTTCCTCTCACATCTGTCTGGGAGCCTTGTTACCCTGTCAGCCTCTGTCCTCCACACAGCCCCTCTAAATGAACAGGTATGAGTGAAACCAGTTAGCCACCATTATGCTCATCATTTAACCCACGTGGGATGGTGAAGTTGTACTTTCTGTATATGTTTTTTTTATTTCACATGCGCTCAGATGGGAGTTGGCTGGTGGTTTGCACTATGCTGTAATTGCAACACTTACACAGTTTGTCGGCCAGTGTCCATTACAGGAATCAATTGAGGCTGTGATTCTGACTGGGGGAGAAATCACACCAAGCTGTTTGAGATTGTCTGCAGCACATAAACAACCAGGTCTTTCATAGAGAAACTGCTTAAAGTTAATGTAGGGAAATGAAGAACTTTGCTTCTTTGGCATTAAAACACAGTCAGATCAGGGGATCAGTTTAACCTCAGTGTGCCCGGTACACAAACAGGTCCAGGGTGTGTTTGACGTAGCTTAGTTTTAAACTTCATTCATTCCCAACAGCTGAAAAACTGCTCTGTTTCAGATGATTTCACTGTACAAATATGGAATATATAGAATAATGCAGTCAGTGTAGTTCAGGCCTCTGAACATACTGAGCTCTAGGCCATGAGGAAACTGGATTTCCTGCTAAATCATATTGTTTGTTACAGGTTTGTAGTCCTACAGCTACGGTAAGCCCCGAGGACAAAACTTCTGGTCAGTCACCACTTAAAGCTGAGCGGTGTGTGTCTGTAACACTGTTTAAGGTTGTAATGCTTTAATTTGTACAGCTGACAGTTAGTTTGGTAACGCATAAAACCTTAGCAGGTGAAGGTGAAAGCTTTTCAGAGTTATGGATATGGATGGATATGGCTATTTCCTGGAGGCAGTATGTTCCAATGTAAACTCCAACTCCAAACTCACAAAAATAGTAGAAAAGATTTCAATTTAGTTTGAAGTCTTGAGACTAGAACTACCGCCTCATGGTTGTCTGCTTCCTCCACTCAGACTAGTTTCAGGTTACATCCCAGTTTATCCAGGCTCATATAAAATATCAACTATTTGTGTTAAATTTTCTCATAATTGCTGTGTGGAGTCCTGAGTTATGGCTAAAAAGTGTTTTGTGAGTTCACACTGACCTTGACCTTTGACCTTTAACCACCAAAATCGAATCAGTTCATCTTTGAGTCCAAGCGAATGTTTGCGCCAAATTTGAAGCAGGGATATCATGTCCACGAGAATGGGACAGACGGACAACATGATATGAAAAACAACATGCAGTTGCAGTTGCTGGTGCAGAGGCATAAAAACAAGAACATGTCCTTTAAGTCAGTGGTTCGCAAAGTAAGGTCTGTTGACCCGCAGGGGGTTGCCATTAAAAAGGGGATTATTATTATTATTATTATTTTTTACTATAATTCCATCCATAACTAACACAATGACAGAATGAATGAATATGTTGGCCATGGGTTTAAACACACAACATCTGTGGTCTAATTTGTGTCAGTTAAGGGTCATTGATGTGAACGGTTTGAGAACCCCTGGTTTAAGGATTTTAACCCTTACTTTCTCACAAGCTGCTGTTACTGTCGTTCTGCTCTCTCTATGTCAGGTTCTGGGCGACTCGTATTGACCCTATATGAACTGCATTACCCAGAGGGCACTACGTGACTCACGGGTTCACCTCTCGACAAATCAAGTTACTCCTAGCAGAGATCGTCTGTGCTTATTCAAAGTTCTCACAGCAGTACACACAAACATAATGTACAGTATCAAATTAATACTTTTGCAAATGGTTCCTTTGAGAAAATAAATATATACTGTGACCACCCACGATATTTCTCTCTGTGGAAAGTTAGGATTTAATAATGTTTTGCTTATATCGGCCGATGCACAGGTGAGTACTGGCAATTTTTTTCCTGCTTCAAGCACTGCCTGTAGTAACTGAATGTTGTGGCCACTCGGAGGCAGTGGAAATAAGTTGTGATAGCAATGTTTGACATATTGAACTTGTGCCTGTTTCCACCTCCAGCTGTTACAGATCGACATGATGATTATGTGTAGTGGTGTCAGTGTCACCTGATGAATCTCCACCAGCTCCTGAGGGAAACATCTGGCTCTGAAACTGACAGTGTACAGCTGCAGATTCAGCTGATAATTCATATTCTCATTTGTTTTGCTGCTTTAAAAAATAACTTTAGCTGAAGTCTTGTTTTTGCTCATCATCTTACTACAGTGATGTAGACGTTCACTCCAACGTTTGTCAGTACACCTTGACATCACCTGTGGGTGCAGGTACAGATGTAACAGAACACTTCTGACCACACCCAGCACCACGGACTTGAAACCTTCAACCAGAAGAGGTCAGTGAATCACTCTTGCTCAGCTTGATCGCTAATCACCGTGTGTTCAGAATTAATTAACTCCCCATGACCATCGTTATTCTGCCCTCTGGTCCAATAAAACAAACGACTGCAGTTGTTAATACCTGTTGTCTGTTTTAGTCTCAGCTCCAGCTGAGAGACAGAGTCCTGATTTAGAGGAGTGTTTGCCCACTCTCATTGTGCTGCTCGTTGTGTTGTGGAGTAGCAGCGACCATGACCGGGGTTTATTTGTCAGGCAAAGCAGAGCCACAGCTGTGTTTGTGAGGCTGTCAGCAGTGTGACTGCAGGAAACATTCATCATTACAAGGCTCCAGTTGCCTCTTTGTGTGTTTTTCACATATTTGCATATTAAATGTTCCATATCATCCAGTCCAGTGGACACAGGCTGGCAGGTGCACACATGTCTGAGTGCCTCTGCTCAAACAATCACCTACCTACCTACCCTGTGGTGAGAGCTCCTCTTAAGATTTGTAATGCAAAGTAGGAAATAAAAATGTTAAATATGCTATTACGACATTTATTTTGCAGGAGTAGACTGTCTAGCCTTCAGTCTGTGGCCTACAGTTCATTCAGAAAGTCTTCAGACCCCTTCACTTATTTCACATTTTGTTATGTTGCAGTTTTATGCTAAAAATATAGAATATATATATATATATTTATTTAGACACTTTACTGTGACTCTTGAAGTTTAGCATAGGTTCGTCCATTTCTCTGGATCATCTTTGAGGTGTTTCTACACCTTGATTGCAGTCCACCTGTGGTAAACTCAGCTGATTGGATATGATGTGGAAAGACAAACACCTGTCTATATCAGGTCTCACAGCTGACAATGCAGATCAGAGCAGAAACCATGAGGAGGGAAGTACTGCCTGCAGAGCTCAGAGACAGGATTGTGTGGAGGATAAAAAAAATGCACTGTAACACATCTTTAAGTACCGAGCCAAACTCTATGCATGAATCTGGAAATAAGTCCTTTTTTTTCATTTTGCAAAAGATAGATAATGCACATAAATTCAGCTGAACCTGTGTGTACGTAATATATGAGAAGGTAACAGTACAGTACAAGAGGAATGTTGGTGTTAAGAGCTGTTTATTAGACTCATGAGTCTCTCAAATTGTAATTAGTCATCATGTCTGCAGTTATAAATATTACTCTAAAAGGGTCTTGAGTTTCTTGATTTCTAATAGGACATCAGTCAATGTTTTTCAGTCAATTGCAATTATATTCTTCTTCTCCTGTTAATCCTTATATTGACACTATGTAAGCACTATATAGAGCGAATTTATTTCCCAGTCTGACCATCAAGTCACTGTTTTAGCTGATGCCCAGGATGCTCGCTCGTACCTACGTAGCTACAGGACACTGACTGCAGTTCATGTAACAGCCACCACTGTCAAAACCAAGCATCAACCTCCGGGGCTGCAGTTCCTGTAATGACCACTACAGTTTGGCTCCAACAGTGAGTCAGTCCCAGGTAGGGCCTACTGCAAAAATGGCAGCGGCTGAGCAGCCCACTCTGAGTTTCTAAACCAATATATCCATCTTTTTTAGCAGTTAACATTGGTGTTTATTGCAACCTCTGGAGACAGCTGTTAATGAGTAAAGAATGAAGAAGGACTCACAACGGTTTTTCTACACTTGTTAGCAAACAGCTGCTAATGCTAATGTTAGCTGTGTAGCGATGGCAAAACTTACAAATAGCTACTTAAGTGAAAGTTGGAAATGTTAAACTGTCACAGACACATGAGAAATTGACTCACTAGATATCTGGGTAACATCTGGATTTAATTGTTGTATAATATGCTGTATCTAATGTTTTTTTTGTTAGCAGGAGAATTGTAAACCACTGTCAACAGCTGATATACAATAAACTCTGTTCAGAAATTGTCTCAAAAGTGACCCAATACAAACTAAGTGACATCAACATTTTTCTACATGTAACATCTGAATACACCTTAAATGACAGGCAGACATTTCAGGACATAATGACTCCTACAGTGGGAGTGGCTGAGAGTTGATTTGAGTGGGTGATGAATGAGACGATCAGGTTTCCTTTGAAGTGATTCTGTGCTTCGGTCTTTTTGAATCACTCTGATAAATTAGATCTGAGCCTCATGCTCAACACTGAGGGCAGCAGATAGACCTGAAACCTGATCTGAGGCGTCTCAACCACACACCTGAACTCTGGCTGTGCTAAGCTGTTGCTGAGCAACTGATCCAGTCAGTGTGAAGTGTTCCTGTAACGTCTCAATAAACTGCTACTTAACTGACTTTTAAAACTATGTGGATGATGAGGAGGAATGTATTCTCCTTTCTTCTCCTCTGGCTGCATCATTTAGAGTGACGTAGCCACGACCTGCTTCACAGAATTTTCCATCACACAAAGCTGTTGGTGAAACGCTGCATTCAGCCACTGACAATGGTCTCAGTATTATATGACAGAACACAATTATTTTTAGGCTGCATGTGATTGTCTGTCATGGCCTTCAGCCTCTGGACTGGCAGCATTCCTGTGTGCGCACACACACACACGCACACACACACACACACACACACACACACACACACACACACACACACAGTAATCTCCTGATTCCTTGAACTGTTAATGTCATTTATTTCTCCCTGCTTCAGTGGTTTTTCTCTGTTCCTCTGGTGTCTATATGAGCTGTGTACCTCACTGTGATCTCTTTCTTTCATCACTACATATACGGTCTATACATCCCCAACTGATAGATAAATAAGTATAACTACCTATATATATATATATGTAGGTAGTTATAGTTTTATATATATATACACAGAGGAATACTGGACTAAAATACATTGATTTAATATTTAGGCTTTGACTTTAAATGACTGATTTGATATCCTGGTAGTAAAACAAATTAACACTGATGCATTCCCAGTGAGTGTTCATGGAAGCTACAACATCAACTGGTTATAACTGACTTTATTTTCCTAAAAAATAATGTAGAAACCAACGTCCTCCATTTGTAAAGCCTGGTGGAGACAGGAAGAAGAGGACAGAGACACATACACAGGTGATGAAGGTGATCCAGACACATCACAGACTTGCACAGTATGTATTGTAGACCTCAGTTAGATGTTACTACAGATCAGTCAACATGTCGTGTACAGTATATCACAGAGTCACTCTACATCTATGTGTCAAACCACTGAGTGAAACAAACAACATCCTGATGATCAGAGAGGATCTGGATTCTCTTCACTCTCACACTGTCTTTATGTTTAAAGACTTAAAGGTCCAAATAATACAAAGGTTTCTGTCCATGTGTTGTTTGATTATAAAGCAGGTCTAGGTTCTATATTAATACTGTGAAAGTATCAAAGCGCTCAGTCCACAGAGAAATGCTCACAGCCTGTAATCAGCAACTGAGCCGTAAAACCAGCCGTCAGGACTTCTGGAACTTTGTGATGTCACAACAAAGCTGTCACCACTCAGCCATGCCCCATCCATATTTTATTTACTGTGTAACAGTTTCTTTTTCAGCTTCCAAAACTAAAGAAAAGAGAGACAGGAAAGAGGAAAGACAGGATGACAGTATGTGAGCAGCATTATTATGACAACAAAGGAAAATGATTTTATGATGAAATCCTTCTCATAAATCCTCAAACACAACTTATTTTTCCACATATTGATCATCATATTAAAAAAATACAGCATGGAGTCTGTCCTGGATGCTGGATTCGGTGACCACTGGAGCTTTCCTCTAGCGCCACCATCAGGCCTTTTCATTTCCATTTAGTTTTCCAGTTGTACAGCTGCTTATTTTCCAGTTGGTGTATAAACTTATTCTTTTGTTTATTTAATATCCAACTGAAGAGGTTCATGTATATTGAAGTTATATCTATTCTAAAGTTAAAGTTATTCTTTCTTATTAGTAAAAAAATGTCTATTAAATTCTACCATTAAAATTACATTTAATGTGTAAAATGGCCTTTAGCACATTTCTCATTGAGGGTCTCAGTGTTGCATTAGTGCAGAATGTTGCCTACAGTTTTGATGGGGCCCAAAATGGCGGCTCCCCTGGTTTCTTTATTCAACACAGCTGTGACCTCACCCCTATTTCTCTGCTCTCTTTATGAATGAAAACAGATCCATCCATTTCAAACGATTGCCCACTTACTTCCATTACGTTGGCATGGATGTTCAACGATACCTCCACCAGAGGGCAACACAGAGATAAATGTTTCTGACAACAACAAATATGGTGATGGTGGACGATGTCAGCGTCGGTGCTCGATCTGGGTCCGCCATCTTGGACATAAGCTACATACGGCATCAAACAATGGACAAACAACACTGCCCGATTTGCGTTGCAAAATATAAGCAAACACAAAAGAACAATTAAAAGCTTAACATGTATTATGCACATTTATTTAATTATTTATTTTTATTATAAAGTAAAACCTGAATCTTTTAAAGGTCTTAAAGCTTTTGTGATTGTTGTTGCCTTGAAACAGAGTCAAAGAGATGTAGTTCAATACAAACAGTTATTAGCTGTGTTGTGAACACTCCAGATTTATGGATGTGATATTTGCTGAGAATGACTGATACGTTTGAGAGCATTGTTGGTATTGTTGCGGTTCAGAAACAGAGCGTTTCTTCTAATGTTGGTGCTAGTTTGTTGAAGCTTGTTGAAGAGCATACTGGAAATATCTACTTTTAATTTACTTGGAGCAGCAGTTTTCTTCTCTTAAGGGGCAGATTGTGACGCCGGCCTGAGGGCATTAAGCAAATCCACTGGACAGAACACTGGTTGATCTTTGTCCCGTCATTGTCGTGTTTCGAGGCGACACTGCCTCATGATTTACAGTGAAGCTGATCAATTTCATCCCTGTCCATAAGGTCTCAGAAAGCGTGCACAAAGGGTGCGCCTGCATACATTCCTGATGTTGAGTATAAATGAGCCATAACTCAGTGCACATCTGACTGGTAGCTATTTTGTCTGTGTTCTGCATCAAGTTGTGACAGGAGGTCAGAAATTGTCAGTCAGAACTGCTGATGAGGCTCTTAGTTGGATGAGATCAATAGTTTTTCTCCTGTTACTGGTATTCCCCTGGTGACAGTGACAGCCAGCGTTCCCAAGTGTATATGAATCTGGTCACTGGGCCAAAGATCATTTTGATTTTAAACTAACCTATAAATGAAGGTGTCGGGGCGAAGCCTACATGGCCCACTGCAGAAGTTCGGACACCTCATACACAATGTGTAACGCATGCAGAGAAAGTAATCTGATTACTCTCTGACTGAGTGAGTCAGCCCTGGGTGCTTCCTGCTGTGTCAGTCTGTCTGGACGTCACACTCTGTGCTCAGGCTTCATTACGTTCGGAGAAGATTCTTCCAGAAAGCCTGCTGACATGTTTCAGTCCGTCTGCTCACAGCTCCATCCACCTCCATCCACCACGTCACTGCAGATTGATGCTTCACCTTATTTTATAGTAGTGCTATTGATTCGCACTGTGCTTGTCAGTGGTGCATAAAATTAACACTGTGTTAAAGGGGCATGGATTTCTGTCAGCCGTTGACAAGATAACCCATTATTGGACAACTGCTTCTAATTTGTTTTTGTTTATTCAGAAGTATAAAGTAACATTCAGCCAAGCCCAATAATAAGTCTATTACTGGCAAATCCTCGTCGCTGCATTGACTCCCACTAATCTTTGCTGCTCCTAATTACACGAGGATTCTCAGCCTTAATTAACCAATCTTTACCCCATTTCACCTGCTTAATGCTGCACTCAACCAAACTGCATTAGTTCAACTGTGTGCGTTTGCTGAATTGGACTTTTCAGTTTCCCACTTTTTAAAGAAGGCAAACGTCTTCGTTTTTCATAATCATGTTTTATTGTATTTGGAAAGAGAAACTCTGATGATCAGGGGTTTGTAACTCTGTGTGTTCATGTCTCAGCAGTGTCTGATGTTCACACTGGGAGAACCAGAACCAGAGAACCACATTCAACTGGCATCGGACATCAATGGAAAATGTATTAAATAGCAGAATTAGTAGACTTTTGAGAATATAAGAAAAATAAAAACCCAAATAATAACTAAATAAGGTTGTCACATTGTAAATAACCCACATTATGAGCCCAGATAGTTGCAGTCATTTTAGTTTAATTATCTTTAGGTTAAATCACATATATTATATCATATATTTATTATAATCTTGTCTGTATGTGCAGTTTTAATGAAAATAGTTGCCACCACTGCTTCTGAGATTTCACTGCAAATCATCCATTGGTTGTTTAAGGGGCAGGAGCCACAGGGGCCCCCTAACAGCCCCGAGCCTGCCTTACCTGTTCACAAGCTGCACTGTGTTATGATGAAAATGACACAAGGGTCCTCTAATGCAATGGTTCTCAAGGTGGGGTCCGGGAATACCCAGGGGTCTTTGAGGGGGTTCCTGGGGGCCCCCTGCAAAGACAATTATAATAATACTGTTAAATAACAAATTTAAATCTAATATCCTGCCTCACCTCCAGCTGTCATCCAATTAACCACATCCAGGAAGTAATAAAACCCCACCTTTCTGTCTGCAAATCCCTTTCCCTCCACACCACTGAGAACACAGAACCACTATGAGTTGAAGAATGGACTTTTTTAACTTTATGTTCTTTTATTTGGTTTATTTTGGTTTATAGCATCATTTTATTGTTGCATGGCCTTTGAATGTTTATTTGTATAATGTCTCAGTAGATTCCTTTGTTTAATACCCTGAAAATAAAGGAAGAGATAGTGGATGTATAAATGAAATAAGTGGAAGTAATGTCAGCTTGATTTACTTTGTTTATTACCTTATTTATCATCTATTGTTAGTGCTGACATTTTGTCATTTGTCTTTATGTATTTTAATATCTCGTGCACAGAAAAAAATCATCCATCTATTCATCCATTAACCGTCAATCTATGGATCTTTAATTGTGACGAATAAAATTGCTGGAATGGATCCTGTGTTTAAATGTGCACTCTACATCAGCCAACACCACCACCTTCAATGTAGTTTTTCTATACTATAATTGCATCCAGAATGTATATTATGACTAGTTTGGTCACACTTTATGTAATAATGTAATAACGTTATCCTAAAATCTTATCAGATGGAGGACTGTGGTCTAATTTGTCAGTTAGGGTCCTTGATGAGAAACAGTTTTAGAACCACTGATCTAATGGAGACAGAGGGACATATGAGGCGAATGCTTTTGAACAAAATGGGATTTGTTGGAAAGATCTACACAGGATGAAAATATTTCTTCTATGTAGAGGTCACTTATGGTTCATGTGCCCTCAGAGTTGGATCTCTCAATAATAAAGGGGCAAATTAATGGTTCAAGATACCAGTGTGTGAGTTTCCTGTAAACCCAGGCTGGGACATTGTTGTCCCGGATGAGTCCAGCGTAGAAGTTTCTGGATGTTGCAGGTCCAGTAGTGTTAGCCAAAAACTAGGAAACCAATATATTAGGTCAGGGGTTCTGCAATGTTTTCACATCAAGGATCCTAAACTGACAAAAATTAGACCACAGACCCCCATCTGATAAGATTTCACTTTTAGATGTTTTATTGCAAAAGGTGTTTAAACCCATGACCACAACAGTCACACACACTCTGTCATTGTGTTACTTACAGAGGTGGACAAAGTTACATTACAGTATAGATCCTCCAATACAAGGGAAAGTTGTTCAGTCAGAGTTTTATTTGAGTTAAAGTACTGGAGTATTTGATTTTAAAATACTTCAGTGACTGACTGTCTAACTGACTGACTGACTGATTGACTGACTGACTGGCTGACTGACTGACTGACTGACTGTAGAACCTGAAATAACGAGCTTGTAGAACATGATAAAAAGCTGATAGAAATGGTCATAAAAACACTGAATCAACTAAACAATAGCTGTTTATCTGGAATCAAACACAGAGTTAATACCTCCACATGCTTCCTACAGTTGGAAGGCACATTTTTGTAGGTAGTGATGAATTTTGGTCGTGTTAAACACAGAAACATTTAAAACGAAAGGAACCTGTGTTTAATTAAAAATTAAAAATTAAATTAAAAAAGTCATAAGTTTCCCAAAAAATAACACTCAAGTAAAGAACAGAACAACAACTGGAAAAATATACTTAAGTACATGTACTTCGTTACTGTCCACCCCTGGTTACTTATGCATGTAATTATAGTGAGAATAAATAATTTCTCTTTTTGCTGGGGACCCCCAGGAACCCCCTCAAGTACCCCTGGGGATCCCCAGACCCCACTTTGAGAACCACTGTTCTAGGGATAACACTGCTTTTCTGATCCATGCAAGGAAAGAAGAGAGGTGGTCTGGTCCTACACAGTCTTAATCCCCCTGTCAGCTGATCTAAAAGAAAAAGGAGAACATGGGAGGTTCTTGACATCACTATCTCTGGTACACTGATGACTGAAGATGTTTCCCATGATAAACCTCGTTCGACCTGCTTCAGCGATGGCGTTGTTGTTCAGATGTTTCTCCTCTACGTTAGGAGAGAACCATCGCTGGCAATAAGAACGACACAGAGACCACACTGAAGTTAAAAGCATGATTTTATTTCTAAATACACTACAAGTCAAATGGGAAACCAGGAAAATCTCTTTCACCTCTTTTTTTTTTGTATATTTTAACCCCTGAGCACCACAATCCAGCTTTCCCATAATGCAACTGGATTTATCCAAGATGAACAAAAGGGAAATGAAAGACACATTTAAAGCCTTATACACAGCGAGTAAAGCGGTTAGTGTCTAAAAACTACAGCACAGCCTAAAGCTAAAGTAAACAACATGTTATTAGATTACATCAGTCAGGAGGAGTTGGTCTGCATGCAGAGCTGCTGAGCCCGGGCACAGCTTCCCAAACTCTGTGGTGAGGACAGTAAGTCATCTGACCTGTCCAGTGATTGGCATCGTTCAGCTGTATGTACAGGGGGGGCG
>NW_019525658.1:2578154-2623497 GCF_002814215.2 Seriola lalandi dorsalis
GGGGGGCGTGGAGGGACAGGTTCTGAGACGGGACTGAGAAGGTCCAGTCCTGAAGGAGCCCTGATCCGGGAGCATCCCACTCCGTGTGGCGGTCCTCCAGAACTGGTTCAGACGTTTCAGTCGCAAAAGTTGTTAAAGATACAAAGTCAGGTGGTCAGTGATCTGCTGAGTAACATTTAAGGTGGAAATGACATTAGGCACAAGAAAAGCCTCTCTCATTAAAGTCAGTACAGCAAAACATTTAAAATCATAGATTTATGAGTTTCTGTTTGTACTGACTGTGATGGACGACACCTCTCTGTAGAAATAAATCCCTTAACATCTGCTGCTTTCCACCTTAAAAGTCTCCAATCAGATATCAACATCTGGAGCCTCTGAGTGACTGAAAAGTCCCGATCCCGATCCTGATCCTGGACCACCATCTATGCTCTGACAGTCCTGGATCGAGGCTATTCTTCAATATAATTCATCATCACAACTGTTAACTGTGACTGGACCTGGGACAGGGTCTCCAGAATCTGGACCTCATGTGAGACCAGGTCTTAAAGTCTGCTGGAGCTGTGAAGAAGGACAAGCAGATCACATCCAGTCTGCTGGTCGAGTTGATGACCCTCTGGACTGACGTTACAGTCATCAGGCTTCATTTTGTCTTGTTGACACTTTACTGTGGCAGATTCATATAAAGACCATAATACTCTCAGCTGCTGTTGCTTCGGAGAAGAAGAAACCAGTCACAGCCACAGCCAATATGATCCATATCATTGTTGACCTTACCCCTGCTGAGGGGAGGTGGAGGTGGGGGCATTTTTGTCAATGTCTCCCCAAACTGTTATAAATCACAAACAAAAAGAAGATGAATATGACTTTTCTGAACTTCTCCCACTTCACAGCTCTGTCAAGGTGGAGATACGTGTTTATGCTTCCGACACAGATTATAATAAAGTTATCTGAGCTCTCCAGATCATGGAGGCCTGTTGGGTCCAGCTCTATGAACACCGAGATGAAGCGACAGTCTCAGTGTGTGTGTGTGTGTGTGTGTGTGAGGGAGTGGTTGATCTGTATCTACCTGCAGAATCGTCTGATTGCTGAAGAGCATTTCAAGTAAACACGAGAATTAAAAAGCACGAACCACCTTCACCAGCTCGACGGGCAGCCGAGGAGTCAGCTCATCTGATTGGCTGAGGATTGTCCTCTGCTGCACGATTGCGTTTGTACAATTTCAACATCACCATGGATACATACAGTCACACAATATATTATCAGTTTTACTGTGTCACCAGTGATCAGCCGGGAGCGCGACACTGTCGTCACAGTGAACTGTGAACCGTCTGCATGAGAACTGCTGCACAGTGAGGAAGACAGCTCTTCGTCATCAGTGGTAGAGCCACAAATGTCTGTCCTGAGGGTGGGGTCACACTAAAGATAATTGACCCCCTGTGGACCTGTCCTGTTGGTCTGTGTTTTAAACCAAACTTTGTAGAAGTAAACCTCCCGCCTCAGACTGATGTCACCTGACACCGCTGTCCTCAGGCTCCGCCCCTGACGGGACAGAGGACATCAGGTCTGTGGCTCACTGGTGCAGCACTCTGTCTTCTTCTCTGTACTCAGGTTTTCATGCAGACTGGATCGACTCTGACCCGACGGTGTCCCACTCAAGGCTGCTCTGTTGCGCCGGCACAACACCCAACATAAAAAGCACTTTTTTTGAACATGTTGCTTCATTAATTCTCTAGTATCATCTACTGTTTTTTCTTTTGACTGAAAAGCATCTGTATCCACACAAACACATGGATATGAAACACCATGAATACACTGGCAATTAAGATCGTGAACATGCTCGTTGGCACAGTCTATAACAAATGAGGTAGATGTGTGTCAATAAAATATTCCCTTCTTTGGTATAATCATACAAAAAATGAAAAAGAAAAAAAAAATCCAGTGATCTGTTGAAGTAAAACATTGATTTCAAGTGGCTGTACAATAAAAATAAATGAAATTTATGAGGTATATCTTGTTTTCATACTTTACTATGATTATATACAGGTAGATCGGTGAGGTATCTGCATTCAAGGAGACTCTTAGACAGGGTTTGCAAACAAGTGGTGGAGCTGAATGCAACGTTAGCAGGATCAAATACAAAACTCAATAAATAAAATCTGCTATTAAAAGCTCTTACAGACTCAGTAAAACCCCGTATATCTTCAAACTGTTTATCCTTTCCCTTCACAATAAAGAAAATAGTTTATACCTTTATGAAAGCAGGAATAAAGAGAAATGAAAGAGAAGCAAGTGCATAAATAAAAAAGAAACCTGGATCATATTCACAATATAAAACCACTGATGACGTCTCCTCCTGCTGCTGACAGGCCTCAAGTGCTCTACTCTCTTTTCGCTTTGTGCTTCTGTTGTCTTACATGAACAGACATCAGTGATACTGTGTGCAGCGTTGTGGCTTCAGCCTCCCGCTGCAGCGGCACCACACTCGGCCTCAGCACAGGTTGTGTAAGTATTTCTGACCGCAACCACAACAGTGGAGCAACAAGGTGGATTACAGTGTTTAACCCTAACGAGTGAGGAAAGCACCAGAGCGAGCTCATCATCACAGTCACTGTCTCTCTGCAGTGCAGGGTTTTAACATGTACTCTTCTTATCATCACGAGGAAGATCTCCTCCTCATCATCATCATCGTCATCTTGACTAACAGGCTTGTTTTTAAAATCATTTATGTTTTAATATTTTGTTACCTCTACGTCACAAATAATTTATTCTATGATCAAAACAACGTGTTCACTTATTCTGTGATCACAGCAAAGAGAAAAAAAAAAACCTTGATAAAGACTAAACTAATGTCGTCTCAGCCGTCCACAGTGGCGAGCTGCTCTACTGGCCATGTTGTAGTGGTTACACAGGAGCAGTGAAGAGCCATGTGCGTCTTTACACATCTGAACACGTGATTAGTTACTGTGCAGCTTGAACAGATTATTTCAGCTAACGCTAACTCTCATAGCTGTTGATCATACGTCTGATTTGCACGCTAGCATATAAACAACATATAAAAAACAAATGTGTCCCGAATCCACATTATAAACTCATCCTAACTGTGTGAACGTGGTGTTTATATATCCCAGAATGCAATGTAACATCTGTGCTGCTGCCAGTTTGTTCCAGTGGTCAACTTTGGTACTGCATTAAAAAAATCCCCATATCCCCACAGACCACTGCTATAAAAGATGTTTTTTTTTTCTTTTTGTTTTTGGTGTGTGACATCATCTGAAAGTAAAGTTAATGAATAAAAGGCTCCATCCACTTCTTATAATACGACATCCACAGCTGGATGAACAGTGGGTCCATAAGTCTGATACCACACTGTAAATGATGGCTGGAGGTGTGAGTCATAAAATCTTTGGTGAAACTTTCACGTGACTTTCTGCATGTGCACTTCAGTTTTTCAGTTCAATTATCAACTGGACTGAATCGGGAGGTCTCCCAGGGCCCCAAAGACTCTATGGGACCCCAGGTCATCTGTGTGTCAACTACTCTGAGCAATTTGATTAATTATAATCTTTGGTACTGCTGCATCTTTACCCAATTCTGAAGACTGGGCTTGTCTGGACCCTTCTTTAAAATGTAGTCTTAACAGTTGTGGTAGAGTTGTATTATGGTTAGATGGTGCTGGAATTAAATGGACACACAGGAAACCTGGGGCAGGATAGTGGTCCAGTGTCCTACTAGTTGGTTTCTGGGATTCCGAGCTGACTGGTTTCTGACTGGTTTGGGGGGACATCTGAGAGACAAGTTAATCTGGCCCTGATAAAACTTTTGGGAGATACTGTTTGTTACTAGAGGACAGAGCTGTGTGTTAGCCTTTTTTTTAATCTAGTTTCATTAGCCTGATTGCTAATTAGCCAGCTAACCAGTTTAGCTAAGCAGCTGCTGATCTCACTGTGTCACGTGTGTGACCTACTTGTTCAGTGGAACACCTGATGTAGCTGAAAGTCTCTGATGCTAAGCTAACATGTGCTCTGCTTTGTGTTGTTCTTGCTCTGTTCATCAGGTCTGATGATTGGTGCTGAAGCTCAGTGCTCAGTGAGAGACGTATTTTCTTTGGTATCAGCTGTGAGCAGAGAGTTTACAAACATCTTCGAACCTTCAGCCGATGAGCAACCGTGAATGTGAACAGTCTTAGAGGATGTGAAAGAAAATGGCAACACACAGAGGCTAAATGTCCTGGAAACACACTACTGATTCAGAGCACGAGGAGGGGGTTGGGTGGGGGGAGGGGCAGAAGTATTTAGTCTGTAAATACAAGTTTGCTGCTTTTCAATCTGTTGCTAGGCAACCTACGAGGAATCTGACTGATGGATGGAGGGAAAGCCACCTTCAGGAGCTGCTGGAGTCGGTCTGATGGTCGTGTCTCCAGCTGCTGTGTCTTTGAGGGGAGGATGGAGGTGAGGAGGTGAGGACGGACAAGAAACTCAGGGGGAGGAGTTTCTGTGTCCATCGAGCGAGGAAGAGGAGGAGGACGAGGAGGAGGAGCAGGAGGGCTGGAACTGTGTGGGACTGGTCTTTTCCTGAGTCTGACAGCTGCTGTGTTTCCCACGGTGCCCCGTCATCCCTGCTATGGCCGACTGGCGAGCGAACAGGACGCCTGAGGAGCAAACATCAGGTCTGAGTCAGCTCCACTATCCTAACACCTCACAGGCAGCCATTGTTTCTATTAGACAGAGATCTAAAACTGCAGTAATATAATCCACTCTGTCTGATTTATAGTCTAACTGTACTTAGACTTGTTTGACTGTATGTTCAGACTGAAAGGTCAAGGACTCGACGGGCGCGCTGACGTAGATGAAATAGATGGAATAACAGCTAGCAAGTTTGTTCAGAATGTTTGGTATTGCAAAACTTTATTTAAAGGACCCGCAAAGTAAACAGATATGTCAGCCGGTATCTTTGTACCAACTGAGCACAAGTAGGTTATAAGTTAAGCATGTGAAATCTTTTAAATTAGCAGCGTTAACATTACCAACTGATTAGCATCAAGTTGTTTTGCATGCTATGGCGCTAGTTAGCATGTAAGTCCCTCCTATTTTCAGTTTCCGGTAAACAAACAGAGACATGTAGTAAAGGAGGGAACTCGCCACTGTAGTTATCAGTTTCTCCTTCATTGTGCTCTGGAACAAATGTTTGATAGAAACTAAAGTTTACACAATGTGTTTTTTAGCGTTCTCTAGAGTGGAAAACTTCTACATTCCAATTGGTTGCTGTCGTCCCACGTGACTTTTTCTGACGCCCACACTGCCAACGGGCGTGCAGCTCTGACGTTGTGGTTGCTTTCAGTCTGAATGTACAGTAACAAACAGTATACCCCTCCTGTCACTGCCACTGACAGTATAATATATAATTAGGGCTACATCCATACTTTTACATGTTTATTTTAAAATGCAAATGATCTATATCTGTACTATCACACCTGAAAACACATATCACATGACCATTCATGTACACGGAGCATGTGCAAACATGTGTAAACAGGAAGCAGATTGTCTTCTCTGCAGTTGGTTAGTTACAGAAAATACTCTGAACAACAAAGACAGATGTAGCGTTAAAATACAGAATTTAACTGATCAGCTGCTAGCAAAGACAACGAGGTCAGTAATACTTGTAATTAATTATCATGTTGTATTCACCACTGGTAGTCCAGGCTGATAAGAGCCAATCAGGGAGTGACCGCGGGTGTCTACGTCAACGTTTCTAATGGTCTCAGTTTCTGATGTCCAGGTACAACACAACCCCAGAGTTTTCAAAATAAAATAGGTCCAGGCAGGAGGAAACTAAAACTAAAATGTAGTAGTGTGGACATAGCACTGAGGGAAACATTATAACATTATATATTTATTTTATATGTTTATTTACTTAATTCCCTCACTCTGTCCAGGTTTACTGCAGCTGCTTCTGTCTCTGCAGAAACATCTGTCTTCTCTGGAAGAGAGATCTCCTCTGAGGAGTCTCTCCTTTTGTCCTGTGTTGTACAGATTGTAAAGATCTTCGAGACAAAGCTATGTTTATTAAGTAGCACTGGCTTGACTTGACTCTGGCTTTGTGTAAATAGCTGATCAGAACCTCTGATTCTGCTGCTAAAGGCAAATAAATTGCATAATTTAAGATGTTAAATGTAAAATTCGACCTGCAAATTTATATGGATAATACAGAGGCAGTCATCAGTAACTGTTATATTTCATCTACAGATCTGAACACACAGATTAATGTGATGTCAGTCTGTGTCAGGATGAGTTGGATCAAGTCCACACAAAACACTGAGAGAGCTCAGACATGATGTGACGGCCACCGGGCTTATACCCTGACACAACTGGTCCATGTTAAACCAGAGAGGCAGTAATTACTGCAATACACAAGCTGCCTCCATTTACACGCGCACACACACACGCACGCACGCACACGCACGCACACACACACACACACACGCACACACACACACACACACACACACACACACACACTCTCTAGGCAGGCACATAAGACAATAAGCCCCATCGACCTCAAATCCACAGGCCCAATTTTGAGATATTTAACTTTTTTAACTCTATTGGACTGCCACTTCATTACGATGGATTTTATAGCAAAGACATCAAATTGCGTGGAGGACTAAGCACCAGGGTGCTGCTATAACTTATTGAATTTCCTGCCTGCAATTACATCAGCAAACGGCCCCTCTATTTACCTGTGTAGACAACTCCATTTATTTCTATTGACATGTTGATGCTGCTAATGCCGTTGGTAGACAGGTTCAATGCGGTCTCTTGTCTATCATCTGTCAAGAGAGGAGCAGAGAGAAAAACTCAATATGAGCATTTAGAAAGGGAACAGAAGGAGCAGGAGCAGCGCCCGGTGGAGTATTGGTGATAATTCAGAGAGTGACAGGATAAGGAGAGCTTTATTAAAGAGGTCTGGGCACAGAGAACTGTCAAAAGATGTTACAGCCATTTGTACATGTCAGTTATGGATGAATCCTATCGCAGCACACAGTTGGAGAACTTGGCTGAATAAATGTGACAGAAATGTCTTAAGAAAAGAGACCAACAGTACACACACACACACACACACACACACACACTGATATCAAACTGTCTGTAAACACACACTCATATGGGTGGAGACAAATAACAGTGTTTGGATGTAATCTTTAAATGACAGAGCCACAGCCAGACGACCAGTGTGGGAATTAACCTGAGAGAGATTCTCACTCATTTCTCCATCACGTATCAAGTGCAAAGCCTGCTATTATGACTAATATGAGAGAGGCAGTGATGCAGACAGAGATGATATCACACTCCAGCAGATAGGCCCCTCATTCTTCCTTTAGCCTCTATCATTAAGTCACATGTGACTTATGGTGTGTCAGCCTGAGCTGGCTGCAGCCTGTGGTCCGCGGGAACTATTTCTTCATAACATCTGTGGAGCTGAGCTGCAAATTACACATGTGATATGATGAACTATGTGCACATTAGTGGTTCAGGCTGTCTGCAGGAGCCATTAGCTGCTTTTGACACAGGGCCCGCCTCACACTGTCATCTCGGTCTCATTACATCTGACTCCTGATTGTAAAAGATCCACATTCACATCACGCCCACACATGTGGAGTGTTCCGACAAATACTGATGTTAGATGAAAGTATGTAAGAGCAGCAGTAAAAGTTTATAATTCTACATTTCAACTAATCCCATGCAAGGACCAAACCCACAGTGACTCTGTCCGTCTCTGACCTCCCTCCTCAGACTTTCTTCTTTAAACCTCATCACAGACATTTATCAGCTGTGTCCCAGTTCAGGGGGCCGAATCCTCCAGAGGCTGGGGCAGCGACGAGACCGTCCCATTTCGAAGTCTCCTCGAAAAGTGTCCTTCCTTTCCAACAGGTGGATCCTTCATGGCCCAACCTATCCCAAGATTCTTTGCACGCCAGTATTGACAATAATATGGCAGCAAACAGCACTGACAGAGAGCATGGGGATCACACTATTAAATGTAAGTATTGGGTTTCAGCTCAGTTCAACAGCTAATGGTACAACTGTTAAAACCAAGGACCTTAAAACCTCAAGTTTCTGTGAAAAAAAAGTTTTGTGTTGTACAACAGTAAGGGTGGGCACAGCTGGTTGCACAAAACGGAAATCCTCCTTCAAAGGATGCGAGGAAAGGACGCATTTCTGTTCAGCTTTCAAAGGACGTGAGGAAAGAACACATTTCGGTTAAGCTTTCAGACGATGCTAGGAAAGGACGCATTTTGGTTAGCCTTCAAAGGGCGTGGTCTAGGACGGCTATGAGGGCTATCCTCCTTAGGAAGCAGCCCCTGAATTGGGACACAGCTGTTGTGTGTGTTCTTGATGGAGCGGGAGGGAAAGGTAAGTCTACCACACCCACTCCGTAATTACAGCTGAGCACACAGGTCCGGTCCTCTATGCTGTTTCTGTGAATTCTGAAGAAGTTTATATTCCACAAACAAACACAAACACATTAAGAAACAAACTTTTTCTCATTTCTTTGGTCTTGGCCTTGAGCTAATGACTCAGTATTTCTAAAATCCCGTCAACATCCTACTGAAGATTAAAAAAGATGAAGCCTCAGTCAGTGTGTGTCTCACCTCTGTTGTTGAGCTTGATGTTGAGGGGCAGCTGGGTGGCCATGGCCAGCAGGTTCTGCTGCAGGGCGTGCTGCATGATCCGCTGCTGCTCCTCTGCCACCATCATCATCTTCTTCTCTGGTGGTTCGCCGCTCTCCAGCTTCTCTCTGAGCTGCTCCAGAGCTGCTGCCTGCACGGCCGCCGCCGCTTGAGCTGCAGCCGCTGCCTGAGCCGCCGCTGCCGCCTGGGCGGCCACGGCCGCCGCGTGGTGGCTGCTGGGCGACATGGGGAGGGCCATCCGGCTGGGCAGGCAGCTGGACATCATAGGCTCCTCTGGAAAGAGGAAGACTATGAGACACACATCTGTAGCTGATACATGTTATATTTTCTAACACACAGAAACCCCCATCATGAAAGATATTCACAGGAAATCCACTAAAATCTGTTCTGAATCTCCTTCATACATGTCACAGTATTTTTTCCTCAGTATGCTGGTGACACAGAGGTGCTCTGTTACAGTTGGTCTAGATCTATCTATCTATCTATCTATCTATCTATCTATCTATCTATCTATCTATCTATCTATCTATCTATCTATCTATCAATCAAACCATTTGAATGCTCCATCATGACTGGACCAAAACGGTCACGTGACACACACACAGGTGGATGACAATAAAACAGATGTAACGTACAATATTCAAGAAATGTAATAATGTGGTGATTGTACAGGAGCCAAATTCAGTTTCTGAAGTCTCTTCATTATATCATGTGGATATATGGTGGAGGTCGCCTGTCCATAATCACACATCTTCTCTCTTATGTGTTGCACCTGTCCAGCTACATGTATGAGACTTCATTTCTAACAGTGTTGTGGATTCTTTTAGAATTTGTGGATAATATTTAGTGAACCTTTGGACCCAGAGACAAACTGGGGAATATTAATTGACATCTGTCAAAATGTGATCCCAAAGGAGGCGGAGCTTCTGCTGTCAGGGCACCACAACAACCTGCCTGATGAATTTGGATTCATTAAATCAGTGTCATCTTTTTAAAAGACATTTCTTTCACAAACTTTTTGAATAATCTCTTTTAAATATCTCACATATTTGTGCATTGCTTATTTATTTATTTATTATTGTTTTTATTTTTTATCTTGAGCAATTTGTCTACATGTTTGTTTTATTATTTCATCCTGTTGAAGCACTTTGTAATCTCTGATTTTTATAAGTGCTTTATAAATAAACTTTATCATTATATTATTATTATTATAACAATTTTTTTGTACGATGGAAAATAGATTAATAAAACATTTTTGCTTTACAGGAGGAGTCAGTTTGAGCTTTGTGCCCCTACAGACTTATTTATTAGAGAGCTGCCACACTGTGTGAACATGTATATAATACTTTCTTCTGGCTCACTTTGGGCCCTATAACAGACGCCTGGGACTGATGATGTCCCCTCAGTGACTCAGGCTGGGCCCAGAGGATGCTGGGAGATGCCAGTTATTCAGTGTGTTAATTGAAACACTGGATTTTATTTCATGTTGTGACCTTGCAGAGAAACGACACTAAAATAACTGTGATGTGTTGGAGTCACGCTACCCAGTCAGTCAGCTGCTGTCTCCTTGAAGACCTGCCATCAAAGAGCTGCCAGGCTCTCTGTGGTGCATTAGACTGTCTTGGAAATCGGCGGTGCTGATATGAGGAAGTCCTGCAAGATGTTTCCTCTTTTGGGGGGGGATGACCACACCGCCCGCATGTTACATGAGTATGAATGGATGGAAACGGTGCAGCGATTGTGAAATCAATTTGTGACATGCAAACACGATGACTTCTCCTTACGTGGCTCGGTGATCGTGCAACAGTTTCTCAAAGACATGTTGTGATCTGTGTAATACATCATGTGCAATCTCTGCTTCGACAAAGTGTCCATGAAGGAGGAAATGAATCATCCTCCAGAGTGACAGAAAAAGAATCAGTTTATTTAGGATGTGTTCTGCTGAAGGCTCCATTCCTCTTATTACCCTCCTTCAACATGCACCAGGTTTCATCAGAGCAGCTGCAGGATCCTGGTCCAGGCTTACGCTCGTGAACAGGGACAGTTGAGTCCCAGGTTCCTCCGAAAGTATCCAGGTGTGATATATAAGATATGTTATCTTCCAATCACAGTTCAGGCATCATCAATAACACTGATCACTTCCTGCAGATGTTCTCCATTAAAAGCACTCACAGGAAAAGAAGGTTTTATATTCAGGCTTATCATAGTTTGGGATTTTTCAGTGGTTTTTGTTTTTATTTTGTTTTGACTTTGTGTTTTAAATATCAGTTTAGTTTTAATGAGTTTTTAGAGCAGGTTTGTAGTTCATTTTTTTGTGTGTGAAAATGCTCAGTTTAAGTTTAGTTTTTATTAGTTTCCGTTAGTTTTTTTTGTAATACAGGGCGTTTGCCATCAACAAATTGGACTGTCCAGCACCAGTTATAGGAGCTGCAGCTCTGTGGCTCATCACTGCAGTTAATCAACAATAACATACTTGGCATCATTTATATAGTGAATGTTTTGCTGTGAGATACTGCTCCATCTGACAGAAGATAGATGTCATTTCCTTATTTTGTCAAGTCTTGCCTTGTGTGTTAAATGTTGTGTGTTATATCTTGTGTGATAAATGTTGTGTGTTAGATCTTGTGTGTTAAATGTTGTGTGTTAGATCTTGTGTGTTAAATGTTGTGTGTTAGATCTTGTGTAATAAATGTTGTTGTCTAGATCTTGTGTAATAAATGTTGTGTGTTAGATCTTGTGTGTTAAATGTTGTGTGTTAGATCTTGTGTGTTAAATGTTGTGTGTTAGATCTTGTGTGATAAATGTTGTGTGTTAGATCTTGTGTGTTAAATGATGTTGTCTAGATCTTGTGTGTTAAATGTTGTGTGTTAGATCTTGTGTGATAAATGTTGTGTGTTAGATCTTGTGTGTTAAATGTTGTTGTCTAGATCTTGTGTGTTAAATGTTGTGTGTTAGATCTTGTGTGATAAATGTTGTGTGTTAGATCTTGTGTGATAAATGTTGTGTGTTAGATCTTGCTCATCTTCGTGTTGTCGTACCTTTCTTGATCACAGGCACCTGGGAGATATGGCCGCTGTTGTGAGTGAGCGTAGGCAGGTGGGACATCTGGATCTTTGGTGAGGACAGGAGGGTGGGGGTGCCCACGGGAGAGTAGCTGAAGATGGCAGAGCCGTAGCTCTGCCGACGGCCTTCCCGCCGGTTGCTGTCGATAGCTGCCTGGAGCTCGCCGGGGGAGCTCAGTCCTCGCTTTTCACATTCATACGGGTAGAGGTACTTCATATACCTGCAGGGGAGAGGAAGTCATTCACTTGGCTTTTTGTTCCTCAGTCACTTTGTACCATGTGATCAATCAATCATTAATCAGTCGATTTTTGCAGGGTAGGAGCAGGACTGAGGAAACAGAATGATCTGAAAACGGAACAACGACCTTCAAACTATGTTTCTCTTCCTCTTTAAGTGTTGACTTTACAAATGATATGCAGCAGCTTATTACGAGTATCGTTAGGCGTCCTCAAGTGGCCGTATTAGTAAAGACTGGAGCCGAGGAGTGAGTCATGTGACGTAGTATTCAGGGCGGTGGAGGTCAGGTTGGATGAACTGATGAACCTTAACTACGTGTTTATTATTGTTAACCTGACGACGGAGGTCAGTCATCCACCTGTAACAAAGTACTTATTCTAACTCAAACCCCTGACATTGACACGGGCCAATCCTGGTACAGAGCTGGTTTTCTGGCTCCAGCCCTGATCCACAACGAATTTTCATTCTGCGGACTGTGAAGTACAAATGACCCCGCCCACTCCTCAGTGTACACCGCGTGTTCATAAATGACATGAACTGTCACATGGTGATGAAGCTCAAACCCTGGATCACTACAGTAAACTGAACATTAATGTCTCAGTATTCTCCTTGACAGAGGTCAGTGATCTACTGAGAACATTTTCTTGTGTCTTTTTCTTTCTTTTTTTTATTCTTTTCTTATTGTATTACTTCATGATCCATTTAAAGCCTTCTATGAGACTCGGTTGCAAACAGAAATAATGAATCCGATAAGTCAAAATAGATCATTCGGAAACAATTTTGGACCAGTGAAGTGAATCAACCCGAGAAAAAGAAAAAAGATCATATTTTAATAACAGCACAGACCAAAAAAAAATGTACACTAACAACAAAGCATCTCACTCATGTTGGACACACCACACCATCATACTGAGACACCTGTCCTGGTGTTAGAGAGCAGCTATCAGTCATCTGTGTTGTACTCACTGTGTTCGGAGAGTGAAAGCTGCACTGGTAATGGAGGTAGGGAGGTTAAGGCCTTTGGTGATCTCACGCCATATTTTCTTATTGATGACTTCCACTAAGCCGCCTTTTTCTGTGACGAGCTTGTAGAGCATGTAGAGATCCAACACCTGCTTGGCCATGATAGGAATCCGATTCACTGGAGTCCCTGCAGAAAGCAAACAATATCCACAATCAATTCCATTAACTTTGGTTCCTCTCATCAATAGGCTGCTGCACCTCCTCATAAGGCCAATTTATCTGGAGCCAGTCAAATGTCTGACAGCTCTGTTAACAGCAGGAAATATAAGTTTCAGAAAGAAGTTTCTAATGCCTCAGCTGCAGCAGCCGCTCGACGCTGCTCCGTTCATTATAAAGGTCTTATTTCAATGTAGGGACAAAACACTTGAATCTCATGTGAGTCTGACAGCTGCTCCTCCTAAACAAAGATTAACAGGCATGAAAAAGAAAAAGTCAGTCATGAACAGCAGCGCTACAGATAAATTAGTCTTGACTTGTTTAAAACTTCACTAATACACTGTGTGGAGAATGGGAGGTCATCCTCTATTAATGACTGCCAGCCCACTCCCTGATTAGCAAAATAAAGGGTCTCAGATAATAATTTGTATTTGCAATTTAATGCGAGGCAATAAAGAGAGAACGGCCGGCTCTTTGTGAGGATTGCAAAGTGGTTGACCCTGAGATAATTAACCTGCATTTTGCTGATAGAGTTCCATTGTGCCCATCGGATTTACCATAATAGCGATCAATACCTGCAGAAATATAGTGCAAACAACAGCAGCGGGGCCTATACAGCGCGGGGGGAGCAGGGCTCTGAAGTATCGTCTGAGGTGGTAAAACCACATCAATTAAGGGCAGTAATTACGGCTTCATTTTGTTGTGCTGGCATGTGAACGAATGAGACACTATTAAAACAAAGGATTGATGTTCCCCTCTGCTCACAAGACAAACAGCAGCAGTAAGTCTGAGGCCGCGCCGCTCGACGTCGCTCTGAGAAGCAGAATCTGCAGCAGAGGCTGGAGACTGAAAAATGACCTGAGCCGGAGCGACTGGCAGGAGGTGTGTGAGCTGGGCTGAAGGAATAACACTGGACAAATGAGAAAGTTCAGCTTAAAATAACTGTAGTTTTATTTGTCAGTGTGTGTTGGAGTAAATGTTCCGTTAAAGAAAAGTCAATTTTAAAAGAGGAACTGTAACATTGGTTATATACAGGAGTCCTCACTGCTGATTTTTAAAAACTCACTCATCTGAGCTGGACAGAGGAAGACCATGCAGCACCTTCATCACAATACACAGCTGAATGAAGTTATGAAGACATCCTACAATGAAGCTGCTGAAAACTTCCCAGCAGGGCTGATCACTCCCTGGTGTAACAACATCTGGACCACAGAGCCAGATTATGAAGCACTACACGGCACGTGCAGTGGCCTGTCCGTGAACTCAAAGACTCTGAAGTCTGGGGAACCCACACATCACCTTAAAGGGGTAGTTCGGATTCTTTGGTGTGGGGTTGTGTGAGGTAGTCATGCAAAGTCAGCGTGTTACCTGCAGTAGATTCAGATTACGGTTACGAGAGGCGGCCGGGAGCACCGGCACAGAGGCTGAGAGATGTGTGTTGCTGTGCAAGACGTGCACCGAAACAATCCAATATCCCATCAAATGTACGCTTCATGTACATCATGTAGAATATTTTCAGCGCGATATTTTCCCATCAAACATCTTCCAACATTAAATGTACCGTGATGAAAGAAGCTCTCTACCTGACCAAAGTTCAACTAGCATCAAGTAAGAAACCTGCTACCAGAAACTGGTTCAATGTAAATGCTCCAGACCAGGAAGAGTGGTTGGAAGACATTTTCATCATGAAAAGCCGACATATCTTTTGAGAGTCAGAGAGAATACGTTTAAAAAGAACTGGGGAAATTGGTCAATTTATATGAGACAAAACACAGACTAAATGAATGCCTAATTAAAATAGTTATATGAATATTGGAATATTTCCAATTCCAATTTTTTGTTATTTTATGTTTTATTTTGTATTTGGTTGTGTATACTGTACGTGTTATTCTGTTTCGTTCTTGATCTGCTGTTCTGTCTATATTCTTGTGAAAACAAGACTAGCCCCACTGTCACAGCTGGTAATGAGTGTCATCTTTAACATGATTTACCCTGACATTTAACCGTTTAAACAAACTTAACCTGATCACTTTAAGGTAACCTGAACTTCAGACTGAACCAATCCTTAACTAAAACCTACTGATTAAAACAGGTCTGTTGTGGTGTACAAGTGAGACAATGACAACGCACACTTTTCACGTTTTATGAGAAAAAACATTTGGAGGATATATACAGTATATATACAGTATATATACTGTATATATATGGTTAATGTGTGAGAGAGCTGATCTCTACAGTAAAACAAAAAGAAAAAGCAGCAGCAGCTTCTTCACCTCCACTCCCTCCCTACAGCTTATCTTTATTACCACAGATTATAATGTGCATGTGTGCTGATCTATAAAACTATTATTATGTTGAAGACACAATAGCCAACCAAACAAGGATTGAGGTAATAAATAAAAGTCTGAGCCTTTGTCTGACAGAATCTGAGCAGAGACAAGCCTCTTAAAACAAGATTTATGTGGGTTCAATACTTAGGGTGATGTATTTGTCTCTGTGATTCCCTGAAAGAGATATCAGGAATAAAAGAGTGAGGATGGACCTTTTGTCAGCACAAACTATCTAATCAGGCCATGTATCATTATGACAATGAGTAATGGAGGACAAGGTGGAAGAAATCCACTTTGCACAGTGGCTTTCAGTGGTAACAGTCGTACTCAGTTCATCCCTCAGCCGCTGAGAGAGGAGGAGGTTGTAATTGGAACAATGTGGAGCATCAGGGGCTCTAGTAGCGCAGTAATCATCTCTATGCTTGGCTTCATCGCTGACGTGTTCACTTTGCTCTTAGCCGATAATGGGATGAGAATTTCTCCTCCTCATTGACTTTGCTCTTTTAACCCATGAAATGAACGATTAATGCAGCATCACAGGGGAAACCGACTGTTTATCTGCTTCTGTTCAATGAAGATGAGGAGGAGAAGGAAGAGTAGGGTGGCAAGCATCACCACGACGTGAAGAGCCAGGGGCCAGGACAGGATGTTTTAGGCACTGAAGTGCTCCCAAATCATAAAGTAAATGTCTGGTGATGATCTTTATTTTACTTTCCGTCTACAAATCCCATGAAAAGACCCAAACCAGTTACAAACTGGACTCAGGATGATCATATTTTGAGAAAAGAGGTTGGTTTTATTCTGAAGGACTAAAAGAAACAAACAACAACTTGGTTGGTTTTCAGTGGGTTTACTGCCAACTCATCTGGCTTAGACAAAGTGCGTATATCAAAATCACAGTAGGCTATCCAAAAATAATAAATCATTATCTAAATAACTCCATTTAAAAGCATTAAACTTAAAATCAGTTTATATAATAAAGTATGAGGAATTATTAAGTCTAATATCAAAAAGTATTAAAACACATTCTCTGTTGTACAATTCTTAGAACTAGCATATTTTAAAGAAAACAATAAATTTACCCAAAGATTCCAATATATAAGAATTACAAATTAAAATGATTATTTTCTATAGATTTTCTTACTGCTAAAATCATGTTTCCTGTGCTAAAAACAATGTTCCTTATCCGTACTTACAGTGTAGCTTGATCCAAGTGATCCAAGCATTTATCAGCAGGTTTAGCTAGATCCTCTGAACAACAATAGCCATATTTTAAGAAAATCCACCACAACCACTGACTATCACAGTCATTACCTTCTTGGTTAATGAGCTGTCACAGGTTAGATTATACAGATTAGAAAAAAATCTGTTAAAACTGCTGAAGAACTATGTTGGCATTATAGTGTCGCTGCTGTTACCTAACGTTATAGCTCCCTCAAGTTTACCCCACAATATAACAAAGCACAATACAACAAAGTAAACAAATCACCTATAAAGAGTACACTACTATAAATATTACATTTACCCTCCTGAAGGAATAAATGAAACAAACAATAACTTTGCTGGTCTTCAGTGGCCTCACTCATACTCATGGTGTAACTGCAAACTGAAGAACAAAGTTGCTATTGTTGTGTTACTGCTAAATCAAAAATGCAATGAATTGAATGGGGGTAATAAGGGTTCCTGCTTGAGTAACGTTTGTTAGACGCTACAGTCTCCAGCTGTTTTTTAAAATATATCTGTGAGGCCTTTTTAAAAGTTCTCCAGTTGGAACCAATGAGCTTGGAGGTGAGAAGTCCGACAGTATTTAGAGACGGACTAACACACTGCTGGTTTGGGTCTTTTCATTGGATTAGTTAGCAGCAGGAGAACAGTACCTGACTTAGAAGAAGAAGAAGAAGAGTGTAGAAGAACAGCAGCTGCTCTGTGAGGCCAACATTAAAAAGATTATTGTTCCAGAGGGAAATCTGACTTGGACAGAGAATGCTGCTGCTGCACAGAACCACAGATCATACATGTCATATACTGAGATAAAAGTAGTTGTACAATAAATGACTCAGGATAAACTGTCAGATGAATTAAAGTCTAGAATTAGTGCTTTTTGTTATGTCAATGTAAAATGACTATGTTTAGGCGGCTATAATGTTTACCTGTAAACCATCTTAATCTGTGCGTTAGCATGCTAACATTTGCTAACTAGTAACAGTTGAAGCTGATGGGAATGATATTACTGTTGCAGTCTTGTATTCAAATGTCCTGTTCAACACATTTCTAATGTCACAAAACATCAAAGGTTCTATAAGTAAGAATGTGAAGTGATTTACATGTATTGATCACTTTTTTATTCCCAATATGTGTACATTTTTGTCAAATAATCCTCTGATGTCTCAAAAAAGACTAAACTGTCAGGTGCTGTCTTCAATTAAAACTAGACTAAAATATTGATAAAACTCCTTACAAAATCCTGGTGGATCGTCCCTCTCTGTGTGCCTGTCAGTCAGGGTGCACATGCTGTATGCATGTTACAGGGAATTAATCCAGGTGTCATATGATCAAAATCATCATACTACCAATACCACCACCATTATATAAAGTTGACAACTCTCACTATAGTGTCGGTGTCTGAATGTGAATCTGACACAGACATGAAAAAATATAAACAATATAAATCTTAATCATTTTAGCAGCTTAGACAGTGGAGGTCACATGTACCACTGCATATGGCCACAGCTGAAACCCAGTGTAGCTACAATTATATTATGTCAGTGATTTAACTGGTGAAGGGTAGTAGTTTACCTGTGCTCTCTCTCTCTCTCTCTCTGTCTGAATAAGGGTAAACAAAATTCATGTGACGGCTTTCTGGTTATAACTCTTCACTTGTCAGACCTCTGATTAACGATGGATGAGCTCTATGAGCCACAGAGTCCACACTACAAAGATAGTAAAGAAAGGACAGAGGAAGTGCCCTCAGCTGTTGGTGCAGACAGGAAGTTAGGACAGATGGGTTTTTTCACCTTTTCCATCACTGAAGCCCAGTTGCCCCCACCCCCCACCCCCTTCTTAAATCATGCCAACTGAGAAGTCACTGTGATAAGCTTTTATCCCTTTTTTAATGTGTATTTATAAACTGACAGATATAGAGTGGCTAAACATAGATGCTAGTTCTCCCTGTGCCTGGTATTTACTCCTTTTATTTCACTGTCATTACCAAAGGCCTAGCTGCCCTCCTCTTCCCCCCTCCTTCATTATTCAACGCTTTTCTGTCAAAAATAAATCAAAAATTACACACAGACACACACACACACACACACACAGCCGTTCAGTGAGGTAGCAATAAAAAATTATTAAAATCACTGAAACAGAAAAATATAAGAAATTCTGAGCAGCGTTTGAAATGATTTGACACGCTTACAGATCCTGTTGTCTAGTGTCAGTGCTGACACCAAATCTTTGATAAATGTGACATATAATATAACGTGTGACATCTAAACCCAGATGTTCCCAGATGTGATTTTGGACACATGCAGCAGCAGAGCCCTGCACAGTGTGAAGACTGTCAGCTGAGAGGAGGCAGCAGCACAGCCAGGGGGAATTTTTATTGTCACAGCGATCGAACACTTGGTCATTTTTTAAGCTAACTCTCAAGCAGCCTTTTCTTCTACGATAGTGTTCTTAAGCAATTAGGTGCAGACAAAAGTTGACTTGTTTGAGAGAAAGTGCTGATGGTAGTCCTCAGAGATAATAATCAATTAATAACCACAACCCCGGGGCAACAGTAAATCACCTTGGGTATTTATCAGCACACAAAGGAGGCCATCACAGCCATTGTCTGCTCTGAGGACTCCAGGTCTCTGCTTCCAGGCTGCTCTGACCCTCTGCTGCATGAGCCGAGAGTCCAGGCTCCTCTGAGAGGAGACACTGAGCTGCAGCACAGAGGAACAGGGACAGACGTTCAGACAGGACATCTGAGAAAGACAGAATCATGAATGCGCTGTCCGACGCAAGGATGTTCTGAAACCTGAATCTGAAGACCAGAAATATAAATGTGGGCAAAGAGAACTCGCAAAGGAACAGGAAGACAGTCACCACCCTGGCTGACTTTGACAGGGACACGTGTCCATCACACATGCCTCAGTATATTTTTCGCTTTTTGTTATGAAAGACTGTTATAAAGACTTCGTGACCACAGTGACACTTCTGTGATCATGGTAAAACTTACATGAGTGGAGAAGAGTCATACAATGAACTCACTCAGTGATGTCAGTTATACAGAAGGTAAAGGCCAATTTATGGATGAGCCCACAAGGGGAAACATGAGTCTGCCTGATGTAAACATCTGTAAAGGTCTTTGCATGTAAAGTTGCTGCTTGTTTCCTGCAGCATGTGTCCCATACCCCGTATCCTTGGTTCTATTCTCATTAAGCTCATTTAGCTGTCTCTCACACATTTTATTCTTTTTTCCACTAGTAGTATTAGGGCCACGTTGAGGGAAAAAAAATCGTAAATTTCGAGAATGAAGAATAAAGTCCTTAATTTGAGAATAAAATCATAATATTTCAAGAAAAAAGTCATAATATTAGGAACGTGGAGCATCCTGTGAAGTTATACTTGAGCATAGGTTTCACAAATAAGGAGCTACTTCATCATTTGGCACATCATCATCATCATCATCATCATCATCATCATCATCAGGACATTGTGAGGAAACTGAGCCTTTTCTAATTGACTGACTGTCCTTTCACCTGTTTGATAGGTTGTTGTAATATTCTTAAAAATCACCTTTTTTTTCTCTCAAAATTTTACATTTTGAAATCTTATATTACAACTTTTTTCTTGAAATATTATTTTATTCTCAAAATCTTGACTTCTCGAAATGTCAGATTTCTTTTTTTTCCTCAATGTGGCACTAATACTCTGTTGTATTGTTCAAACAAAGACAACAACCTAAAGTCTCCTCTTCCTGCTGTCATGAGGTGGCCATCTTGTTTTCTAGTGCAAATTTATGGAACATGTCTGTGCATGCAAACCCCTGACATGTAGAGAGGTGTTGTCTGTGTCTGCAGCTGTCTACCTCCACATCTGTCTTGAAGCTTCAGACAGCAGAAGAAAAACCTCTCAGCGTCCTGAACTGAACCATGACTTCAACTTTCTCTCCCAGTACAGATTATAAAAGTTTAACTGAGACTATCTGCTGGTTCTGGTCTGACACCTCACTGCAGGTGAGGTAACATTAGTCCTGGGATCACTGAGGCACTGGAGACTGAATTAGTGACTGAAAACTGCTCAGACCCCAAACAGCTGCAGAGATTACAAATCTCATCTGGGATGAGCTATATAATAAAAATAATATCTATAATAAATGGGAACACTTCTGGTCCCCAAGATAGTATGAGGGGGGGTGGAGGGTCTGGATCCTGCTGCCACTGTGACCATTGACCTTTGACCTGCCTTGTGCATTGTGAGCTCAGACTAAAGTTCTCAGATATCTGCAGGTATTTGGAGCAGAGCCCTCTATCGCTTTGGTATCAGAGCATCTTCTGTTGATGAAAATCATTCAGACAGAAAATACTCCAACCCATTTGTCTATGCAAATTAGTTGTGTATTAAAACACTGGGTTAATACACTGAGCATGTTTCCACCACAGCCAGATGAACATCTACATGATCTCTTCATGACTGTCCTGAAGTGAAATTGCTCTCAGACATTGAGTGGCTGCCATGGTGGCTCCCAATACTCTGATCCGACCACCCTGCACACCACCGAGAGCTGAGTCTGACCTCTGACCATCACACTGCTGGAGAGAGTGGATTGTGGTGGTTACACTGTTAGCGACAATGGAGCTAACACTAACGCTAACGCTAACGCTAACGCTGTTATTGTCCCAGAGCAGGTAATCAAAGTTTGAAGCTGATGTTTGATCTGTCCGTTCTCTGCTGAAGAGGATTCATACAGTTTGACTCATGGTAGTTTCTATGGTTGCCATGGTGATATAGTGAACCGCTGTGGCACTCACCAACCCTGTGTTCACTCATGAATCAGTTTTATTACAGCTTTTCTATGGCAGATGCACATAAACCATGTCATTTTGCTGATCTGGGGTCAGATAAGAAAACTCTCTTATTTTGAAAGGCCAGGATAAAATTTATCTCAGGATTTAAAAAAATATTTATGAACGAAGTGAAGTCAGCACGTGTGTATCTGTATATATACAGTGGTGTGTATATGTATTATATGTATGTATGATGGTGTCTGTATATGAATATGATGGAGTGTGTATATGTAATATGATGGTGTGTGTATGTATACGGCAGTATATGTATGTATATGAGGGTGTGTATATTTATATGATGGTGTGTATATACGTATATGATGGTGTATGTATGTATGTGTGTATGAATGTGTGTTATGTTGTGTATGATGGTGTGTGTATATGAGACGTTTGTGTGTCGGGGCAGAGTGACAGTGATGTTTTCTAAAAACATTGATCAGATATTTAGAGCGGTCTTCTCTGATCACACTTGTCAGGGGCCAGCGGTGGAGATAGGCTGCTGATCGGCTTCACACTGACAATGTCTCCCTACACTAAGTCCAAAATCAATCTCTAATTGAACGCTCCAACAACAATCCATACTGTCTCCAAAACCCAAGTGACCGCCCAGCTACATCATTACTTCATCAACGTGTGCTTTCCTGCAGCTGTCACAGCACAGGTGGACTCTGGTCAGAGGGACCTTAGCTTTTAATGGGATGTTCATAAACTCATGTCAAAGATAAAATATTTGAGTTAGGGCCAGGCCAAACAATATGCAAAAAAAAAAAACCCACAAAAAACATATTGCAATTATTTTATTTGAACAGATATTGTGATATGAGTCATGTTTTTGTGTGAATGTCGATTTTTCATTTCATTTTCACTGAAAAAATTTTTTTGTACCAAACAATCATGTTCCTTTACATCTGGAGAATATGATGTGTAGGTCAGGGCGTCTCTGTAGCACCACAATACTTCATTTTCTTATTTATTTATCTTTATCAAAAAATCTGCAGCTCCCGTGATTTGGATATTACACTTTTCCATAATGAGATTTCAATAATATTTTGATCACTGTAATTGTTCAGCCTTAATTTGTGTGTCATCCTTTTTTCCCAAATACAGTGTGACTGCAGCTGACAGTGAACGTTTCATCTTCAAATAAAAAATATAAATTAGCATTTATCCTGAAAATTAAAAAAAAGATGAAAAAAGGCAGTTAATAAAAAAATCAAATGTGTTTTGACTAAAAACAAAGGTGTTCATACAGAGTACGAAATTAACAAGTGTAAGAATATGAGGAAGAAGCATAAATATTTACTTCTGGATAATTATTTAATCTTTTCTGAATGTTGTGTTTATTATTAGATGAATCATGTTCATCAGGTGATTGTTGATAGTAACACACTCCTGTTTTGTTTTTTGATTAACAAGTGAAGCCTGAAATAAATCGTGAATCTTATTTGTTTTTTTATTCTTCTTTTCATTATTAGTGATTCAGTCTTTACAAAATTGAAAATATAAGAGAATTTTAAAATAAAGAAGAAATAAATGAATAATAGTAATATACTATAGAATATGCCTGGTAATAACAGTATCAGAAATCTTATCCATGTTTCCCACCAGAACTTATATTTTTTATATATTATATAATATATTACATATTTTATAAAAGCTTTAATAATTTCAAATATAAAAGCGTCCGTGTGTGATAATGTGTGTAATGATTCATCTAGATACTGAAGATTATATAGATATGGATCAGATGTTAGATTCTCATTATATTTATCTTTTCTGTGGGAAAAACCATTTTAATGTTTCTATATAAATTTTAATTCTAAATTTTCTTTTAATTCTTAATAAAAGTTTTGATGATGTAAACAGGAACTTTTCTTACACTGCACAGGAAATAGAAGAAACAGCAGAATCTGTTGTGGTTAAACACGGAATTAGAAGTTGATTTAAAAATACTCCAAATGATTGTTTCGAAAGTTCAGATGTTGTCATAGAAGAGAAATTAAACTCTTTGTCGGGAGTCAGGGTCACGCAGGTGAGGACATGAAACAATTTGTAAAACATGTTGTACTGAACCAGGAATGCAGAGCAACAAAAACACAGCAGTGACCTTGTACTCCTAAAATAGACTCTGTCATTGTGACTGGCAGAGCCTTTTATTCTCTGCTGGGTGATTAACTTCCTCACATTATACCAGGCTCTGAACACGGATCTGCCCGTCCTGTAAAACCAGCAGCTGCCGGCAGAATCCTCACACCGTCGCTCTGTGAGCGGCCAATAAAAAACACAGGATTCATCGTATAGAGAGGAGGCCTGAGTAGCCCGGGGAGCAAGGTGACCTGACATCCCCGTTTTCCTGGGACAGGCCACCAAAAACAGGGAGTGTTCCGGCTGGAGCTGTCCCTGGAAATGTCCCTGCTTTTAACTGTGAATTAAAAACAGACCGGAGAGAAAGAAGAGCCGCAGAGCAGCAGGCAGATGTATAGCGTTGTGCTTATTTTGGCCAACAGAGGGGGCTGACTGCTAGCTGTAGCTGCTTCAGAAATGTAGCTAAAACCATCCAATCAGAGTTATACAATCAATTAATTTGTTTGTGGCAGAGAAAAGGTTGGCTGGCTCACTCATTGGTTAGGAGTTCATAACCGAGCAGTAGACTAACGAAAACAAACATACCCAAAGCCCCCAGCAGGAACTTGCAAAACAATATTCACAACCTGGTTTTGATTCTTTTAAACTGTGGACTATTACAAACTAAAGGAATATAAACCACAGGATCCATACTGAGGTATTTAAGGTGGAAATCACTTACCTCGTTTCTGCATGAAACTGAAGAGGTCGTCAAGAAACTCTTTGCGCTTTTCATCATCGTCCAGTTCATACAACTGAAAAAGAAAGAGAGAGAGACAGTTAATCATTTATTGAACATGTTTCTCCATCAGCGGTGGTGGGAGGTCTCTGAGTCTCCTGAACACATGTGAGGACGATGAGATGATGTTAATGAAAACACATAGAAATGTGAAATCACAAACCAACGTCGGGTGAAAACCACAATCCCTGTCATTAAAAACACGACTGAGCTACATGTGAAACACAAAGACGTGACGTGTATCTGACTCTGAGACACGTGATTCTCTCTGCTGCTCTTCTACTGGTCCATTAGGCTGTCAGTCAAACCTAATGACAGCTAACCATGTCACAGTGTCTACAGTACGAGTGCTAGCAAACTCGTTGTCCTGTTTGTTAACGTAAATTAGCTTTTGACCATGAATTGATTTTTCACATCCGGGAGCCTCAGAGAGGTCAAAGTTCGTCACTGATCTCCGGGTCTGAACAACTGACGACCGCCTGTTTAACCCCTTCATGAAGCTGCCTACGCCATCTGGACAGTGTCTGACTCCACCTAACTCCATTACTGGTTTGTAGCAAGTGTAAGCCTTGTAAACAGGTGAGTTCGCCCTCTGTACAGTTGTCATGAAGGAGGAAATTAGCTATAGAAGCCAAAACTGTTTTTTGTACTGTTATAACTGTTTATTGCTGCTGTACAGTTTTACATGGGAGTCTATGGGGATTGACTCACTTTTGGAGACAGACTGTAGTGGTCATTAGAGGAACTGCAGTTTTTGTCACCTCAGCGTTGGCTTCATTGTTCAGCCTCAGAGGTTGAGGCTCGGCTTGGTTTCCACTGCCTGACTCCACTTAACTCACAGCTAATCTGATGCTAATCCAATATATTTAGCTGTAAAGTTGGACATTTTAACATGGGAGTCTATGGGGACTGGCTCACTTTTGGAGCCAGACTAAAGTGGTCATTAGAGGAACTGCAGTTTTTGGCACTTCAGTGTTTCAGCCCCAGGTTGCCCCATGATCAAAACGTTAAATAAAACAATGCAAAGCCTCGGAGCCTTTACAAATTGATTACAAATATATACTGCAATATTCAGTATCTAGTTAGTGTTTGTTCATGAGTTAGTTATTTATTATCAGACAGATTAAATATGAATTTCCACATCCTCCCAAGCTGCCACTCGACCCTGGTTAAAAGTTAACACACATGTGGACACACATTATATACAGTTAAAATGTGATTATTCTACAACTATTGTAATTGTGTTTTCTTTTTGGGTTTCCCTTGTCCTGCTCTGTAACATTCATCATAATTATGTACTGTTATTATGAAATGTAATACTGAATTATTATTAACAATAAATGTGTTATCAGAGTTGCAAAGAGCTTTCATTTACTGTCTTCAGTGTGTTGACCTCAGTCTCATGTTGTTGATCTGAAAACACTGTAAATGTACAGACTGAGATCAGGATCATATAGTATCAGCAGGATGTCCCCTGGACTTGGTCCTGCCTGTGGCCCTCAGTATAATTTAGTAGCACAGGTTTCCTTATTGGCAGATCCATTATGCTCCTCATCCTCTCTATTCACGGGGCAGCCGAAGAGTCAAAGAGGCTTTTAAATGGCCCTCTGCAGCCAGATACAGCTGATGGAAATATGTTAGTGGCAATGTTCACTTTGAGTGAGGCCCACAGCCATGTTAACAGGCCCACATGATCAATACTGAAAGACAGAGGGATGACCTTTGGAATCAGTGGGGCCCTGTGGACGAGGCCCCTGAGATAATAACTGATCATTTAGAAGTGTATTAGCTGTCACCAATATTAAAGGAGCAGTGCAGGTCAGCACTCAAGAGGAAACTGTGTGTGTGTGTGTGTGTGTGTGTGTGTGTGTGTGGGGGGGGGTTAAAGGGAGGGTTCCGGAGGTGGGAGGCAGGCAGAGTGTGTGTGTGTGTATGTGTTTGTGCTGGGGGAGGGGAGCTGTGAGTGCAGTGTGAGTGCTGCGCTGCAGGCGGTCGGCGGCGGAGGGAATATCGAAACGTAAAGGAACAGCAAGTGACTGCAAAAATGTTAAGTGCACAGATGCACTGAGGACGACAATGCTGCAGGATCAATGGTGAGGCCTTAGAGTGCAGAGGCGCACACACAGGGGAAATGATAAGCTGCTGCAGACAATAACACGCATGTTCACACACACACACACACATCAACCAGCACAAAGAGGTAAAGACAGTAATATGAATTCAAAACATCTATATATAACTGAAAAACTGAATACTTCACACAATTTAACAGTTGACTTCAACACAAACATGTGTCTGAATTTACATTGTTTCTACCTGAGTTTGAAGGAGGTGCAGCTGCACTGAGCATCGTCACTTATGACTTCACATTAGGTTGTTATGAAATTTCTACAGAGGAAATGAATTAATGCAATCCTGAGAGAAATTTGTATAATTGAATAATATATTACTACAGGAATGATTAAGGTTGACTTCTCACACAGATTCTTAAAAAAAAATGTCAACAGTCTTGTGACATAAAGTGTAGTAAAAATCTCTATTTTCTTTCTTTTTCATCTTCCCGTCTTCACTTCCCTCACTTCCTTTCATCATCACTGATTGGCTCTTGTTTTCACCCTTACCACCCCTCGTTAACCTGATTGAATTCACCTGGTCCCTACGCGGTTATTTAAAGACTTCATTCCCATTCATTCATTCTTTTTCACTTTTTCTGTGGGCTGGCATTCTGGTAAGAGACGTTTATGTTACTCTTCAGTTCTTATACTATAAACTTTATCTATCCATATTATTTTAAGAAAGACATATGAGGCTCCTTTGATTTATTGTCTCAGGTTAATCTTTAATCTCTATTTGTTTCATTTCAGAAGCAGCAGCCCACATGTGTGTTTTCCCCTTCAATGCTACAAATAATTATTTCAGAATAAAACCATTGTCAGAAGATTGAGGTTTCATGGACTTTTCCTTTCCATGCATCCTGACCTGATGCCCATGATAACTCCTTTGTTCTGAACCTCCTACTTAACATTATAATAAAATGCTTGGGAGTATTTGTTGGAACTTTATTTGAAGTTGGCAGATAAAATGCATTTTACACATGAAGCTGTCTGAGTTTTTAATAGTCCATTTTTTTTCTTTAGTTTAACCAGCAGCTTTAATGGAAAACTGAAGAACCTGCAGCAGTTCCTGCTCAGTTTCCAGTCAGAAAGTAATAATGATGAGTATTGAACTACATCTGTGTTTATCGTTTGTCTTCTTACACCTCAGGTGAAGACGTTCAAGTTGATCTGGAGGATATTATATTTAACTTTAAAGTCAGGTGACCAACAGTGTTTTCCAGACCTCAGGTGTATATTCAAATAGAGCAGTGAGGCAGGTCGATGAATCCATGTGTACTGGACACAGTGTATGATTGTTCATTAACCAGTCACATAAACACGTGATCAGACTGTATGTACATGTAATCACTGTCTGACTGTCTTCATATAGTTAAAACCTTAAACCGGCTGCACGGACTCAACATGTATGAGAAGAGCAGTGAACTCTTCTGATAACATTTCACCTACTTCCTTTTATAATCTGCTTTAATGGTGCACACACTCAGTTTGTTTTCCTGCAGCAAAGAGAAAAAGTCACTGGGCAGCATTCCTGTTTGTTTGAACACTATACGATAACCCCACCCCCACCTGTGTGTGTGTGTGTGTGTGTGTGTGTGTGTGTGAAGTAAATGAACAGACAGGCTGGGGCAGGCTGAAGGACACTGAGTTCAGCTGAACCTGGAGGCTGCGATCAGCCTGTAAGTAACCAGGGTCAGCTGAGTCTACACACACAGAAATACACCTGTAACCTGTGATTCTACACACACACACACACACACACACACACACACACACACACACACACTGAACTACACTGGTAACCTGTGATTCTACAAACACACACACTGAACTACACCTGTAACCTGTGATTATACACACACACACTGAACTACACCTGTAACCTGTGATTATACACACACACACACTGAACTACACTTACAACCACACACACACACACACACACACACTGAACTACACTGGTAACCTGTGATTCTAAACACAAACACACTGAACTACACCTGTAACCTGTGATTCTACACACACACACACACACACACTGAACTACACCTGTAACCCGTGATTCTACACACACACACACACACACTGAACTACACTGGTAACCTGTGATTCTACACACACACACACACACACACAAATACACCTGTAACCTGTGATTCTACACACACACACTCACACACACTGAACTACACCTGTAACCTGTGATTCTACACACACACACTGAACTACACCTGTAACCTGTGGTTCTACACACACACACACTGAACTACACTTGTAACCTGTGATTCTACAGACACACACACACACACACACACATTGAACTACACCTGTAACCTGTGATTCTACACACACACACACACTGAACTACACCTGTAATCTGTGATTATACACACACACACTGAACTACACCTATAACCTGTGATTCTACACACACACACTGAACTACACCTGTAACCTGTGTTTCTACACACACACACACACACACACTGAACTACACCTGTAATCTGTGATTATACACACACACACTGAACTACACCTATAACCTGTGATTCTACACACACACACTGAACTACACTTGTAACCTGTGATTCTACACACACACACACACACACACACTGAACTACACCTGTAACCTGGGAGGGTGAGAGTGAGAGGTGGAGGAAGAGTGAGAGGTGGAGGTAGAGCTGGAGGGGGAGGACGAAGACAAAAAAGGCCACAGCTTTCAGATAAAATCTGGGCAGTCATGAACCACGGGTTGACACTGAGAGAGGCCGAACAGAGGCTCCAGCCCGACATGAGCTGATTTACTGGAGCCTCTGTCATCCAGACGTTTCAGCCGGGGCACAGGAACGTAACCAGAATACCATTCATAATTCAGGCTTCCACTGATCACACTGCGTCCATCACTTCTTGGTCACGTTGTTCACAGAGCCATTGTAGATGGTGTCCTCCATTGCCATGCCAACCTTGGTCGATACAACACAGACCACATTCTCACATTTTTGGACAGACTGCTCAACATTGTGATACTAGTGGACCCCATGGTCGATGCAGAGCAACACTGATATGTGATAGTAGGAGTATTTGATTGATTGATTGATTGACTGAAGGACTGATTTGATTTGTTGTTGTTTTGTTTTAACAGTATTTGTATTTCTAAGGAGAATTCTCTTCATTCAGAGCTATGATGACACGACCACCAGAAGTGCTTAAGATTGAGCACAACAGTGTGTAGTTGGTTAAACAAGAATGTGCAAATATGAATGAAGTCTATGTGTGTGTGTGTGTGTGTGTGTGTGTGTGTGCAACAGTTAATCGGAGAATAATGCTGCTGGCAACCTTCCAGCTGGCTGAGTGCCACAAATAACAGCATTCTGCAAGGGCTTTCCTCCCTCTCTCTGTCACACACACACACACACACACACACACACACACACACACACACACACACACACACACACACAGAAGGGAGAAAGAAACAAGCAACGTATGACAGTTCGTTATCAGCTAAAAGTTAGTGAGGACAAATATGAGCTGGGATGAACCTGAGACTACGGAAACCTGCAGGGACGTATTAACAGGTGAGTGGAACTGAAGCTTTGTCTGTTGGAAAACTGAATCTGAAAACACTTTTCAAACAATATGTTTCGAGTTTGGTGATGATGATGATGATGGAAAGCAGCTGAACGTCTGTGAAACTGTGAAGAAGGCAAACATGGCTGAAGTATCCAGCTGCTGCAGCGTCTGCTCAAACAGTCAGAGCAGATCTCAGACTGGTTTTACACAGCCAATATTTCAGCTGTAATAGCTCTGTAATGTTGGTAATAAATAGTTGCATAGGAATCCAGGTTAATCATGTTAAGGCAGACAGTAGCTGTGTCCAGATTCAGGGTCTCATCCTTTAGAGGCTTCATTTGAAGACCTATTGCGTCATAGTGGCGCGACTAGTTTCGCCCCCTGTTTCAAAGGTTCCTTCAAATGCGTCTTTCTTTTCCTGGTGGATCCTTCATGGCCCAACCTATCCCAAGATTCATTGTGAGACAGTAATGAAAGCAAACAACAGAGAGCCTGAGGATTACACTTTTAAATGTAAGTATTGGGTTTCAGCTCAGTTCAACAGCTAACGGTACAACTGTTAAAACCAAGGACCTTAAAACCTCAAGTTTTTGTGAAAAAGGCTACATATTGTCAAGGTTGCTAGGTGACAGGAGTCGCGCTTTGAGATGCAATGATAAGAGCGGGCACAGCTGGTGATGTAAAGCAAAAATCCTCCGTAGTCCAGACCTACAACGGCTACGAAGGGCCACACCTGCATAGACTGCGTCCTCTGAAGGACGAGGCCCTTCAATTGGGACACAGCTATTGTTTTACTATCTTCACCACCACCTCGCTGCAGTCGGCCCCCGGTTCGGGTCCCGCATCGGACGGCCCTTTGCTGCATGTCACAACCCCTCTCTCTGCCTCCCCATTTCCTGTCTCTCTCTCTACTGCACTGTCAATAAAGGCATAAAAGGCCCAAAAAAATAATTTAAAAAAAAGCGGCAGACTTCGTGCAATGAGATAAACTGGCTGAGGAGATTCCAATGATTCCTCTGTATTCACTGTCTTCAGTCTCTGGTGAGGAAGCATCAGACTCAGACACTACTCCTGAGGTCTGTCCTCCACCATCTTTGATAGAAAACAGGCTTCAACGTTGAGGACAGGGTTCGAGTGGTGGCAGCTGAGGAAGTCTGAACTACTGTCTCCAGGAAGAAATTAGGAAATGACATTGATTGTGGTTAAAATCTGGTGTAGGCACGGGGGAAATATGGTGGAAAACTGCGGTACAGATTAGCTACCATGTTCAAGGTCATCTTCAGACGTCCATCATCCTGCTCCCTCCAGCTCAGTGTGACAGTACAGTCCGATACAGTCTGAATGCTCTCTGTCTTCTGTCGAATGTACTGTGATCAGACTTTGGGGTGAAATGCTCAAAGTAAGATGAATAGTCTCACAGGGACAGATCTGGAGACCAGTATCATCAGGATCATCAGCACATGAACACAGTCAGAGCAGCACACTGACATTAGAGAAGGCAGTGTTATCAAGATCAGCTCTGTGTAAGGTTGACATCAGCTGAAGTCGGTGTCTATAGTATCTAAACCTCTGATCTTGTTGCTGCTCATGTTCAGGTTCAGGCCACACGCTGGAAGGTGTTTTAAAGAGCAGGTGGATGAGTTCACCTGCTCTGTAGAGAGAACAGGTAGAACAGGTAGTGTGTGCCTGCGTGTGTGTAGCTGTCACACACACTGACCACTGCCACTTGACGAGCAGACTGCTCTCCTTCATTTGGGTCCCTTCAAAGGCCTCCAACATGGCCTCCAGCCAAACACACACACACACGTACCCGTCCCAGTAAAAGAGTGCACACACCGGATCACCACACTGTCCCTGCCAGCCGTTCATCCTCAGAGGCTCCTCATCCTGAGCTGCTCTGCTGCCGTGATGTTAAGATGCAACAAAGCTTCTAGGTCATACGTGTAGTACAGAACACACAACTGAATCACAGCATGGACGGATGGATAACGAAGCATCGTGGTTACACTTACATTATTCATGTTTTGTTTTGTATAATGTTGAGACCTCTTGTTGTAGAGGAGCACCGAGTTTAAATAAAGTTTAAAGGACTGACATGTATGTCTTAGTACGGGATGTGGCTCCACAGATAAATGTTTAACATAAGAGTGTGGTGGTAGAAATCCCACGTGTTAAAATTATAACTGATAGTGTTACTTAATGCCAGTGAATGGAGGAAGGGATGCTCTGATTTAAAGCAGTGCTGTTGCAGATGAACATGTGATCATGATCAACATGATTGTTTCTCTACTCCTCAGTGTGAGCTGTGCTGAAGGTGGCGCCAGAGGAAAGGTCATGGTGTCATGAAAACGTCAGGGTTCATCCTCTGTGCACGAACGTGCTCCAAGAGCGTCTTCTCCTCCTTCTGGTATGTTTATACTGTACTATTGTTTTGTGTGGCTGTTGGTCAACATTAAAATCACAAGAATTTATAAGAATATGTATATACTGTGCAAACACAAGTCTTTTTTTTCTAACTGAGTGAAATGACCTGAAGTATGTGAGCAGCAGCCATGATTAGAGCTGGTCCAGCTTCAGTGCTTCCTATCTTATCTCCTTTAGCAGAGAAAACACTGGACCTTCCTTTACAAATGGAAAGGAGACAATGCTGCCCCACAATCCCTTGCTACAGCAACATTTAAAGTGATGCATCACTGTAGTTTCAGACCCACGTAAATGTAGAAACAACAGAGCAGCTGTTAAATGTTTGTGACAAGATCCAGAACTGATGAAAATCCTTGTCTGATCGACTGAAGCCCAAATCCATTGATTGATTTCTTCTCTTCCAGATCTGTTCAGTCAGGACTCATCATAAAGAACAAGCATATTCAATTTCTAGTTAACAAGGCCATCGTTAGAACAATGTACTATAGCCTATACATAAATGTTGTTTCACTAAATCCCCTCCCATTGTGAAATTCGCTAAAAATGAATTTTCTCGACTTCATCTTACTCAGACTGAACCACTGACAGCAGGTCAGGCCAAGCTTTTATCTCAAATCACAAATATATTCACACAGATTAAATAATGACTAATAATATTTAGTTGATGTTTCAAATGTGCTCTGGCTCCTGCTCCTCTGTGTGCGCCTGGATCTTGGACCTCGTCCCACGCTGACTTGTGTGTTCTTGAGCTCTCAAGGCTGCTCTCCTAATTATCTTCAAATGAAACCCACTATGCCTGCATTGTCATTAAAAATACATTCAATAGCCAAAGTGCCCAAACAGGTGTGCTACAAATCCCTCAGCCCCTTCCTGTCCCATTTCACAGATCAGTGCCCCAGTCCTGAGCCGCCATGTCTCAGTGCCTCCACTTAAACCTCCCAGTTAGAGTTTAATCCTCCCGGATAAAACACTAACTAATATTTCCTTCTTAATGCCTGGGTCAGTGGGTCAGTCATCTGCCACTGGTTTAATGCTTTAACCAGCAACTGTGCTCATGGTATAATGTGAAATTTGAATTAGTGAAAAAAAACACCTGATCACAAGAGACAAGGGAAACTCTACTCTTGGCTTAGGTGGAGACAGTTTGACCTGATTAGAGATTTACTGGAGAGGCCAAAAACTACAGATTAACAGCAGCAGGTGAGAACAGCTCAGTGTGTGTGCAAAACATAAAGGAGACACAGCGGTGAAAAGCAATAATATTCCAGAGGTACAGAAGAGCTACGGTTGTTGTGTCCTATCAAAAATATTTTAAAATATCAATAATGAAGCAAACTAATAGCCGTCACTAATGAAAGCTGGATAAAAAAGATTATTCTCACCACTCTAGTGTGTAACGTACTCTAATAGTCTACTAGGACAGGAAACTACTGGATGGCTTTTAATGTGAAAAATCTGTGCATGAACTGTTGAATTTCAGTAGCTTAACAAAAGTCGAAGAAACAGAGACTAACCCCAACTTAACCCTTTTGTGCCTGTTATTGGAATTAAAATAGAAATTCATTGTACTATTCACTACTGGAAAAACTCAAATTATTACTGTAACATCATTAGAACTGGTTTATTTATAGCGCCACTGTTGAATATAGCGCCACCATCAGGCCGATTGGGATTACATATCATGCAAAGCATTAGTAGATCATTTCAGGTTAAAGTCTCAAGTTTCACATCTCTAGTTCGTTCCAACTCAACAAATTGGGTGAAGGCATGAGATGGCACATAATGATAAATAGGCCACGCCCACTTTTGTTAATCATTATGGCACTTCAGATTTTGGTGAATACTTGTGCCTAGATCATGTTCACCAAATTTAGTGAAATTCTGTCCTCTGGGGTTTGATGTGCCCCCTATGGGTAAGGCTCAAAATGCTTTGGTAGGACTAAACCTAAACACGGATTGAAAATATCTACCATGATTTATGATGATTGGACAAATGGTTACTGAGTTAGGGCCAATTTCCTGCTAAGCCCCACCCCTTGTTAAGTTCATTGGTCAATAACTTGAAAACTAAATAACATATTAACAACCTTTATACAGCTTTTGGTGAATTTGGTCCAGTGAGGATCAACAAAATGTTTAGTAGTAATCACACCGACAGTTTAGGAGGAGATTTCAGAAATGTGTTTTTCAAAAAATTCAAAATTAAATCTATCATGGTGGATGTTTATGTTTCACGAGAGATCACACTGAGCTGGACTTTGAGGGGTGTGGCCTTTCCAAAATGACATTTCTTGAGCCGTAATTACAATTCCTTTGATAATATATTATATAATATATAATATTTATATTTACATAATATAAATTAACATAATATCTATTTTATAAAATAAAATAAATTCAAAAGTTTTTCTGTCTATTATAGCCTGTTTTTAGTGAAGGCCTGTTTCTGAGGAAAACAAAAGCCTTGCTGCTGTTTGAGAATACCAGAACATTTGTTAAGGGAAATTCATTCACATATTCTTTTCCCGGCTTTTTGGAAATTTGCTCAAAATTTGTACATTTCAATGGAAAGAGACACTGAAACCATGTCTAAAAAGTACAAAGCCAAGATCCCATCCCAGTTAACTGGCATTAAAGAGCCAAACTAAATAAGGGAAAAAAACTCAGAACAGACACTGACAGTGATTGGGGTGGTGGGGGATAAAGAAGATCACAATGAAAGCCAGAAATTTCAAAGACATGGCCCCTTCCCTCCACAAACAGTGGTGACGAGAGACAGAGCTCAGAGCGTAACTGCAGGCTCAGCATGAACTCTCAATGAGCAGCAGGCAGTGTGTGTCATACAATGTGACACAGGCCGGCTGGAAACTGCTCCATGTTACACGATCTGCTGACACACTGAGGTCACACTCAATTCACTGGACCTTCAGCCTCTAATCAGTGGTTATCCCTCTCCATCACAGCACCACCCACTCCACCCTGCTGCAAACTGCCCTCCACACAACCCCCAATCAATTCATCAATCAATGTCATCTGAATTGATTATTTATCCAAATAACTTTGTGTGCCTGTATTGGAACATGTAAAGCACTTCCTCTTATTACCAAATATAAAGGCTGCCTGGACTTTACTCAGTATCACATCTTGGTTCATGGACATTCACAGATTTAAGTTTTCTTTCTTCGGATTTTCTCTGATGACTGAATTATAGGAGTTGATGCTCTATTCTTTTACATTTCCAAGTAGTTCTGAACAAACTACGCATGTAAATGACTGCACCTGATGTACCTGTCTGTGGATGTTATTTGCAGCAAATGTAAACACTCTCTGGAGCTGGTAGAGGTTGAATAACCAACGTGTTCCTCAAATCTGCACTCCAAAAATCAGAACAACCTCACAGGGTGGCCATAGTAACTATCCTCACCCACATAAGCCTCCTTCTCTGTTGGGTTGTGGAACTGCAAGTCTGCAGTTAACAAAGCTGATTTCATTGCTTCTGAAACTAACCCGCTATCTCTAGAACTACTGGCGCGCACTGAGACTTGGATCAAACCTGAAAACTCTCCTACCCCAGCTGCACACTCCACTTACTACACATTCTCTCATACTTCCTGCCTGTCCGACCAAGGAGGCAGGACTGGTCTCTTTATTTCCAACAAATGGAAATTCCCTGAACTGTCATCTCCAAACAAATACACCTCCTTCGAGTAACATGCTGTTGACTGCTCTGGTAAATGTTTCTGTGGTTGTTATTTAACATCCACTGGCACAATTGGATGATTGTGTAGATGAGCTAGACACACTGTTGTCTTACATTCCCAAACTTGGCTCTCTGCTGCTCATCCTAGGTGATATGAGCATCCATTTAAAACAATACGAGTTCTGAAACTTCCTGTCCGATATTTCAATTTTATGTAAAACTGTATTTGAGTTTTGAATAAAGCAGGTTTGCAGCCCTCTGAACGCTCTGACTCACAAATGGGGCAAGGATCTTAAGTCCATTCTCATTTGAAACAGTGCAGAGACTGTCTCTGACCACTATTGCATTCCCTTTGCTCCACAACCTCTGGTCTCGTTATGCCACAATCTCTGTAACCTGTCTCCCACCCACATGTCTGGATAGCCTCTGTCCTCTATCCATGCAACCTGCTCGCTCTAACCAGTCTCATGCACGGGTGACTGAAGCTATCTGAAAGCTGTGTACCAATCTCAGAGCTGCTGAGAAAAAATGGAGTAAAACCAGTGCCTCCACTAATCTCAAGGGCTATCTCACTCCTATCTTTGTTCTAATCAAGCATCAGTGGTGACAAAACTGCATTTACAATGATAAGATCTGCAGATCTATCACAAACACTGAAACAATTTTCCACTTTCAAAATATTACTCAGTCCGCCACCATCTCGGCCATCAGAAGCCGATTCTCTGAACCTCTGTGAGACGACGCCCCCAGTTAAGGGTACGTTGCTCTCCATGATCAGTCTGCTCACTGAGGGCACGGCACCTGCAGGCCAAACATCTACCAGTTCTAAGACTACCTTCTTCTGTCTTCTCTGGTAAATGGCACAGCATTCACTTCATTCTCCACTCTTGCTAAGAGGGATGTGTCAAAACTCAAAGAAATATCTCATTCCATCGATAACATGTCTGAAAAATGCTTCACTGTTTTCATGAACGATTCCAACCACATTCAAAAAGAGTGCAAATGATAAGGGCATATTAGGCAAAGTACCTTCTTGGTTTGAGTCCTACCTCACTGGATGCTCCTTCATTGTGTCAGGCAAAGGACAAAAATCTTTATCCCATCGCTTGTCCATAGGGGTGCCCTAAGGCTCAGTGCTGCAGTCCCTTCTCTTTGCAATATCCTTTCCTTGCACTTATTAAATAGATGTAGTACCTAGTACTCACACCAAGGTCTCCTATTGGACTGTTGTCCCTCACTTGTGAGTGACTTCAGATAAAACTGTCTTCCAAATGAGTAAATGTAAATGTAAATACAATATACACCACCTCCTTGGGTCCAATTATCCGCTCGCATGGCTTCTCATATCACTGCTATGCAGATGACACCCAACTATATCTGTTGTTGAAGGATGAATGAACACTACCTACAACTAAACCTTTCTATGACCAAACTCTTACTCATCACCATATCAACATAAAAATCAACTCTTAACCCAACCAAGGTTGCAAGAAACCTGGGTGTCATGTTTGTTGACCAATTATCCTTCTCTTGAAGTTGCTTGTGTCTCCTGGTCATGCTACATTGGTCTATACAACATCAGAAAAATCAGGCCTTGTCTGACTCAGTACGCCACCCAGCTCTTGGTCCAGACCATGGTTAGACTCTTTCCTTGACTTCTGTAACGCCCTACTAGCTGGTCTCCCAGTATGCACAAAGAAATCTTTACAGATGGTCCAGAATGTGGTTTACAATCAGTCTAAAAGGTCACATCACTCTGCTAGTCATCAACCTACACTGGCTACCCATGGCTGCCCGAATCAAATTCAAGTCACTAATGTTTTGGACCAGTACTCATTTTCCCGTCCATCTGAGCACCCGTGATAGTGTTGGTCCTAAACTGACGTGTGGTCAGGTACATTACATTATTGGCACATTGCTATCTTGAGTCTGACAGTCTCTCAGATGCCCGCACGGCGAGCAACGCATGTGCAGCGAGAGTCTGCTTTGTGGATCTAAGCTGTTTTTTTTTTTTTTAAAGTGACCACATTCTATTCCGTTGTTTCCACAGTGGGCATGCAGCAAGCAAACCCAGTACTGCTACTGGTCCCTTATGACACAGATGTGTTGGACATGTTGTTATTTAAATGTTTAAATGCAAACATTTACTGGTGAATGATTTCAGATTGTGATCTATTACTTTTTGAACATTTTCAGCGCATTTTACCAATAATGTGATTATACTGATAGCCGTGATCATTTTGGTCACTATAAGCATGATAGTTTATTTCTATACCTTTTCATGCCTATTCATGTCACAACTTTAGCCCTAAAATACACGAATCAATCTTTCTCTCTTCTAGCTCACTCATGCGATGAGCAGACATTTGCATGTGTGGGAAACCTAAAGGTAGTTCACAGGCAGTTCTTGTGCATACTATGAAATATAATCCTGCTGACGCCACTGATGGGTGCATCCCTGAGGTTAACATGTAATATGTTGCAGGTAAGGTTTTCTGTGCTCACAGACTTAGTTTATGTGTTAGCATGGTACTTTTTGCTTGTTGGTACCAAACACATTAATTGGAATGCCATTAAGTTTGCAGGTACCTGGTCTTGGACATTTTAAAATGTTGGCCAGTCAGAGATTAGCAAAGTGGTTACAGTTCATCCCGAGGGGAACACGGTTGTGTGAGCCAGATTTCAGGGCAATTCATCCAACAGGTGTTGAGATATTTCACTCTGGACCAAAGATGAGTTCAGAGATGATAAAGTTCACGAGATAACCAGCCCTACTTTGAGATGGATCATCTGAAGACAAACAAGCTCATTTTCCAAAATGTCACTCTGTCCTTAGACTACTGAAGTGGACTGTGATGACATGACATTCCTTGAGGTTACAATATTTACTAGAATAAATCATTTACTCGTTAATTCTCACTAAAACACTTTGCGTAACCCATCTCATGTTACTGCAGGCACCCATGAGACGTATGCAGGCACTGCTTTCGTGTCTCAAACTATTTCCAGAGCTACAACAGAGCCCAACGTCCTCTCTAAAATAGACCTGGTGAAGAAGCTGGAATGCTGCTCAGAGCTGAGTTGTTACTCAATGTCAGACAAGCAGGTGTTAGACCTGTGATATTAAAAAGCTGGCGTTGGCAGCTGCTTAATGGTCTGTTTATAGACCGGTTGTTCTTTCTCAGGCTCGATTAATTTATTCCTCACCAGAAGTGAGGGCTTTAAAAAAAAGTTAAAGCTAAACAGGAAGCATGTGATTCTGTAGGTCGCTGAAACCTGAGCTGATGTTAATTCTAACTTATTAGGATTCAAAGAGCAGCACCGGTCACAAAGTCCAGCTGATGATATCTGCTACTTGGGCTGGTTGAAGAATATCTTAAGTAACAGAAGATAGACCTGTCATTTCAGGCCTTTTTGAAAGCCAAATAAGCCAACACAGAAACAATGTGTGTCTCATTTGAAGTCATATTCAGGTGACCAGTGAAGTGCTGAACCTCAGAGAGTGACTGTTGTAATTAACTTCTGTATATAGAGTTTAATGTGACACTCTATAGTGCGACTTTAAATCCTCAACTTTATTGTATGGAAATTGTAGAACAAACAAACAGAAGGGATTATAGATAATGTAGGTAAGGAAAGAATGTATGAAAATAAATCACTGGGTGTGATACTAGATCACAAGATGTGGAGCTGGAAACCCCATAAGTTCTGTATAGCAAAGTTTGCAAGGAACGTTGCATTCTGGGAGTATCTGAATCACGATGTGCAGGTGTGGGGTAACACCGAGCCTCAACCTCAGGAGCTGAAAAACGAAGCCAACACTGAAGTGACAAAAACTGCAGTTCGTCTAATGACCACTAGAGTCTGGTTCCAACAGTGAGTCAATCCCCATAGAGTCCCATGTTAAAATGTCCAACTTTACGGCAGAAATAAAAATGTTTACAGCCTGGTACGAAAAATAGTTTGAAGTAATAATAATCGAGGGCGTGGTCTCTTTGAGTGACAAATTGGTTAGTGTATGTTTGCCCCAAAATGGTGTGCACCAGAGTCTCAGCTCCACCTCTTTGCCCATTTTAGGATTGGCCTGGAGCCAAGTTGAGTCAGACACTGCCAAGATGGCAACAGCGGAGCAGCTTATTCTGAGCTTCAAAACCTCTCTTCAGAAACCTGTGGGAAAGGTCACGATGCTTCGTCCATCTTTATATACAGTCGATAGGCAATGACTATAAAAGCAATTTACAACAATTGTAATGAGCCATGAGGATAGTGAACAATAACAGACATGATGAGGAAAGTCACCGTCATCTGACACTTTTCTCAGCATGTCCACTCCACATGCAGCCACTTCGCAAACTTTTCTTTGTGAACAGAAAAACTAGACCTTGATTTTGTAAATAGTCGGCCTATAAACAGTAAGCAACATCTAAAACCGCTCTCATTTAAAACGACTAAAGAATTATAATGCAGCCTAATAAATCTCAGCTGTGCTGTGGGTTGCTCTCCAGTCCAGTCAAACGCCACACCGGTCTCTGTGAAAGCTTTTAGGCTACATCAGCTGCAGGTGGAACGAGTGTAAAATAAACTCTGGCTGTTGATAATAAACAATAACAAAAAATAACAATCCAATAAACCTCAGAGCGAACAGCGACAGCGGCGCTTGACATGAGAGCCAAACACTGTCTCCGGATGCAGGTGTGTGCCATAGGTGCCTATTAGTCAATCATTTTCTAATGTGATCTACCCCCCACTCTATATGAACAAGTACTAACACTTATTTTTTTCACTTCAAGAACTGTTCGTGAACCCAAACAATGTAAATACACGTCATCTGGGAGACCATTGTGGTGGCTTTAGGGGAGCTAGAATGCTGGCAGTCCTAGTGTTAAAGCCACATACTCTGAAGCTCAGGCATCTGGCAGAATTTTGAATGAACTGTGCAAATTGAGTTTAAAACAAGAAATAATTCACTTCTGGGCAAAATACAAAAAAATGATCTGTGAATATCTGTGAGGGGGGGGGGGGGGGGGTTATAATTTAAAAAACCCTGGTGTTAGTTGTTGGCTGGATGAGTGTGTGTAATGGTCTGAATGTGGCGTTAAAACAAAGTACAAATAAATGAATCAGTTCAAAAAGATAAAGAAATGGTTTGAAAAGGTTTACGGATGAGGAAGGATTGTGTTCACGATTCAGGTTTTATTGATTTCTTTGGGGATATTTGGGTTGGAGATTAAAGTGGGATAGTTGTTTATAAATTTTATATATAAGTTAATGGAGGAATAATGAGAGAGGAGGAGGAACATATTGGTTGGTACTCCTTCCTTCTCCTGTTCAAACATTATTCATGTTTGTTTGTTTTTTTAACTGTTTTTATTTTTCAAGTTCGAAATAAATACATTTGTTCATTCATTCATTATCCATACTGCTTATTCTTATAGGGTTGTTGGAGCAGAACCCAGCTGACAATGGGCAAATTCATAAATTCTTTCATTCATTTATATAATAAACAGAAGTGCATATATGTGTGTCTCGTTGTGCAGTCACAAACAACTAATCCCATGTGTGTACCTTGATTAAAACAGTACCAAGCTGTTATAACGTAACCGTATGAACTTCTCTATTTTACAATGCAAATGACGAAGAGGACAGTAACTCTTCTTTCGTTCACTGAGGAATATACTGTAGAATCAGATGTTTCTGTTATCCCTCCAACTGTCAAACTGAGCTCCTGTCTCACTGCACATCACAGAAACACACAGTCACCACATTGTGTCAGCGTGAAGGACAGTGAAACCTCAGTGAAAGCTCCATATAATGGTTTCATAGGTTTCACTGAGGGTTATTTGCTGTATCATTCTGTAATGACCCAGTTTCCCTGAGAGACTCAATCTAATCTAATCAATTTCACCCAATCTAATCTAATCTAGCATCATGTGATCTGATGTAAAGTGGTGTTGATAGATGTTCAGTGAAGACATAGGTGACGGGCTGTAGCTCTGAGTCAACACTCAGAAAAAAAACATGAGGATGAAAGATATTTGCTTACCTGACAGGTTAAACAAAGTCCAACAGCCACAGCCACATGATGCAACATGGGAGAGAGAGAGAGAGAGAGAGAGACACAGACATTCAGAGTCAGCGATGATTTCATTACAGTATGATGGACAGTTTCATCATGCACAGTCACAAAACATCCTCAACCATCATGTTGGGTTTTTTTAGATAGAACCAGAGGAATGTCGTGCAGCAAATGGTAGAGAACCGGTGTCTCGCTGCTCAGGACATTTGTACCTATGTGGCATGCCCCCCCTAACAATTCAGACATCAGGAAGCCCCACCATGTTGGTTTTTACAGTGTAATACTCTACAGAGCTCAGAGACAGGATGAAAATGAAGCAGTGAAGCAGTTTGAAGATGTCCTTCAGTGATGGAACTGAGACGTTGGACTGATATCCTGCTGACCAGAGAGCTCACTGTCGAACCACAGAGGTGAACTTGTTTTTAACTTTCTACACGAACAAACTAAACATTGAGTTTGGGCCTTTACATTTAATTAAATGTCCATATAGTACAAAGGTAGATGTCAAAGTCTTCTTTGATTATAAAGTAGGTCTAGGTTCTATATTAATACTGTGAAAGTATCAAAGCGCTCAGTCCACAGAGAAATTCACACAGCCTGTATTCAGAGACTGAGCCATAAAACGAGCCGTCAGGACTTCTGTAACTTTGTGATGTCACAACAAAGTAGTCACGGCTTTCAGCCATGCCCAAAGCCCCGCCCACTGTGACCCACCATCCAACCCTTCAGGATTTGGTTTCTCTGAGTGTTTTACCTGAAATCTGAAATTTTTATTCAGTCACTCAGAAAAGAGTCAGTCAATCAGAAGAGAGGAGGCTCTGAGCCTCTCTTTTGATTGGCTCACATACCTGTTGTTACTAGAGCTCCAGAGAGAAGCCTGAGAGAGGAGATGTAAAACTACATTGAGATGGTTTTTGGTTCTTAAATCCACAAATATATCTTCTAATGGATCAACACTTCTAATAAAACACAGAAGAAGAGGAATATGGAGCTTTAAATAATACAAGATTCTGTGAATTCATGCTCTGTATGTTGTGGACACATTTTTTTGTTCATATTCCAGTCACTCAGACAAAAGTGTGAGACAGACATGATGTAGAAACACCGCAGACTAATTGAGCTAATCTTTACCAATTGATAATGAGTCACTATCATCACTGTTTCACCACCTGAGACTCACTGAGCAGCCGGGAAATGTTGCTCAACTAACTGGTCTGGTGAAGGCTCACAGAGTCTCCTGAGGTGTGTGCTCTGTGTGGAGACAGAAGCTTCATCATGCTGAGTCACCTTCAACAACATCTTTATAAACCAGGATTAACCTTTACATCAAGTCAGCAATGATTGTGAGACTCTGTGAGACTGCCAGAGGAAGTGTTAGAGAGCAGAGACGGAGAACAACACACTGAGTCCTGCTGCTGGTAACGTTCAAGAACACAAAACATCCATTTCATCCTTTCATCCAACAATCACAGCTCCTTTACACTGATCTCGCCAGTCAAACACACATCTATATACATAAAGATGTAAGTATAAACAGTATAAACTTGTATTGTTTATGTTCTTCTTGTTTTTATCAAAATTGTCTGATATTGTCCTTCTTAATATGTAGTTGCAAACATATTTTGTAATTTATCTTAATAAGAAATACTAAATTTCATCTTTAGAACATATGGCCGAACAGCTAATGCATTCTTGGATTTAAATTTTTTTGTGATGTTCTTATTCCAACTCTTGGCATATTCTGTTGGTACATTATGTTATGCATGTTTAATAAATGCTGTAACACACACAGTGACTGCACTAGTGGCGGGAAAAAAGAAACGCTTATCAAAAAAGCTGTTTCAATCGTCCGACAGTGACTCCTGACAGTTAAAACTAATTTGCTTCTATATTGAAAAACTCTGACATTGCACACTTCTGGATCTTTTAAAGTCCTAATCTGTCATAAGATCATGTCCATGACACTCGAAACAATAAACCCAACAATCGACACTTGAGTGAATTTGCTTATTACGATCCAAAACAGTCTCTCAGGTGAAACTCCACGGAGGTATGACGTATCCACCAAATATTTCGCAGGTCTTGTACGGGCTCTGAGAAAGTCATTGTGTTCTATTCGTCCCCGTGTTTCCTTCGTCCTGGCTCGCCCCTATATTTACATATATACATATCTATATACCGCATATATATGTATATATACAACATAGTCAAAAGTATGCAGATACCAGTCATGTGTGATAGCTGAACATGTGGTTCTAACCCAGCTCCACCTCCTGTTCCAGTGTCTCCACCTGCTGCTGCAGGGATTTACTCCCATTCAGATACAACAGCATCAGTGAGGTCCACGAGGCCACGTGGTCATCAGTCGTCCCAGGACGTTGTTGGATGGGGTTCAACTTTACTGCATGTCATATCCAGTTCTCTCCTTGTGTTATGTAATGTCTTTTTAATTACACATCACACTGCATTCTTCATATATCTCCACCATGCATCATCATCATCAGTGTGGTGTCTGAGGTTGTTTTTTGTTAACATAATTCAGTCTCTGACTTCATCATAAATACCACCTTAAATCCCCATAAATAGCAGGTAAACAAAACGGCACCACAATCATCTTCTCAGGAAACACAATGTGTACTCATTCATCCATCTGAACTCACTGTTCAATACAAAATTAAAAATAAACTTGACTGAACTCACCATATAATAATGACGCTGACTGTAATAACATCACATTAGTGAGACTGCTGCTGCACAATTAGACCAAGACTAAGAAATGCTGAGTCTACAGTTCCAAAACATCAGCAGCAGAGAAGAGCAGACTGAGGTGTTGATGAAGGCTCCAGGCAGCAGCTTCATCGCTGCTCCTTCACCTAAAACTCCTGACTGTGAGTCCCCAGACCTCACAGCGGAGCTGAAAACTGGTTTCATAGATAAGTGTGTGTCACAGCCAAGGACTCGCTGAGTCTCCTCAGTGACTGACATCACGTCCTCCTTCATCTGAAACTTATATCCTCAATAAATCATGTTTCTCTGACA
>NW_019525658.1:2623547-2624059 GCF_002814215.2 Seriola lalandi dorsalis
TGTGTGTGTGTGTGTGTGTGTGTTTGTATCTGTGATATCACCATTTTATTTTGGAGGTGGTGAAGAACCAGTGTGGCAGCAGTAAGTGGCAACACGACAAACTGAGGTGATGGGACAGCAAAATGTCAGTGTGATGGCATATCAGTGGCAGGGCATTGAGGAACATGTGAGTGTGTGTTTGAGTGAGTGTGTGTTTTTGTAATGTGCTTTTGTTACCTCTTTGGGACATTTTCCAGTATAAACAAAAAATACACCGTTAAAGCACAATATTAAATAACTGATAAGAGCCTCAAGGCAGGTTCCTCCACTGTTGCCTGCCCTGTCTACCTGTACTGTAGGAAGTGTCACAATATAAACAACATATTCCTGAATGAATTGGAGTTTTTTATCATAATAACAAACCAGAGGCTCACTGGAGAAGCGTGATGAGCTCCATCTGGATACATAGAATCTTCTACCTGCCCATCAAACTTCATGTACCTCTCTTCACCCTTCATTGAGTTTTTTTTTCA
>NW_019525658.1:2624079-2655236 GCF_002814215.2 Seriola lalandi dorsalis
TGTGTGTGTGTGTGTGTGTGTGTGTGTGTACGCGCACGCACGCGCGCGTGTGTGTGTGTGTGAGTTGACATGGAGCCATTAATTGTGTAATGTTTAACTGTGGTGAAAGGCTTGGTTTAATTTACAGTGATGAAACATGACTTCTACTTTTAATTAACAACATCCTGTGGACACACTCCACTCTCTGGTCTCTGGTCCCTGGTCTCACTCTCCTGCTTGACCGAGGCCATGACACGACCTCTGTGATTAACTCTGTTAACTTGTATGTCCATTCAAACATTAACTCCAGATTTAATGACACAGATGCAAGTTTGATTAAAACCCCTGCAGGTCCAGGACTTTGGATCAGTTCAGTGGACGTGCAGCAGGTCTGAAGGCCAGGATGGGTCAGGGGCACCCATCTGGATCACTCTAAAAGTGGGTGCAGAATGAAATCAGCCCCTCAGTCAGAACCAAATGAACATCAGGGTATGCTGACATGGTTACCAGGGACACACTCAAACTAACGTCTGTTTCCATGGAGCTTTGTGATGTCACAACAAGTCCCACAGTTCTCCCACTCTATGCACCATTAGTCTGTTGATTAATTAGTTTCTGGTCATTTGACTGACATATTTATTTAGGAATATTTATACTGTTGGCACAATACAAACTGAAATAAATAGAACTGAATGTTATCATTGTAAAAACGTAAAATGTAAATCTATCAGGTGATCAGCAACATGTTGTCAACATGTTCATGTCCTGAAATGTTAGTTACTGTTTATGAACTGTGACATTTACAGCGCTCCACACACAATGTTCACGGAGACTTACATTAGCTTGTTTAGTAACGTTAGCTTGTTTAGGCTAACTTCAGCTTGTTTAGGATACTTTCACCTTGTTTAGGCTAACAGTAGCTTGTGTATTAATGTTAGCTTGTTTAATAATGTTAGCTCGGTTAGGCTTTTTAAATTCTTCATACCATGGGTCTGTCACCATGTTAGTCAGTTTGACATTTCCCCTGTTTCTTTATCCTGTTGTGTTGTATTACTGCTCTGAGTGCTGAGCTGAAACTTCCAGGGATATATATTTGGATAAAGTTACATTGGATTGAATATATGTTGTACTTATGTATTTGGAATCACACTTGCACATGCTTTTCTTGAATGTGAAAATGTATAATGTATGTCAGTGAATTATCCGTGTGTCTGTCTATGTATAAACCTTATGTACTCAGGTCTCTCTTGAAAAAGAGATCCTGATCTCAATGAGTTGACCTGTTTAAATAAAGGATTTTGGTTGGTAAATCCTTTGGTGAAACTGATGCATTATATACTACAGTGGGTGTTGACGGTGATGAAGGAACATGTGTCCAAGCGCAGCAGTGGGCTGAAGATACACAGTTGTGTCTGATGTTGTAGTAATTATATAAACTAACAGTTGACTAAGAGTTGAGTTCATGTCCTTCATGTTTAGTTACTGATATACAACCACCTTCTGTTCCCAGGAGGACTCAGACCCTCAGCTCCTCCCTGCCCTCTAATCTGATTGACTGGACAGTTTTCAGCCTAATGACAGTTCAGAGGAAACCAACCAGGTGTCCACTGTGTGTGTGTGTGTGTGTGTGTGTGTGTGTATGTTCCTCTGGATTTAAACCCTGCCACAGGCTCTCTTACTTTCCCACAGTAACTGGAACAGGGACCAGGTTCCATGAGGCCACCATGACTCATCAGGTTTTCGTTTCTGATATGAAGAATTTTCTGAGTGATCTCATGATATAACAGATGTCTGTAGAAGTTGTTACATATAAAGGATTTGGTGTGTATCTTTGGTTTTACACACACAGCATAAGAGAGATCTGACAGGTCTCCATCATCATCCTCACCAAGTCATGTCCAAAGAGCAACAAACTGAGCTTTTCATGTTCAGCTGAACTACTTTATATTGTACAGTGACACCTAGACCATCAACCACCTTCAACAGGGAATCACCACTGCACCTGTGTCTCAGTGTAATACACCCGCACAGACAACAGAGGACACCCACATGATCCCATATCATCCAATCAAATGAATATTAGACAAACAGTCATACAGATCGCTTGGCCCAACCCTCAGATACATCCCATAGGAACATACCAGTGGACCTTTGTGGTGGTATGGTAACAATGATAAACATGTGGATAAAAGAACCAAAGATGATGATTCATGTGGGAAACTATGGAACGTGGATTTGTTGCCTGCGTCAATACATCAAATTTGCAGGTCTCAAGACTGCAGAAACCAGCCTGCAATGCAAATGCAGCCACAGACCATCTATGTTTGGTCATTTCACTTTTACTGGTTTTCTTGAGTTTTGTTGAACATCACTGAGAAACTGACTAGTTCTAACAGGCTGCTGTCACTAGAGAGGCTTTTTGTAGGGTATATTGCCCATTTGAAGTCAGGACTCACAATGCCAATTTTCATGTCTCTGACTTGCTTCAGCTCACTGCAAACCGAGCAAAGGCTTAAAATGGCAGATATTCACGTTTAGGCCCCACCCAATTTCATAAATCAATATGGCACCTCAGATTTAGGTTAATACTTGCCCCCAGAACAGGTGTACCAAATTTGGTGAAAATCGATCAACCAGATTTTCAGGTACACATTTTTGGTATTTGTGGCACCCCCTATAGATATAGCTCAAAAAGCTTTGTTAGGCCTATTCCTTATCACAACATGAAGATATATACCAAGTTCTATGGTGATTGGACAAAGGTTAATGAGTTATGGCCAATATTATCTAAGCCCTGACTCTTTTTTGGTTAATGGCAGCCATGTTTGATCTTGCTAATTTGTAATAGAAATGTATATCTCAGTCCCCCAAGGCTGTAAACCAAATTTGGTGTTGCTAAATTCAAAATGTAAAAGTTCTATGCATTAAGCAGTTTTTTCATATTATGCAAATTATTAGACTCTGCTTTGTGATTGGATGGTAATTGTCCAATCAGATTTATTTTACAGATCTACAGAGTTGACTACAAACTGAGCATCACTTTACAAGCGCAACATCTTTCTGGTCCTAGTTTGAGCCAAAAGAATACTACACCCACTGTGAATCTCATGCCTTTGTTCAGATGTGAACATGCCTCCTGGTCGTGCAGAGGCATGTATGGTGAGGGGGTACTTAGCCATCAACGAGAATGCCCTTCAACAATCTAGAAGAGACAGCTTCACGCTGACTCTGTCCTCAGATTTAAACCATGTCACTGAAGTCTCAGTCCTCTACAGAGAGTCTGGAATCTGTCTCTGGCTGTGGACAACATGTCCGTGGAGAAGAGGCCATTTCAAAGGACCATGGAAGCTAATTAAAGGCTCTGTGTTTTTCAGTGTATTATTGCCTTCATCAGCCAAATGGCTACCTCAAACTGAGGCCACTGGAATGAGGGGAGGGGGCAACTGTGTGGCCATAAACCATGGGTGCTAAACCTGAGACTTCCACCAATGTGGATGAGCCTGTGACATCAACCCCCACCCTCAGAACCACACCTAGACAGCCAGACAAAGGCTAACACCCAAATCCTCTCCTGCTGTAATCACTCGCACAAACCTCACACGCCTGGTTTCCCTCCACTGACGTCCCAGGAGGATGATGAGCTACTGTCTCGTCAATAGTCCTCCTATCAGATGAGGATTTTATATCACCTACCACTCCCATCTGATGGCCTCCAACACAGCTAGTATGTCACAGAGAAGCGTCGGAGCTATCAAAACCAGCAGGTCAACACATAAAGGTTTCATGTTGTTACTCAGCAGCAACAGACTTTCTGGGTCTGGATCATTTTTTTCAGTTGTTTTTTTTTCCTTGTTAATAAAGTTCCTTGATTTAATCCTGAATTACAACAAAACATAAAAAAACAGGTGCCGAATCAGGATTTGATAGGAACCAGAACCAATCAGCAGAACTGGATTTGATACAGGGCCCACATGAGCTTGCTGTCTCCCACACTCTGCACATGCAAGCCAGTCTCAACATGTTTCTGCTGCGGGCCGTCTCAGCACATTACAGCACTTCACCTGAACGAAAAGGAGCTCACATCCTCATCACCAGATGGAGAGAAGATAATGAGGGCCTCATTCTTTCTCCACCAATGACCCGACCCCGGGGGGGGGGGGTCATTTCCACTAAGGGTGGGCTGTTCTTTTTTCAAAATCGTAGTTTTGTCAAGATCCTGTTTTTCTGGATTTGTCTTTATCTGTTGCATCATCTGATCAGGATGTTAAAAGCACAATAATAATTTCAGTTGCAGTAATCCAGATGTTTCAGTCTTTCACCACGTCCTCCACAGACATTTAGACAAATGAATGAAAGCAGAAATAAATACATCAAAACAGGACAACTAGGGTTTCTTATCCAACATCTGATTGTAACCATGAAGCTTAACTCACCCAGAAGGCCTAAAATACCTAATGGTCCTCACAAGTGTGGATGCAGACACACACACACACACACACACACACACACACACACACGCACACACACACACACACACATGCTAACCACAAACAGAAGCATGTTCCTGAGTGTGTAAATCTCACTCTCCCATGCTTTCAGACATCTGTGTTGGACTCAGCCAGCTGGACCCGGGCCAATGCAAGCTCTACCAAAGAGTGTAGTGCAGTGAGAAGGGTCAGACAGAGTGTGGTGTGACATCAGTGCTGGCAGACACACAGGAGCTGGAGGATGCTTAGGCAGGAGAGTACGGCACACCGCGGGGACCAGCACTGCTGCTTCCCCTTCCCTGAGGAACCGCAGGGCTCCCGCAGGCCCGTAGCTCGTCCGCAAATTATTAAAACCCGTAGTTACGTGTCATAATTAGGTGACCTGTAGTGGTCGTAGTAATTATAACAGGAGCAAAGAAGGAAGTCAGGCAGTCAACTTTTATCATTCAATGTTTTATCCGTGACTGTTCCACAGCCTTAACCGTATGTTTGTTTTTGTTACCATGACGATGAAGGGTCTGCAACTTTAAGGAAGAACTCATTTTAAGCTTGTTTAGGCTAAAATTAATACATTTAGGCTACTGTCAGCTTCTTTAGGCTAATTTTGTTTTGTGTAGTAATGTTACTTTGGTTAGTAACGTTAGCTTGTTTAGGCTAATGCTAGCTTGTGTAGTAATCTTAGCTTGTTTAGTAATGTTAGCTTGTTTAGGCTAACGTAGCAACAGCTCATAACATGACCTGGGTGCTGACAAAATTGGCATATAACATATCCTTTTTAAATTAATATTTTCCCCAACATGGGTCAGTTTAAAGTACCCCTTACACACCCACTATATGGAGGTGTGTTTCTTTGTGTGTGTGTGTGTGTGTGTGTGTGTGTGTGTGTGTGTGTGTGTGAAATCAACTATAATCCCTCTCAGTTGAAGACCCCTGCCCCCCACTTTCCATTAGCAACATCAACTGTGTGGGTGTTAATATTTCCCTCCAGCTGTCAGACCTTTCAGCATCAGTCATTGATAAAAATGTTGCCTGGTTGTGGTTCAGAGGAAAACTCGGGGGTCACCAAAACATGTGGATCTGTCCTTTCTTGGTCTGGACCAAAGTGCTGGACTGAAACTGATGGACAGCTGAGACTATAGTGCTTGCTTTCAGTACGTTTAAAGTATGTTTAAAGTCATGACCTTCCTGTCACAGGTCTTGTTTTTATGGCTGATGTTTCTGCTACTTTCATTAGATCTGCCCACAGTGACACTGTGTTGGAACATGAATGCCTGTAAGTGACATCATGGCAGATTCTATTCAGCCTTATGAGAAGTTGTACCAGTTGTTTAGAGCAGCTGTGGAGTCGTCTACCTGCTCAGACAGTGGAGAGGAGCTCAGTGTTCACCATCAGCAGTGTGTGTGTGTGTGTGTGTGTGTGTGTGTATGTGTGTGTGTGTGTGTGTGTGTTTGTATCTGTGATATCACCATTTTATTTTGGAGGTGGTGAAGAACCAGTGTGGCAGCAGTAAGTGGCAACACGACAAACTGAGGTGATGGGACAGCAAAATGTCAGTGTGATGGCATATCAGTGGCAGGGCATTGAGGAACATGTGAGTGTGTGTTTGAGTGAGTGTGTGTTTTTGTAATGTGCTTTTGTTACCTCTTTGGGACATTTTCCAGTATAAACAAAAAATACACCGTTAAAGCACAATATTAAATAACTGATAAGAGCCTCAAGGCAGGTTCCTCCACTGTTGCCTGCCCTGTCTACCTGTACTGTAGGAAGTGTCACAATATAAACAACATATTCCTGAATGAATTGGAGTTTTTTATCATAATAACAAACCAGAGGCTCACTGGAGAAGCGTGATGAGCTCCATCTGGATAAACAGAATCTTCTACCTGCCCATCAAACTTCATGTACCTCTCTTCACCCTTCATTGAGTTTTTTTTTCAGTTTGTTCTATGTTTGTGGAAGATGGGAGGACCCCCCCCCCCCTCCTCTGGCTGAGACCAGCAGTCCTCTCATTAACTCACAGTCCAGCTCCCAAGAAGACCAGCTGATCAAAGTGCACCATCCTACCGGGGAGTTTATCTACATTATCCGGATAAACTGACCATAAATTCAATTCTAAATGGCTGCTTCTTCTGTTGGCCAGTTAATAAGGAACATGACAATATATGGAATGCCATCTAAATCAATATTAAATAACTAAATCAATACATATTTAAATACAGCTATGAAATAAATCCTGAAATAAATAAGTGCATTTATCATTAATAAATGAATAAATGAAGCTGTTGCTTTGGTCTGAATCTGTGAGATAACCACGCCCCCTCAAATGAATACAACAAATGGAAATAAAAAGAGCTGTGAAATAAATGTGGCATTTGGAAATAAAAGTCTTCGGAAATAAATAAATGTGAATTTATAAAATCCATTAAAAGTCAGCTGAAATAGCCGTGTCAGTTACAGTACTGTGATGACATCTGAGATCAACACTTAACACATAACTGAAGAATTCCCAGTCCCACTCTGTACAGGTAGAGGACGAACAACTACTGTCCATCATCTGCTATGTACTGTAATGTGAACTGTAGAAGATGAATGCAGTAAATACACACACACACACACGTGCACATGCACACGGACACACAGATGCACACACACACACACACACACACACACACTCAAACAAACACAAAGAGCCTCTGGTCAATATTAGCAAACACACAGTGCTAGCTGAGGGCAAAGTAACCCCCCCCCCACCACCACCACCACCCTTGCTTCCTGCAGCAGGAGGATGCAGACTCTGTGGCTGCTGTGTGTGTGAGTGTGTGTGTGTGTGTGTGTGTGTGTGTGTGTGTGTGTGTGTGTGTGTGTGTGCGTGCGTGCGTGTCTCATTAACCTCAGCAGTAGAGTAGGGGAGCTTTGGCGAATCAACAGCTCGTCCCTGTGTGTGCTGGCCTTTTATAGGACCTGACAAGCCAACTCCAAATGGCTGCCATTCCCATGATACCTTTGTTTTTATAGGGCAGTCAACAAACATCTCCCCAGAGAGCACATAGGAGCCCCAGCACTGAGTTGATCCTGATCCTGAGTCCACCGTGACTCCACGAGGCTGGCTAACATTTAACATGTGTGGCTCTGTGGTTCTTCACTTGGACCAGAACTCATCCTCCTTCGCCCACATGTTCAGGACTGTTTGCTTCAGACACTGTATGTGTCACAAAGTTTCAGCCCCGAGCCTCTGTTCTAGCTAATGTCTGTATAACACAGCAAAGGCTGAAAGGGACGGAGCTCCAGTTTCATGTGTAATAGGCACAGTGAATATCCACAGTCTGTTGATAGTGCATAATTTAAAGGTCCCTCATTATATAAAGGTAGATGTCCATGTGTTGTTTGATTATAAAGCAGGTCTAGGTTCTATAATAAAACTGTGAAAGTATTAAAGCGCTTAGTCCACATAGAAATGCACACAGCCTGTATTTGGAAACTGAGCCTTAAAATGAGCCGTCAGGACTTCTCATCAGGACTCACAGAACAGAAAGAGGAAATTTTTGGTTTTTGATTCTTAAAATTACAAATATAAAAGGTCCATATTTCACTCTTCTCCTGAGTTTTATGAGATATATGACAGGCAGCTGAATGACGTCGATCATGGTCCATTCTTCTCTTTGCTTTCTGACCGTGTGAAACCACAGCTCATTAGATCAGAGAACAAGGAAACAGAACACACCTCATTTGTTCTTTCATTTATCAGCACATCTGACTACAGTAACACAAGTGGGTGGAAGTGTTTCAGACACACACATTACACTCACACTCACTACGAGTGATGAAATATAAAAGCTGAAACAGCCTCTGGTTTGTCTTCAGTATCATTAGTCCAGTTTTCTTTGTTCAGTGTAGGTCTGCTGTGTCTGTGATAATGAACACAACATGTAGAGTATTTGTGTAGCATGAATACATACAGGAGTAGGGCAGTGGGACATGGTGAAATTAATTGGTAGATTAATCAAAAATAAATCAATATGAACTGGGATAAATGTGTCTGTCCACAGTGTTAGTGGATCTACTTTCTACAACAGAAGCATTCCACATGAAAACATCCACAGTGTATGTGTGGTTCATAAAACTGCTGAATATTATAAACAGTCATTGTGTGTCTATGTGTGTGTGTGTGTGTGTGTGTGTGTATGTGAGATTTGTAGTATCTCAGACATCTGCTTAGACGACGCTGGTCTGAGCAGCCTGGAGTCCTGGCAGGAAATACCAGCTCTGTGTGATGATGTGGCACTCTGAGCCATAAATTCACCATTCCCCCTCCTCCTCCTCCTTCCTCCCCCCTCTCAGCTCACCCCATCCCCCATCCCGCTTATCCACATCCACTTTCTGCCTCTCTCATATTTAGCGTTCCACACTTCCTCAGTTCTTCTGAGAACCATGTGGAGCCACAGGGTTCTCCAATGGGCCAGGTTATGAACCAATTTATTTTTTTGTAATACAGGAAAAATAATGTCTCAGCCAAGCGACTTCCTGTCATGTAGCTCTTGTTTTGTGTCGCTTGATTAATGGTCTGATTGCATCCATCTATTAGATGAATTAGGTTATGGTAATCCAATTAAAAACCCGAGCAGCAGCAGAGCGACGGCGCAGCTCAGCAGGGTCTGGATCAGACCACGTCAGTCAAGTACTCAGAGTCAGATGGACAGGATCTGAGTCTGGAGGTCTGATGGAAATGTGATTTGTCTTTTGATAATAGGTATGGTAACAACATGGATCAGCGGAACAGACGTGAACACTATTTCAGCTCAGCGTCCTGACTGACCGCATCAAACCACAGTCAGAGTGTGTCTCACATACAGTGAAGTGACGGCAGCACACAGAGGAGATTCCCTTGATTTAACGAGGATATAATTCAGATTAAACATGAGATTACCCTTTAAAATGACACATCTGTAATTTCCTTGTATTTATTTCCTACAGATTTGCTGAAAAGATTTCAACACAAAGTACTATGTTATATGAGTTTAGTTAGTTGTTATTGGCAAAGCCCCATTAAAATTTAGTTTTCATTCATTGTGATATATTATTGGAAATTTATCCTCTTACACTTTTAATTATTTATTAAGACGGCCACTGACTCTATTAGGTTTTCTCAGCTCTTCCAGATTAGCTGGTAGCTTTCATTAGTTTCAATAGATGACTCAGGAGGAGGAGCGGGTTACCCACTTGTCCTCCAGGCCGCATGTCGAAGTATTCTTGGGCAAGATACTGAGCCCCACATCGCCCCTGATGGCTGCTCCATCAGTGTATGAGTGTGATGTATGAATGTGAGTGAATGGGTGAATGTGGCGGTATTGTAAAGCGCTTTGAGTGATCAGTAAGATACACTGCTGCTGCCAACATTACATGTTGTACATACGCTGTACTTTTAAAATAAGACAATGAAGATTAGAGCCCAGGCGATTAATAAATTAATCCATTTACTGATTAGCTAATCAAAAGAGAAATAATCAACACAATTTCATAAGTTCAGTAATCAATTAATCATTTAAATCACTTGTTTTCTTTATTAGGAATATAAAATTACTGACACATTTATCAATAACAAAAACAGCTGTAGAAGTTTCAGTTCACTGTGAATATAAAGCTGACCACATGTGTTGAACCAGTGTAAATACAAACAATGTGAGTTCCTCATGAGCTGCAACAGGAAGCAGTCTGTCCCCCACGGAGCTGGACTGTGGGGCTTTGGCACCTCTGAAATGGGATGTGGGATTAGAACAGCAAGCTGATAAGCTGCCATGAGGTGATGATAACCATATGGGCATCAACAAATCTAAGCTATTACACATATAATGAACCCAGTTTTTCTTGATAAAGACAGGAGATAAACCCTTCTGCAGATTAGGATGAAAACTTTTTGTTTCATGTAAAAATGTGCAGCAGCGGCAGCAGCTAATGCTCCCTGTTCTCCATCCCCTTTACATAAATGGTCACGTCCTCCTCATGCGCTCAATTGCTAATCTGCGGTTTTAATCTGATGTTGACCCCCTCGGTGATCTCTGACCAAGTTAGGTATGTAAGAGAACTAAGCAGCATTCTGATTGGCAAGTAGGTCAGAAGCCTTCACAGAGTGTCAGCAGGCTCCTGTCAGATTTCACAGGAGTGCACGTCGATTAAAGAGGATCACATTACAGGCATGGCCACATTCCTCCAGAGTCACTGAGTCTGTGTGACTGCACATACACGCCGTGCTCATCCTACCATGTTAGACACAATAAAGATCAGCTGTTCCTTCAACAAACGAGAAGAGTCTGTGTGATAGGCTCAGATTCTTCAGAGTCATACAGCATGATCATACAGCATGATCTGACCTCTGTTTGCTTCTGCTCTGATGGCTTCAGCTCATAATTGTTGCCATCACTGATTCTGTTGGTTAACCCTTCAGACTGTTAATGTGACTCATAGAACAACACTCCTAATGTGTGATATTTCATTATCTTGGTGCAGCAGGTTGGATGAGTTTACAGTGTTACTGTCAGTCATGGTGAGGTGAAGCTGCATGTCATGTGACAGTGTGTTGTTAGTGGTACTGAAGAGTGAGGATCATCTAACTGGATCCAGGCGACATGTAGGTTTTTATAATGATATTTCTCACTGACTGTCCACTCACTTCTCCCTGATGAAGGTTCATTTGGTGCCTGCCGAGCCGAAGGACCTGTTCATGTTTGTGAGTCAGATTTTAGCACAGAAGCTGATGTGTGTTGTTGTTCAGGGTCTGAGGCTCTTGTGTTGTGTAGCAGCTGCTGTCTTTCTCAGTGTTTTAGTCTCATTGCTTTATGCAACATTTGATTGGCTGTGGTGAAATAAGGCCTTGTCTACATAGACAGACTTTTTAAAGTGTTTTAAAGGTCCCATATAGTATAAGGGTATTTGTGCATGTGTTGTTTGATTATAAAGTTCTATATTAATACTGTGAGAGTATCAAAGTGCTCAGTCCACAAAGAAATGCACACAGTCTGTATTCAGAACCTGAGCCTTAAAACCAGCCGTCAGGACTTCTGTGACTTTGTGATGTCACAACAAAGCAGTTGCCAATCTCAGCCATGCTCCAAGCCCCGCCCACCTGGACCCACCATCCAACCTTGCAGGATTTGGTTTCTGGCAGTGTTTGCTAATCAGAGGAGAGGTTCAGAGACTCCTCTCTTCTAATTGGCTCATCAACCTGTTATTACTAGAGCTCCAGAGAGAAGCTTGAGAGAGGAGATGTTAAAGTACAGTGAGATGGTTTTTGGTTCTTAAAAGCACAAATATATCTTCTTATGGATCAACACTTCTAATAAAACCACAAGAGAAGTGGAAAATATCCTTAAATACCTTTAAGACAAGCCGTCAGGACTTCCTTAACTTTGTGATGTCACTATGAAACAGTCTTCACCCTCAGCATGCCCCACCTGGACCCACCATCCAACCCTGCAGGATTTGGTTTCACTGAAATCTGCTGTATTTTTATTTGATCTCTGTTAAAGACTCTTAAAATATGTGACGAGATTTACAGAGCAGATGTTTTTTTTCAATGAGATTTTAGGATCCGAATAATAAAAGAAATGACATGGCGCTGACCCTGGCTGCTTGTGATGACAGTTACTTCTGCTTAATCAGTGTCACACCCTGTGACTTCAGACAGTGTGAGACCTGCAGCAGCTTCATATTGTGAAGGAGTCTGAGATAGAGATGGCGCCCTGAAGAAGACCTGTGTCCACCAACATCCTTCCTCACACAATCACATGGTGTCTGTTTGACATACAAAACAAGAACACTTTTTCCTGCTGCTGACTCCGTCACAAATAATACAGGTCTCTCTAGGCTTTTTTCCAACATTTCAATATTGATTTTTCATTCCCATGTGAGCGACGCTAAATAATCTTTTCCACGACAATTTCTGACGACACTGAGACATCCGTCAGGAGCCTGGATGGGACTGGAGATAAAACCGGAGAGGCAAACAAATCCATCAGGACTTCTTTTTAACATCAAGAGGTCTCTTCCTGCTGAAAATGGAATAGTCTCTTTTAGAAGAGCCACGAAACACAGCTGCTCGTGCCTCTTCTCTCCTAAAGTCATAAACATGGACTCATTCCAGAAATTATTAAAAAAGAACCATTACGTCCCAGTTTAGGGTGAATCAAAGCCACCAGCTTATTTCCCAATGGCCCCCGCCAGGCTCTCCATAAATTACCGCTCCTCCTGCAGTGTTGCAAGCCTTCCTCTGTTTGTACAAAGTGTTTTCTCAACAAAAGGAAACAAAGACAGGAAGTAGAACTGTTTCCTTTTTTCACACTGAAGAATCCATAAGCACATTAGGAACTATATCTGGTTTGTATTGATTGCAGCTGCACTTAAGCTTGAATTTACTGATTGCTTCCCTGACCCTGTGAAGAGAGAACAGGCTTCTGGCTGAACTTCTCTCAGTCACAATTAAAATGACTTGGTAAATGTGTTGTGTGGTATTTATCACCCAGCGTCCTCTTCCTTTTGTGCCATTGTCCACTGTTCATCTCTCCAGGCAGTCAGTGTGTGTACCGAGGCGTTTGTAACAAGCCTGGACAAAGAACCACTAAGCCAATTTCCATGTGTCAACAAGCTGTGGAATTCCTCCGGGTTGTCTCCATAAACAAAAGGACACACTGATGTCATAATAATAATAATAATTAAGATTTTTCAAGGTACCCAAGGCCGCTTTACAGAGTAAGAAGACAAAAAGTAAATAAATAAAACAAATAAATGAAAACAAGACGAGACAGAATAAGGATGGCAATGACTGGAGGAGATTGGAGGAGAAGTGAGCTAGAGGCCAGAGGCCTTCGTGAACAGGTGGGTTTTCAGCAGTTTTTTGTACATGTCCAGAGATGAGGTTGTGCGGATCTCTGCCGGGAGAGAGTACCAGAGGGTCGGGGCTGCCACATTGAATGCTCTGTCACCGAAAGATCGCAGTGCTGTGAGGGGTGGAGAGCAGACACATGTCCGAGGACAGTAGGTTCCGGGACGGGGTATAGGGGTGGAGGAGGTCAGACAGGTACTGGCGGGCCAGATCATGGAGGGATTTGTAGGTGAGGGAGAGGAAGTTGGATGAGGGTGGGGGTGATGTGCTGCCAGGGCTTGGTGCGGGTGAGAACCCTGGCATCTGAGTTTCTCGACATACTGGAACCTGTCCAGGGTTTTGCTGGGAACCCCGAACAGGACTCCATTGCAGTAATCCAGACGGGTGGTGACGAAGGCGATGGCCGGAGTCAAGAGATGTTTTTGAGGTGGAAGAAAGCAGTCTCATCTTCAGCTGTGACCTCATCACTACGTTCAAATCACTTCTGAGAGACAAAGTGGGGTCATTTTAAATATATTTCCACAGTCCTTGAGGACTTTTTGTCCATCAGAGCGAAAACAGCAAAAACTGATATTTGCTGCAATGCAACATCACCCGGCGAGGTGCTGCTCCAGGGCAGCTTTCAGTCTGAGTCGAACACACTGACCATACCAACAGAGGGAAGAAGCTCAGTGCCGGAACTGAAGGTAAAATAAAAAACTCATCCGGCGCTAAAGAGCTTTTAATCAGATGTGAGGTAAAGGGGGAGTGGTCTGCTGTGTACAGAGCTAACACTGATGATCTGAGTCAGTCACAGTGTCTGCAGGTGAAAGGTCGCTGTGATCACCTGTATGAGCTCAGACACTGTCTCTCAGCTCAGTGCTTCATCAAGCTCAGGTTACACATTCATTAGACAATGTGACAACATCTGGTGTCGTTAGCAGTTAGCACTCTCAGCTAACAGGAAGTCCTGCTTTCTCATCGTCATAAAGAGCATGCTCCAACATGTTTGAACCGCTTCACTGTCCACTCCTCCACCTGGGATAAAAAACTCTACTTGACAGACGGAGCAGATAATTGACTGCAAGCTCCCATTAACACCTGCAGCTAATTACTCAGCATCCGTCACATCTCATTTCCTCCTGTTCTTCATTTAGAACAGAGGTTCCCAAGCTGGAACCGTCGATGCTCAAAGTTGTGCAGGTTTTCAAACAGGACAAACAAAATTTCAACAACAAATGTGTGAGATCCAGATCTCAGACTCAACCTTCACCCTGTCACCTTTTCACACTGTCACTCTATCACTCCTTCACTCTTTCACTCTTATACCCTGTCATTCCTTCACTATGTCACTCTTTCACTCTTATACCCTGTCACTCCTTCACTATGTCACTCCTTCACTCTGTCACTCTTATACCCTGTCACTCCTTCACTCTGTCACTCTTATACCCTGTCACTCCTTCACTATGTCACTCTGTCACCCCTTCACTCTTTCACTCTGTCACTCTTTCACCCTCTCACTCTGTCAGTCCTTCACTCTTTCACCCTCTCACCCTCTCACCCTGTCACTCTGTCACTCTTTCACTCTGTCAGTCCTTCACTCTGTCACTCTTTCACCCTCTCACTCTGTCACCCTCTCACTCTTTCGCCCTGTGAACTGTGTCTGCCCCCTCATGGACAGGAAGACCCCTCCACATTAAAGTGTGCTGCTGTTCTGCTACATTTCAAACATTTGTCAACAAGTGGAAGTAAAGAAGAAAGAGGCACAACACAATCCTCTGAGGGTGGAGACAGTGTCTTACTTCAAATGACACCTGAACAGATTCCCTGCCTCTCAGGGGCCCCGTGTCCAGGATTATGCAAATGAGCTCTCACTGATTTCCCTGTAAAATTGAGTCTATGACACAATGACCAGCAGCGAGTCTACATCCAACCCTCCCTCCATTTTACCTGATTACAGTGACGGTGTGTGGCTTTGCTTAGAAGAGGAAACCCTGACAGGACCTCACCAACTGTTTAGCAGCTGTTTACACACTAACTCCAAGTTGTTCCTGTGGTAAATATTCTTCTCACACACTGTGGTGACATGGGGTTGTAGTTGTGTGAGCTCAGCTGAATCCATCATTTATGTAGGTTTATATTTTTATCAAAATTTTTCAAACCTTACAAACTGAGTTGTAATGTGGGTTTTTCACAAATCACAAATTCACAAATCAAATACTTTGATGATAAATCATAATCATAATGTTCCTTTAAAGCTAACAAGTGCAGTTTCCCCTCCTTTTAAGCTCTGCGTTTGGTCTCCACCAGCTACTGAGGGAAATATCTGGCTGTTTAGCTGCTAAATGTTCCACTTTGCTCTCTGGTTGGTGCTGATGTAATGGCATTAATGTGCTGCCTTGATTCACTGTGACACTGGTCAGGTATATGGGAGTATAATCCTGATTTATGTTCATTAAATTGTCGTGCCGTACTGTGGAGGTGGCTCCTGCACCTTTGCAAGTGACCTGTAACCCGACACTGTGCCCCTGCCTCCACTTTATGGCTTCTCTTGATTAGTGGACTGAGTGGGGAAGCTCTCTCAGTGGAGTGTCACCTCACACTTCTCTATCAGCCGGAGAGGGTATTGTCTTTCCATCGGGCCGCAGTGGTGTGAGAGGAGAGCAGGAAACATGACCAGCAGCTATTGTTAGGTGGATGTCACCCTGTCACTCACAGCCCAATGAGTGAGGGGAGTGAGGGGTGAGATAACAGGTCTGTCTGTGTGTGCAGGGGGAGATGGTGATTAGTGATGGGGGTGGAGTTACTGACCTCCTGAATCAGAGGCTCTGAACTGCCACCGCCACTTGAATTTCCCAGCTTCCTCTGTGCCGGCCCGCTGCCTCGGCCTGACTGAAGACATTTAAAGGAGACACTTGATTATCTCTGTCTGATACTGGAGGCAGCAGCAGAATCAACAGATACAGGTGCTGTGATGTCAGATGAATGAAGTGCAGGAGTATTCAATTCAAATTCAACCACGTTCAGTTAGACAAAATTTCCTCAAGCAGGGGTTGGTTGCACAGGGTGATAATACCTCTTCTATATAATAATAAATATATAATCCTTTAGCATTTCAAATACAATAACAGCTCTAACAAGTAACAAATACATGACAGAGGGAAAAATTCAAAATGCTTCATTTTACAAAATGCAATAAAAAGTACCAGCTTGACTTTCCATTTTTCTTCTCTATGGTTAAAGCGATAGCTCGGGTTATTTGTCATGGGGTTGTGTGAGATAGTCATGCATGGTCAATGTGTTACCTGCAGTAAATTCAGATCAGCTGCCAGTTACGAGAGGCGGCCGGGAGCGAGGCACAGAAGCAGAGCGGTGACTTACTGTGCATGGGGCCAGCAGAAAAAAATGTTTTACACACTAAAAGAATGTACGCTTTTAGAATATTTTCAGTGCTTTATCTACCTGTCAAAACAAAGTTTTGATTCACTCAGCTGACCTGTGGCATAATACAGTGCGTTCTCTAGTTACGCTTGTGGGTAGGAATACGCTAGTTCAGCAGTTGAGAAATTCCAAAGAGCTGTTTTGACGGGAAGATACAGCGCTGAAAAAATGCTACATGAAGCGTACATTACATGGATAATGAATTGTTTCTGTGGGCGTCTTTTAAAGGTGTCCAAAACATTTTTTTCTGTTGGCCCCATGCAAAGCAACACGCTTTGCTCTGCTAGTGTGCTGTGTTCCCTGCTGCCTCTCCTAACTGGCAGCGCTAAACTATAATTTTGGAGGATCTATCCATGTATCCAGCTGGATCATTATGAAATGATGATACAAGGTTAATAAATAATATTTCTAATCTACTATCAGTGACATGTGGCCACTACCAGTCTGCATTATGGGCGTAGATGTGGGTATGGACAGTAGGGACATGTCTCTACCATCTCTGACGATCTTCCCATTTTAACTCAACTGTGTTTCAGCTGAGATCTATGAGCTGTCAGGTTTGAGTTGGTCATCAGGATACAGGGTGACAGACATAGAGGAGACTCATCACTGCATCACTGTGTTGAGCAGTTGCAGCAGCAGCAGTGGAGACTCTGAAACATTATTTATAGTCTAAAGGTTTCACATGTCACAGAAGTGAAAACGTCTTCACATCAGCTGATGTTATATTTAAATTTGTTCACGTGTGAATGAAGACATCAGGACCTTTTAAAGAAGAACTGAAGCGTCAGTAACAGCTGAGCTCAGCTAATCAGAAAGTTTTGTGATCAATCCAAACATTGATCTGCTTTGAAATCAGCTGGAGAAATATTTACTATTGAAAGCTATGATGTCACACACACACAGACAGGTGAGCTGCAGGCTCTCAGGTGAGCTCTGATGTAAAAAAAAAAAAAAAAAAAAAAAAAAAAGAGATTTATTTTTTCAATTTGACAAAAAACATCCAAGATAAAACCAAACCTACACATTTGTTATAGACACACCACAAAAGTACACATGTAGTAAAATATAAAAATGAATGCAAACTACCTGTGGTGTTTTCTCTGCAAAGCAGATGCAAAGAAGCCATATGACGTCAACATTTACAGACTCAGCTCTTGTTCTGCCAGACGCTTCTGTCGAGCTGCATTGAGGCTTTTTGAAAAGTCCTCAGTGAGCAGGATTAACACAGAGGTTAATTAACTTATGTTACACCTGATCTTTGTGGCCCATTGACCTGAGCAGATCCAGATTATCCTCAATCTGGAGCCACACAGAAACACTGAGACCAGGCTTCAGCTGCGCACACACACACACACACACACACACACACACACACACACACATACACGCATTTGCTTCACTATCTGACATGTGAGTGTGTGTCAGAGCACTGATACAGAGAGGCCCCTCAGGCTTCAATAGGAATGTAATGGAATGGTATGCATTATGTGCACACACACACACCTGCACAAACACATTAATCTATGACAGGAGGTACAACAGATGGAACTGGTGTGTGTGTCTCTTTCTGTCAGCCAGTCGCCTTTTTTGCATGTACGTCCACCCCCCACCAACCCCACCTCCAAAATACATGCAGTTCACATTTCAATCCTTCCTGGGTTTCAAGTGAACTCTCCTGAATTACCTCGAAACTCTCCTGTCCATGTGTGACCGAGGCAGATCTACATTAACCAGCATTTCTCTCTAAATACTCTCCACCATGCTCTGACAGTCAGAGAGGAAGGGGGGAGGCTGGGGGGGATTCACTGCGCTGGGGCAGCGAAGGTGTGTAATCCAAGAAACAAGACTGAGGGTTTATGTCACCCAGTGTGAGCGCCACAGAGAGCCTGAGTGAAACCACAATGTTTGAGGTTTGATCCAGACTTATAAAACATCATTCAGTGTCTTAGGGGGGGGGGGGGGGGGCCCGGGCCCGGATCTGAGTCCACTTGACCCCAAAGTCCAGTTTGTTTGATTAATGTGAACACTGTAATGTGTCCGGGAACGGATCAACCAACCATTCTCAGGTCCACTTGAAAAGGTGCTCTCAAGTACAGTTCATATGTACTTGGGTACAGTTCACATCAGAGGTGTGGACTGCTGTTTACAGTGTGACATCATAACTCCTCGACCCTGAAAGCATCTCTCTATGTGGGACTTGGTAATGAAAGCAAAAAACACTGACAGAGAGCCTGAGGATTACACTTTTAAATGTAAGTACTGGGTTTCAGCTCAGTTCAACAGCTAACAGTACAACTGTTAAAACCAAGGACCTTAAAACCTCAAGTCTACAAAGTCACAGGTATAGTCATGTAGTCATCAGCTGTGTCCCAATTCAGGGGCCACATCCTTTAGAAGACGCGGTGAAGGTGTGGCCCTTCATAGACCGTGAAGGCCGAACTGAAATGAGACGATCTAGTCTATGGAGGATTTTTGCTTTGTGTCACCAGCTGTGCCGCTTTTACTATTGCCTCAAAAGGTGCAGCTCCTGTCGCCTAGCAACCTTGACAACATGTAACTTTTTTAACAAAAACTTGGTTTTAACAGATACACCATTATACACCTTTGAAATAGGACAGTGCAGCCTCTGAAGGATGAGACCCTGAGCTGAGACACAGCTAGTGATGCAACTGAACTCTTCTTCTTCGTGTTCATTGGCCGATCACAAACCAACCAGGTGCATACTGCGTACTGTGTTGGACTGTGTAGATACGTGAGTGTTCTCAGGTGCAGAACAAAATCGCTAATGTGTTGTTATTGGACCTTCTTACATTTCTGTAACACTTATTATTGAAAATCCAACCCTACTACACAACCTTACTCAACAATATGTCGTGCATTTCCCTGCATTTGTCTAGACAGGGATCAGCCCAAGACTGTCGGGTTAAACTTCACCAGCTTCACAGATTCATCACGTTGATCACGAGTTGCAATAATGACCAGTGGAAGACGTAATTCTGGGCTTGGGTGATAAATTAATATCTCGATACAGCCTGGCCCAAATATCAGGATATACGATTTTATTGTGATTTTTTTTTTTTTTATGCAACAATATATAATTATATTACTGAAGTTTATGTTTCCGGACTAATTGATGCTGACATTCAGACTCATCAGCTTGTGTGATCAATATTATAAAGTATATTGCGATATTATTGAATATTGGTCCAAGCCAAGAAGAAACAAACAGCTCATTTCCATCAGTCAATGTAACTAATCCCCAATCTTATGGATATATTGCTATGTTGTGCAGACAACCATGTTGATCTCATCTGTCTTTCTTTTATAAACACATACACAGGTTGTACGCGGTACCATTGTGGACTGACTGACCGGACAGCAGTGAACGCCTCCAGGAGTCATTATACAAGAAACAATTCAGCACCAACGACAGATCCTCTCATCCACCACACAGACCTTGACACACAAACAGAGACTTTTATGGCAGCAGTCTAATCTGCTAGCTTGGCGTTTGTCTATCAATGATTGCTCAATCTTGTTAGCGCAGAGCAGCTACCCAGGTGGCACATACAAATCTGCAGCCATTGACCGTACAAGCGTTTCATTACATACACTGGGTCAGAAAAATGCTGAATGGTCATTATAGTGAATGCAAATGAGGCTGAAGGTCATGCATATTGAAGAATCAGTGGATTTTTCTGCCCTAGGTATGTTATCTGTGGCCCCTGAGACAGGCTCTGATCTGTGTGCAGCGTGTACAGGCTTCAGTCACAGGAAAACACACTGATAACACCACAGGAAAAGGGACATGTCCACTGAATAACCAGTTTTCTTGATGCATGTTTCACAGCAGTACCAACCTGAGAAATTTAACCTGCTCCCTTCAAAGGTTATCCATGTTAACAAGTCATTTAGACTCAGTTTTTCTTCAGTCCACAGGACCGTTAGGTGCGGACGTTGGCTGCTGGAAGGAACGTTTTCAGGTTTCAGGATCTGATGATTTCATGTCACGATTGATTTCAAACACGTCCAGGATCTACTTCTCAAGCGAATTGCTGTACCAGCTCCACTCTGTCTACCCTGATATCGTGGATCCAGCAGGATGATTGCCGACTAGATGGCTTTGCTGACCGGCCCAATTATATCGTGTGTCTCTATCACAGGGTCTCTTTCATGAGTGACATATTTGAAAATCAATTCAAGGTGAGCTAGCAGCTCAAGGCGGATGAGAAGGTGGTGCCAGGAAAGGACTTCACTTAAGTAGCATGGCAACAGCTCGGCTACACACAGTCAGATATTTCCAAGCATTAACTTCTGAGGCTGAAAAATTAAGCCAACAGGGAAGAACCAAAAACTGCAGTTCCTCTAATGACCACTAGAGGGTGGCTCCAAAAGTGAGTCAATCCCAATAGACTCCCATGTTAAAATGCACAACTTTACAGCCGAAATAAACATGTTTACAGCCTGGTACAGAAACAGTTTTAGTCTCTAGAGCTAATTTCCTCCTTCATGACAACAGTACCGGGAGTGAATTTTTATATAACTCACCTGTTTACATTTTATTAAGGCTTAAAGTTCTGCCTGATTGAGGGCGTGGCTGCTTTGAGTGACAGATGAATGTATGCTTGCCACCAGCCGACATGCACCGAAGGCTGGGCTCCACACGTGCCCTTACTCTTTGCCGATTTTTGGATTAGCCGGGAGTTCGGTGGACTCAGGTAATGCCAAGATGGCGACAATGGAGCAGCTCACTCTGAGCTTCAAAACCACTCTTCAGAAACCTGTGGGTGACATCACAGAGGCTACGTCCATCTTTATTTACAGTCTATGGATATTTCTCAAAGCAAAGTTGTCTGTAAAGTTTGTCCGGCAACGGTCATCCATCCAGAGGTGATGCAACAAATCTATTCAATCGCCTGAAAAGGGCAAATCCAAAGTGTTTGACTCAGGGCTGTAAAACTCCACTCATCTGTATCATCACTGACCAACCCATTAGATCAGTCAAACAAATAGGATCGAAGCAACAAACGATGGAAAGACTGAGGCAGTCGGATTCTGTCGACCTGAGGATGTGGTGCTGTTCAAAGCTGTGGACAATGCGAGATTTAGGGCACTGATGCAATATAGTGTTTTAAATGGTGCCAACAGATACGTCCATCAGCTGGTCTGAGTCTGAATGTTCTCAACAGTGCAGCTCAGAACTGAGAAGAACGACCACAGTTCAGACAACCAAAAAATAGTCAATGGTACAAAAACAAAAGCAACGCCTGATGGATTCTGACTGCGAGGAATGTAAAACCAACAAATGTTGAGTATTTCAACTTAAATATTTATTTATTAAAATTATCACTGATTTATTTGTGACAGTTACTGCCATCCACATTAGGTTCTTATGTATTCCAGGTTGATCAGTCAAGTCTGAACTACTTTCCAGGGACACAGGAATCTTTTCTGGGAGTGGTGACTTTGATCAAAGGAACCAAGGTCTAATCTAGTTTATGGACCGTAGATACTGGCTCCCCGGTCTGAGGGTAGAACTTGTTATACTGTTGTTGTTTCATCTTTATGGTTCTTCAGATGACTTTTAGTTCTCTTCTTTAGTTTCCTGACAACTTTGATGATTGTGGATAAACTGAACCAGGCATTTATACAAGTCTCAGCAGGTTGACTTTCATAACATACTACAATGAATGTGAACCTGTGACTGCATGGCAATGTTAACAACACAATTAAGAAATCTAGAGCTAAGTTTTCTACTTAAGTACAACACTTTAAGGTTTAATTTCTCCCTAGCTGAGGGAGTTCTTAACGGTGTTACACAGAATCTCTTAAAAGGTTTCCTTTGTTCACGAAAAAAGTTAATTATTTTACAGCAGTAAAAGTCATGCTACAATGGTAAAATTCTACTGTTTCCATGGAGACCGTTTGTTCACTGGCATTAGCTTGTGATACCTGTTATCACTTTTGGGAAGATGGTAACATTAAAGGAATGTGTAATGTAGAATCAACTCCTCATTGAATCAGATGTACCTTTAGTTTTGTTTCTTAGTTTGGTCGCTATGGTGTTTTGTGCAGTGGTTTAACTGACTTAGTAATTCCTTAATTATAGGACCTTGATAGGGAGAAACATTAAGTATTTATGTGAACATTTTAAGGAAACCTTAAGGAGAAAACTTAAGGGTGTTTTGTCCAACCATTTTTATTTTAGGGAAGCCTTAATTCAGACTTTAAGGAAAATCTTAACTTAAGGTGTTTTTCTGCAACTGGCCTGTGCTCATTAACCTGACGCGCACGAGGCCCATGCTCTCAGGTGTGGGGGAGGGGTAGTGCTACACACTGAGCTCACTTTGGAGCTGATATATCGTCCTCACCACATTTACTTATGCCTTTAATTTTTGTGACATCATCCCCTCACAGAGGGCCTGCTCCCAACCCAATAACTCAACCCTTAAGGGCCTCTCAGGGGCCCATAACCGCTGACGTGAAGTCCTGCATCATTATATTGTCTTACACCACGTTTATCCTACAACAACGGTACAAACTGACACACATGTATTTAATCCAAAGATAAGGCATTGTCATGGTAACTCTGGGGCCTCACCACTGTGGAAAAAGCGAGTCGGAGAAGCAGCAGTGAGGCAATGTTTGCCCAACAGTCAGATCTCGTAAATAGAGCGGGGGGGGGGGGCTTTTTTGCAAGCAGCTGCAGAAATTCCAGGCTGCTGCGATTAAAAAGTAACACCCACATTGAGGGTGGGAAAGGTGTTTGAACAAGCTGACCCTGCCTCTGTTTTAATGAAAAGAGAGGAGCCTTCTGCTGTAAAAACAACTATTTCTCAATGGTGCAATTGTGCCGAGCCCAGTTTTAACTGCATGCCAGCTCCCATCTCCCTGCACACACAGACACAGACAGGAGACCCGGTGGTACCATCACACTGTCATCATGAGGCTCTGCAGAGGAACCAGACTGTGGGTGTGTCTGAGGGTTGGTATGTGTGTGAGGAGGGAATTAAGATGAATGATGTTTCTGTAAATACTGCTGAAAATGGAAAAAAGATCATGTGATCATTGAAAATGTTGAAAATACAGCAAATGGTTTCATTTGTCTCAAACTAAGAAACCAGAATTGTAAAATGCCACAGTGAAACAAGTGGTTGATTAATTATTATTTAAAATTAATTAGTGATGATGTTGATCATCAATTAATCATTATTACGTCATCATAAGTCGCTGAGTTCTAGCTCCATAATCTTTTCTATGTTAGACAGAGAACAAACAATGAGAACAATGACATACATATATGTCATTCATTTCTCCTTATGCTGTATATATATCTCTATATATATATATATATATATATATATATAGATATATATATAGATATATAGATAGATAAAGACCAGTACAGACCAGATACATGAGTTTCATTATTGTGACACAGATCAGAGACTAGTCCTCCACACATTACTGGCCCCAGGTCATCTGTGTATAAATTAAGTTTTTAGTTATCTGAATATACACAACTGTAAACAGGGGGCCCCTTCTACACAGCATGGCCCCTCCATCAGGACCTGGTTTAGTGGACACTTTGATGAAGTTGTAAATGAATGACTAACTAAAAGCTGACAGACACAGGGACAGAGAGGGAATAAATACTCCGGGACCAGCAGAACCATGAGGAGATACCATCACACACAGACCAGGTCACACAGACCTGTGATGATATCCTGTAGCTCTGAGCTGATCACAGACTCTGAGGTCGATGTTGAATAAAAGTCATAAACGTTCTCACAGAGTTTATTTAAAGAACCGAAGGCGATATAATTTATTAGTGAAATGATTGTTTACCGACCCTGTCACCGGCTTTTCAGGCCCAGCAACCAGCCCAGTCCCCCTGCACTCTTCCTGTACCTCCGGATTAGGCGCTCTGTACCTGGGCTTTCGGGGTCCCCAGGGCCCTGGGGCAGTTTCCTGCATCACCATTAATCAGCTCAGGTATTAGCACTGAAAATGAAGTGTCCAGGACTTACAGACACAGTTCAGGTCCTTTTCCTCTATCACTTCTTCTATTTTTCCTCTACAGCCTCTCCACCCGCTCCCCCACCCCCAGCCCCACCCCTCCCTTTCTTCACCATATAACTGTAATGGCACACACTGAAAGAATCCAGGAATGCCATTAAAGCATTTCCAGTGACGGAGCACATTTTAAAGTGCGCTGCAGCTGTTAGACGAATACGAGGAGCCACAGATCCTAACAGGGGGCCGGGCCCCACACACTGCTCCAGCTCACTCCAAAGTCCGATAAAAAAACAACAAAAGAAGAAAACAACAAAAGAAAAAAAAAACTAGCTCTTCACCACGCGGAGCGTTTGAAGTGACCTGTGTTACAGTAGCTTCATGTCTCCACACAGTGTTGACACAGGAGTTGTGCGGCAACAGCATGTGTGTGTATGTGTGTGTGTGTGTTTTCCAGCCCGGGTCTCCCTGCCTTGGTTTTATGGTCACATTAAAGTGGGTGGTGCAAGGGTGGAGGGGGAGGGGTCAGATTAGAAGGCTGATTGTTTTTCAAGACAAACCTTTGAATAAACGACTGAAAAAACACTGAGTGAATATTCACAGAGGCGGGTTTGATCGCTCAGTGCAGTTCACAGCGGCTCCTCTCTAAGATTTTAAAGCTGAATGTTTAAACCTGCTTGATCCAGACTTGATGTTCACTCTGGTGGATCTCCACTTGATTTTCAAATGTGTGTTTATGTGTTAAAAAACGGATAAAAGCCAGTGTACTGCTCTTCTTGGCTCAGATATCAGAGTCAGCCTCAGTCTCACAGTCTCATTAACGAGGAACAAAGAGTTTAAGACTGATATTTGATTTGGTGCAAAATGAGCCAAACTGCAAAAAATATCTTCACCATGAGACCAAACCAAGAGTCATTCTGTCTGTTCTTCTTCTGATCATCTGATTTTATTGAAACAGAGCAGCATTGGTAACATGTAGATTTATTTTTGCCTCTCTGCTTCACAACCATGTGCGTTACAGAGCTGGCTGCTGCACCACGATGTTTGAAGGTGGATATTTTTGCAGTGTGGATGATTTGAGTGGCAGGGGGAGGGGGTGAAATCATACACCAGCAGAGCTGCAGCTCCTCCTCCTCCAACACTTTTCTATAGTTGTTGGAAAAACAAGCTGGAAGAGGCACAATCCACGAGAAGGAGCGGCTCCACAAACACAAGCCCACACTCCGACATGTTCACGGCATCATTCGCTCAGGGAGGGAGGGGTCATGTCTCTGTCCCTGAAGATTTGCCAGCAGCAACATAAAAGCTGCTTGGTGGCGTATCAGTATAGAAGAGCCAGTTTTCAACGAGCCGCCGCTGACTGTAAAAACAACTCTCTCAACATGTGACATCACCTCACGATCTGCCTCAGGAAGCTTCTAGAAAATGACAGAAGTACTACACACAATGAGACAGCCCGCCTCTTTAATTACAGAGGTCACAACGATGAACTGTGGGGAATTCGTCAAGTTCATGTTGTTCAAAGGAAAATCATTCTTATGACTCTGTGATGATTTACAGTCAGTTTAAAATGTGAGTGACAGTCAGTACTGAGAAAGACCTGTCCAAAAACACAACACAGAAACACACACACACACGCACACACACACACACACACACCGGTCGGTTCACTTCGGTTAAGGTCCAGATTTTGACTGCAAGTGGTTCCCTCTTTCATTGATAATGTTTTCACTCCCACTCAAAATATAATATCAACAGATTTCAAAATAAAATATCATAAAACTCTAAAGGAAAACAGTTCAGTTAAAGGATTTTTCTAACTTTACATTGAACGCCCTGTTTTTTCTCCTGCTGCTTTGACTGTAATGAATAAATTCAGACTCCTATTATAACTAATACTGAACTTTGATGCAGAGCTTATGTTGTGTAATGTTTCTGACTGCCACACATTAACATAGTGTGTGTCTCTGTCTCTTGGACTGAGGATAAATTGAGGATTAATCCCTCCACCTCTTGCAGATTCTTGCTTGAAGCTATAATCTGGTGCAAAGCGTCAGATAATGACATTTATGTTGCACACGGTTCCTTGATAAAAATAAATCAAAATAAACACATTCTATAAATCTAATCTAAAAAAATATACACAAACTACACAAACATTATGAATAATCCAGATTTCTGTGAGTTTACTTCAGTTCGAGTTTTGACTGTTTTAGTATTTGGTGTTTTAGTATTATGTTTGTCGTGTTGTGTTCATTGCTACACGTGTGTATTAGACTCAACATCAACACATTAAAATGATGCTATTATTTAAAAAATGAACAGGACACTGAGCAGCCTGAAAGTTTTGGAATATTTCAGGATCAGTTCAACATTGTCCCTCAGAACCACACACACATTCTGGATTATTTCTGAAGTAGTGTTTATGATATTTCTTGTCATAACTAATTTTCAGTCCAGTGAACTGAAAATCAACCTACAGAATGTGACGACACTAAAAGTTCAAAGCATTTTCACCAGCGGCCTTCAAACATCGGCCGGAGGCTGTAAAAGAGAGACTCGCTGTAGATATGTGGATGAGTCAGCAGCCGCAGATAAAACACATTTCCACGCAGCTCTCTGGATGGAGCTGCGAGTGTGAACAGTTTACTCTCCTCCTCAGACGCCTGCAGGCTCACATATCCCTGCCAACACGCCTGTAAATAATGTGTGCGTGTTTCAGAGAGGAAACACAGTGGAGTGTGTAACCCACCGTTTTCTTTCTGTCGTAATCGTCTGGCACAAAGCCGACTCCCAGCCACACACACACACACACACACACACACACACACACACACGCGCTGCCAGACAGGGAGATCCCAGCATTTTTGGGTGTGAGCCAGGCGGGAATACCACCAGGTCCAGTTTCCTGCATTTCCTGATCCACTGCCAAAACTACACGCAGCAGCCTCCCCCCTCCCTCTCTGAGCCTCAGGTCTTTGTGTCATCTCCTCTCAGCATCTTTTTCTGTCACCACAGGAATTTCTTTTATGTTGAAAGTCTCATCTCTACAGGTTCTGCTGAACTCTGCAGCCTGTCACTGAATATCTGACAAATGGTTTTAATTAATGGTTTTAAGACAAAAACCTGATGTAAAATAAAAACAAAAGCAGGTTCAGTCTATTTTTAGTTTCTTCCAGCTCTGACTCTCATGTCAGAAGTTACTCAGGAGCCACTGTAAACACAGACTGGTCCCTTTTGGTCGAGATCGGATTAAAACTGGTCCGCCTCACTGGGGCCTTTTTATATTTAGCCCACATCTTGTTCCTATTTCCAAAGATGCATTTACTGCCTTCAAATGTGGTTTTGTTTTGCAGCTTTGGGCATGCTTAGCATGCTGGCTCCACTCTGTCTGCCTAGCAGCCATAAGCATCCTTTTATTGTCCCATGACCATTACACTGAATGACTACATACAAATGACCCCCACAATAACGGCACATCCTGAGGAATCTTTGAAGCATAGAGGTTGATTTTACACACAGCACGCAGCTCGGCCACAGGAAGCTGGCCGTAATGAAAATAAAAGTGTTTTCAGATTAAAGGAAAAGCTTGATAATAATGGTAAGAGGTGTATTTTAAATCCATCTGAAGCTGAACAGGAAAAACTGCTGTTAGCTGTCCACTCATACACACACTGACCTTACAATAAGAATGATTATTAATAAACCTTTAATAAAGAAGAAGCTGGACGCTCCACTGACTCGTCTCACCATCCTCCACATATTACTCTCTCTGCACTGAGGCTATTGGTTTCAACCTCTATTTAAATTGCATTTCCATGCATTGGGTTGCTTTAATGTGCGGCACTAATGCAGTCACTAATGTACACATCACATTTAGGGAAGTCCGTAAATGATCCATCATAAATAAGAGATGACATGGAGAGTATAGATCTGCCGCTGGCGGCGGGAAACAGAAAGACAGACAGACAGTAACTGACTGTCAGTAACCAGGAACATTAACCTGGAGGAGCAGCCTTCAGTATAATACAAACTAAAACTTTAGAATGGCTTTATTAATAGTTAACAAATCACTGATGTGTCACAGATCAATTATCAGCATTTAATTATAATTAATAAATTATTGAGCCATGTGACCTTCTTCTTTCTGAGAGAGAGCTTCAACCAAAATCTGTTTTTTATTAACTTAATATGGATCACCATAATATATTACTGTATGATAACCAAACAGCCTGACGGGGAGAAATGTTCTCATTATTAATGTTTCCTTACTTAGTCTTTTTATTTTCTAGATTGTCATAATTCAGATCCAGATCCTCTACAGTGGATTTTGCCTATCACCCAGTCTGCCAGTCGCAGCCTGAAAGTTTTTATTATTAATTAATTAACTAAATAGTGAATAAGACCATTAATAAAAGTTTAAGTTACAGTTTATAAAGCCGTTATAAAGTCTCAGTCTAATTAGCATCAGCCTCAGTGGGTCAGTGCGCTCCTACCTGTTTGAACTGCTCCTCGTAAGTCCACTCGTGGTGCTGGGACTGTGGCTGCGCCGACGGAGACTCCGCGCGGCGGGCTGGGGCCACCGGGACTCGGGCCATGAGATGCATAGGGGCGCTCTTCGGAGACAGGCAGGCTCCTTGGAGCGAGGACTGTCGGTGGTGGTAGTGGTTCAGCCCGACGTCTTCCTCGTCCTCCTCCTCCTCGTCCAGGATCTCCTGCTCCTCCGTGTCGTCTCCCTCCTCGTCCCGCTCCTTCTCGCTGCCCGGTCTGGAGGAGCTCCCGTCCCCGTCCACCCTGCGGACCTCCATGTGAGGGAGCGTCACCACGGGGGACGAGCCGGCCACTCCGGCGGCCAGGGCGCCGCGCATCGCCGCCTGGTAGTGGCGGAACGCCAGGGCTTGTTGGTGTATCTGGGACTCCACCATGGACCTCAGGTCCTTCTCTTTCTCCGCCTGTCGGAGCTTCTCCTCCAGAGCCAGCCGAGCTGCCTGTTGGCGCTGCAGGTTCTCCATGACCGCCTCGAGCTTCATGCCGCCGCTGCCGGCCTGGTGGGACAGCGCGCCGGGGAACGGGCTGTGGGAGGAGGCGGAGGGAGCCTGGAGGGGAAGGCTACCGGCGGACGAGAAGGAGCCTTGCTGCAGGAGTGGGACGAGAGGACGGTAAGTAACGACTCACCGGCACTTTACCGTGAAAACACACAAGGTCTACCTGAGATCCCGATCACACACACTGACACAGGTACGGAATCTGAGTCTGGTTCTGAAACATCTCACAGTAACAAACAATAACAAACAAACGGAGGAGAAAACTTCTAGTGAGCAGCTAAAACACTGTTAAACTGTCCACACACACACACTCAAACACACACACATAGCTACACACACATACTCTCACACAAACACACACACACACACACACACACACACTCTCTCACACACACACAGACACACACACACACACACACACACACACACACACACACAGTCTCAGTGTGTAACATGAGCAGAATCAAACGTTCAGACACAATCAGCTGAGTCCGGTAGAAATAAGTCCTGGCCGCTTACCAACGCAGATTTAGTTGCTATACTCGTGTTATCAACCATGCTTCTCTCCGTCAGACGCGCGAAATGATTTATCAGAGGGATCGGAGTCTTCTTTCAGTCCTGGGTCCGGGTCTCCGCATTCAGCATCCAGGTCCGGGCAGCAGTCTGAGTTAGTAGTTGAAGTGTGTTTGGTGTTGAACGGCGGAGCCTCGAGCTGCTTTTGGCAACAAGTGGTAACAGTGGAGAGGATGACCTCTGGAGGCAGAGATCAGCCCCCTGCTGCCTGCTGCCCGCGTCAATACGGAGCAACTGAGAGCGGAGGCCCGGCTCCAGGGAGACCACCACCCCTCTGTCAGGTCCTCTGCTCATTTACAACACTTCATCTCATTAAAATAATACATTCATTTATTTGTTTTCAATTGTTTTAATGCAGGAAAACTTTATGTTTTCTAACTTTTGTAAAGCTTTAAATAACGATTATTAGATGTAATTTTATATTAAAGTATCCATGCATATAGTGTAATTACATAAAGCTGCTGTTGCTGTTTTTATTATATTGATGATTTTTTTATTTATGTTAATTTATGCATATGAGATCCTGAAGATATTATTCATTATTTATGTGTTTTTATGTGTGTTACTACAGACTGATGTCCTTCTACTGTCATGTGTGTATCATGTTTATGTTCAGTTCATCACACTGATGCAGAAAATCGTATAAAATCCACCACTGATATGATGATGCTGCTGCTCATTAACACAACCAGACACTCTGCTCTGTTTAAACTGTATGAGTCTGATAAATGTATAGACCATCTCTACAGGAACCCCCCCCC
>NW_019525658.1:2655285-2709010 GCF_002814215.2 Seriola lalandi dorsalis
GTGTCCACCTGTGTGTTCGTCTGTATTAAAAGGTCACATGTCGCTGATGCTGCCTTCAGATTAACCTCTGGGTCTTCTCCATCTACTTGAACTCAATCCTTCAGCCTTATGCTCCTTCTCAGCCGCTGCGTTCCCCCTCCATTGCCGTCCCAGACAAACTCTCAGTCCACACTGTTCTGGTCTGTGGTTCCCCGATGGCGGAGCAAGCTACCAGATGTTATCAGAGCAGGAGCGTCTCTCTCTCTATCTATCTTCAAGAATCTGATGAAGACTCATCTTTACGGTCTTTACTTGATCTCCTTCACTTATTAAATAGATGTAGCACTTAGCTTTGGTGATGTCCCTCACTGTAAGTCTGACAGAGGAGTAAATGTAAATGTGTGATCTCGACCTCTCCTGTTACACGTCATGTACAGGTGGAGAGCAAAGGCTCACCTGTCCGACTGTGAGAGAGAGACGACACCTACAATAGCCTCCTTCACTGCCGTCTGCTCCACCCTAACAACATCCACCTGCTCCACTCCGTAAAGTGGAAACCTGCTCCACCGTTTGTTTTCTAGTTATATAACGTGACTTTACTTTAAATCATACATTCACTTATTAAACACGGTGTGAAGTGAAGAACTGTTGTTCTGTGAACATGGTCTCTGAGAAGCAGCACTCGCCACAGAGACTCCACCATTAAGAAAGAAAGAAAGAAAGAAAGAAAGAAAGAAAGAAAGAAAGAAAGAAAGAAAGAAGTGTGTTGTGTCTTATTTTATCACCTGTTATTTCCTGTGTTCTGTGTGTTGTCGTGTTGTTATACCAGTATCTGCTGCTCAGTGTTGACTGTGAACAGAGAAGAATAATCACACGGTGATTTGTCAGTTGTGTTTTAGTTACAGCAGCTGTCTCTTCTAACTCACTTCAGTTCTCTAAGCTGCTGTACACTGCACATAAATATGTCTCTGTTTTTAATTTGTGTCTCTGTCATACGCTCCTGACCGGTGGAGGACGGCATCTTGTTCCCATGTTATGCAAAGTGTATATTATGGAAGTGACAAATAAATGTGCTCGTGATTCTTTCAGTCTGCTCGGTGCAGAATCACAGGTCGACCTGGAGCCTGATAAACACATTAAATTTCATTATTCAGACAAAAATAAATCTGGTCTTTTCTTCTCTGTATGGAAGTGAGTCCATGAAGAAAACTAAGAGCTGTATTTGAACATTTTGCCTTTTCATTATTTAATTCAGAACTGATGTATTTATCAGAGAGTTGCTTCCATGTGTCTGTACAATAAAAAGAAACTACTGAAGAGACAGTGATTATTTTGCCATGTTAATTCATTACCTGTTTATTATTATAAGTGATGACCTGGTTTTAATCACAGTTTGCTGTTAAAAACAGAGAAGAACAATGTGCTGCTGTGATTATAAAATACTGAAGTGTAGTGACTGTTGTACGTCCATACTGGTCTGTACTGGGACACCAGAGTGGGGCTTAGTGCTGGTTCTAGTGATTCTGATCTGGACTCACTCAACAAGCATGTTGCTTCATCTCAGTCGGAACCTGAACCTGATGATACTATGGAGCTGTGGAGTCAGGAGAGTGTCCTCTGATTGTCTGACAGGAGCCTTCACATGATTCAGATACAGATCCTTCAAACAGAACCTTCCACAGTTTAATCTGAGGCTGGTTGCAGTGTCTTAAATCACCAGAGAAGACCGGACTGAACATCAGGTAGGTTTTAATGCAGGAATGTGCCACAAGTTCATTTGTATCTTTAGGTAGTTTTGAATACTGTGAACACTGTAGTGACACAGTGTGCTGTAGAACAGCGCCCCCTAGTGGCTGCTCAGAAGACCCCACAGGAACAGCTGAAGTCCAGGTACTGGAGCATCACTGCGTCCATGGACAGTTGAGGCCTGCACTGCGGAGCAGGATAACTTTTCATTATCTAACTGAACCTGACATTGACTTAACATTTGTCTGATGATGAACAAACTGTTATGAACATGAGATGCAGATAAAACAGTTAAAGTTCATGTCAGGCTGTTTCTGCTGCAGAGAGGAGAGAAAGAAAAGAGAAGTAGTCGATGTCTGATGAGTCAGTCTGACTGAAATGTTCATTTATTATGATGGAACTATTGAACAGTGCGTGGACCATTTAGTTTAGTTTTTATTTCCAGTCTCCTCGTGTTATTCTGAGCTGCAGTGATGAAGAAGAGAGTAAAAGCTTCATCACTGTCGTATTAAAGAATCTCTGTTCAGCTCAAATGAAGCTGAAATAGTTATTATGTATCATTTAGCGTGATAAACTCTGTGCGTTTATTAGTTAAACTCTGTTTTAAAACCAGAGGGGACACATGGAAAACTATTCCACTGATTTTTTATATTTTGTATCTACTGCTTTTTATTACTGATCACTTCATTGTAAACTCTTATGTCTCTGTTAGGATCCCTGGAAGAATGATGACTCCTTTTTTCCAGTGATCTGATTGGTCAGCAGTTTGGACGTTGACAGGTTTTGTTCTGATCCTCTGAAGGTAACCTGCGCTGGATGCAGGTTAGGAGTTAAGTGAAAGTTACCATGGTGATTTACTCCAGTAAGACGTGAATGACTGTCGTAGGACTGAAAAAAGAGTTCAACTGTGATTTACCTCGATAACCTCAAATCCTGCTTGGTAGTACAGCAGGCCTCTGGTGTTACTGTAGGTGTGTACTGTGTGTCCGTTTATCTATGCAGCACCATGCAGTTCACAGGGTTTTACAGAGCCATAGAGATGCATTAAAATGAGACATTAAAAGACAAATAAAAACAAAGTGAAGGAGTCTTCCCTCCTCTAATGTATCTGAACACTCTGCATCACTTCGACATCATATGTTTACACTCACTGTGGCGTAGTTTCCCTGTGGTCAGTCTCCATCCTGCAGCAGAAGCACCTCCAACAGAGGATTCAGTCCAACACTCAGATTTACTGGGGGAGGGGAGGGGGGTGACAGGGGGAGGAAAAAGCAGAGCAGATGTGAGCTCAATAATGATCAGTGATATTGATCAGCTACTTGGTAACATAAAAACACTGGGCCTGTAGACAGGAGGGCAGAGGAGGCAAGTGCATCCTCATCCGCACTCGTGACCTCGTCGCATTTTACGCTGTAAATCAGTTCAGCGACCTCTGAGTCTGTTGCAGATCATACATTAAAGAATAATATCTTTTTCTCTGAAGAGTTTATTCTAACAGTCTTTCATTTGTTGTTCTGAACCACAAAACATACCCGTTCAGGTGTTTGACCCCAGCTTTGAACAGGAATGTAAAGATGTTTGCTCAGTAAATACAAAGGTGAGGACACGTCATGAACAGGTATGTCAGTCTGCTGCGGCTACACCTGTCGCCTGTCTAATGTAGGAGACATCTGTTAAATGTTCCCACCTCTGTGTGTTTCCAGGTGTTTGGGGAGTTCTCCTGAATGTTTTTTAAAAGTTGTCACAACAGAGGTCCAGCTGAATTGTGGGTAATTTAGGTGAGTTAGAAGAATGTGTGGAATAAAAAAAGATTTTATCTCTGGTTCTGCTGGTTCCTGTTTGCTATCGGACTTCTTCTGTTTGTTTGGCACATTACTGCCACCTGTAGGCCACAATCTGTATTGCGTCCCCGCTTCCGTGTGTGTGTGAGTGTGTGTGTGTGTATGAAACAAACACATTGGAGACCCAGTTCATATGAAAACTGCTCCACACCTACTAGACGTTAAAAAAAAACAAACTATGAAAAACCCAAAAAATGACATAATTATAAATAAATAAATGCAAAAAAAATAAATTCATTGTAGTAATGAAAAGATGCAGAGTATCTCTCCTGGGGGCAATAATGGCGACTTCTTCTCTCACTATAGCGGAGTATGAATTACAAAATAAACACACATGCACATGTATGTTAATATTGTTTAACATTAAAGAAAGCAGACTGGATACCTATTATAAAAACTAATGTTAAAGGTAAAAGACGAACTAACCCCCCCCTCCCAAATGGATTAATAAACTGTGTATTGATGTCAAAACGTATCTCTACAACAACTTATCCTCAATCGTCTCTCAGTCATGAGCAGTGAGACATTAGAGCGTGTATGACATTCTACATTGGTAATGAAAGACTCTTAAGACGGAAAAGTAAAGCGTATTAAACAAGCTAGATAGTCAGCTACTGCTACTTACATTTACCTACAGTGTCTCAATTAGGTATTGCAATGCACAGGAACAGAAAGCTGAAGACAGAGCCCCCCCCCCATTGAATTCAAAACCCCCATTTTGCACATTTTGCATTGCATTTATTTATTCATACTGGGGGGATACATATTAAAAATGGTTCATGTCCCTGGGTTGCAGCATAGATTTTCTCATATATTACATGTGTTTTCTATTGTCTTCATTGTTTTCAGACAGCTGGCTGCTCACCTTACCCTGCCGCCTCCTCGTCCTCCAAGGCCCTCCATGTCTCTAATCTCTTCATAAAGTTGGAGCTATCTGTGATTTGAGGAGCCGCGGCTCTCGAGACAAATTCTCAGGGAGTTCCAGATGAAGGGTTATCGACCGACCCCGTACGCCTCGAGCCGTGGAGAGGCTGACCCCTCCATCCTGTCAGTGATTAACCTCCAGGGATTGTCGACCAAATCGCCGGGTGCAATCAATGGCTTCACAACTGTCACACACTGACCACCTCCACTAATGATGACAAGCTAATTAGGTGCTTCTCGGTGCAAGGGCATCAACTCTTCAATAATTTATTTAGCCTTTTTTATTCTGAGCAGTGTAATGACTGTGTCCTGTGGTTCAGGACGCGTCATCTGGGACAGCGGGTTAGGTCTACCTGTCACATGGCTGTTGTTCCTGCTCCTCTCTCTTTATTCCAGCAGATCAGTTCAATCCGAATTCATCCTGATCAATAACAGATCAGTGTTTTATCCTGGTCTATCAATGACACTTCACCTGCTAATCTCCTCCACTCAAACAGAAGTCACAGCACTGAGTAACACTGGGACACAGAGCAAGATATTTTACATTTTCACAAGTCTTTACCTAGAAAATGACACGTTTTCCTTAACAAGCAGAATCATATCTACCAGCAGGTTACTGAACACTGAAATACCCATAATGCCCTTTAATGCCACACTGGAGCTCCATCATTACTGACTTGTGTGGTGCAACCAATCACTGATCAAAAACCTGAGAGTATAGGAAAAAACCTAACATCTGGTCCACTCAAGCTTTCTCAGAGTCATCTCTGAATTTTTTTTTAAAATCCTATTGGACACTGTCACGTTCACATTTGGGGAAATGAAGAGATGCACACATGCAATTTTTCCATTTTGTGGAACAATGCAGCCATAAAAGAAAAACAATGTCGAATGCTAACTGCTAATTTGCTTCACAAATTTTTGGGTGAGAAATGAAACCAAAGGCCACAAATGTAATTTTCTCTATGATCACCATCACAAACAGTGATTTAGTTTGTGAACCCAACACAAAAACATGTCGTCCATTAACTCATGAATCTTTCCATAGGTTAGAAATTGAACTCAGGGAGTAGAGAGAAGAACATTCAGGTGGATGAGCAGTGAAACAGAACTGAACAGAGAAAAATAAAGACTTGAAAATATTTATTCAGTCGCACCTGAGGCTCATTGTTTCTACCTGTACTTGAAATGGTGACAATCAAACATGATAATAATCATTCAAATAAATTTTAGTCTCCAGCGCATAAATATTACAGAGATTGTCTGAACTGTAACACAGTCTGCAGTCCGCTGCTGTCAGCTCATGGTGTCAGTGGTGGTGAGTGGTTCTGGTCTTCTACTGCCCTCTAGTGGCTCCTAATGTTCTCTAACCTACAGAGCTGCTCTTAGTGAACAGGCTTTTCAACATTACAGCAACATTACATTACAGTACTGTGGCCTGTACTACGAAGCAAGTTCAACATGCCCAGGATAACTTTTAGTCCTGATAACCTGTAGGTTATCGGTTAAGATCTGGCAACCCTTGCCTTTAACTATGGTGATGTGCGATTCCACTGATTTCCTTTCCGATCCAAAACCAAATAATACCCAGGCTGGTATCGCTGTTACCTATACGATACCGATACGATACCGATACTCTGTACAAAAGCTTACTATGTTCAGAGAAGGGAAATAGGCCTAATAATAAATAGGCTTGCCTCAACCTTTTTACAAACCATTCCAGATTCAAATTTTTTGTCTGAAGAAGTTCCACACACGAGTTTGTTTGCATTCGGCCATCATCAGTAGGAAAGGTAAAACCAGGTATTATTAAGACTGGATAGCGTTGGTACTTTCTACTGTTTCCCTGTTGATGATAAAAGACACATTTACCCCAAATTATTGAGTTCGGGTATCGATCTTTGAATGTGAGAATCGATTGTAAAACCGAAATGTTTGGAAACGGAAGTATCAATATTTCAGTATTGATCCACACACCACTACCTGTAACCACTTTGCCCACAATACACACAGCATAGCAATCCCCTCATACTGTAACCATGGTTACTGTTTGTTTGTTTGTTTTATATCATTTCTTTGCAGTGGATATGAAGCAGTAAAGTTAACATGATTTACTAACTGGATTTGTACTAAATAAAAAACAACAAATGAAAATATAAAAGAACTAGAATCACCCTCTCCTGGTTGCTTCCTCCATCAACCAGCCAAGTTACAGTAACTGTGGTCACTATCTCTCCTTCCTGAGTTACAGCATTGACCTTTGACCTTTGACCTATGACCACCAAAATCTAATCAGTTCATCCTTGGGTCCAAGTGAATGTTTGAGCCAAATCTATAGAAGTTCCCTGAAGGTGTTGAGACGTCACGTTCACGAGAATGAGACTGCTGACCTGAAAACATGATTCTTCCCGCCTGTAGAGACAAGAAAAGGAGAAGCCCCGCTGCGTCTTTCGTAGGGAGGGCGTCGCCATCTTGCAGCATTATAACCCGTCGACACGGGGTTAGCTGATTTCAGCCTAAAGCCTGAAGCTGCTCTGTCTTTTTTTAATTTCACCGCCTGTAATGTGCTCAGCCAGGCAGGAAGAGACGGCATTTAGTTAGCGAGTACTGCGATACCAAATATGACCATACCACAAAATCAGTAATAAACAAAGCCTGAGTCTGTTAGAACGTCACTGACTTCCACATCAGTGTAGTTCCACATCAGAGCCTCTCTGAGTCATTGAACACACCCGTCAGTCTAAACACAGCAGGCAACATGACAGAACCACAACCATCAGAACCACTTCAAACGTGATTCCTTTAGAGCAGGTCACAGCTGACCCAAACCTCCACAGAGATATTTCTTACTGTGACTCCTAGTTTACCAGAGCAGGACTCAGGACCGCGTCTGGACTCCAAATGTTAGATAATCCCAGACCTTATCACATGCAGGTCTATTGTCTTTCTCACCATCATCTTCTTTCTTCCTTTTTCATTAAAGTTTTTTTTATGGGGCTTTTTATGCCTTTATGATAACACAGTAGAGAGAGACAGGAAATGGGGAGGCAGAGAGAGGGGGAATGACATGCAGTAAAGGGTGATATTCAGCCTCTAAAACTACTACTAGTAACTATTATAGACAGACAGACAGACAGACAGACAGATAGACAGACAGATATGTGTGTTCAGAAATGCTTCACTCTCTTACGGATCCAAACAACCCTGTGACGTACTGTAGGTGATGACATTATTCGAAAATGGCGGCTCACATAGATAGCTATTACAAAACACAAATTTGTCATATCTATCTGATTTTTGTCAGGGTGGGTTTATTAATATATCTGAGCACTACCAGTAACAATACATACATGTTTGTAGTGCTAAATATGACTCACGTTTGACACGATCCCACAGACTCTGATTATCTGACTATTTTACCTACTGACCTGTAAGACAAGAAGGCAAGAGTGGAAAATGACAAAACAAACAGTAACAGTTGCTAACAGTGTTAATCAAGGGGGGTTTTTGTCCTGATGATGGATGAAGCCACTAAAAATCATCAAATCAATCATCCAAAATTCATCCAGACAAACACTGGTGTATGTGGACAGTAGCTGTTGATAGTAAGTGTTTTTCAGATGGACAGCCATTAAACTCCGACATCATTTGAATACCAAGTTATGAGACTTTACAGTGGTGTTATGTCTAAACTTCAAGTCTTTTCAATCCTCCTGTTGATGCAAGCTTCCATCTTAAGGTTGAAGTGAGCCAGCGGAGGTGTGGGATGGATGGCAGGATGAAAAGCCAGCACAAAGAGGGTGGACATGATGAACCATACACGCACACGCACACACACACGCACACACACACACACACTCTGACAGCCTGTCCTCAAACACATTCATGGTGCTGCTCTCAGTTACTCACATGAAAAGTTTCAGATGTCAGTTGTCAGTGAAGTTGTGTCAAAATTTAAAATAGAGCTTCAAACCTCACCTGCTTTCACAAACACAGGCGTGAACGTTGCACCATGCTGCAGTTCCTCAGTGATGACATCAGACAGGTGTGAGGGGCGGGGCTTCAGGTGATCTGACATGCACTTCATTCACTGAATTCTGATGCTGTTTGACTCATGAACTAAATCATGTTAACCAAGCTCACTCAGCCAAAATCATGATGGTGAAAGTTAGAATGATGACTCAGACTATTTATTGCAGTGTCATGGGAAATATAAACATACTGTATAAAACAACACAGGTTGCAGTAAAGTGGAATGATTCTTAAAGTGTGATCAATCATTTTGTCGTTGCCTAAAATAAACATCTCAGAAACAGTCGTGACAGAGGTCAGTGGAGTCTGGTTCAGACCTCAGCAGTGGTGAACAGCTAATACACAGCAGAGCACTCAGGTGTTTGCAGCAGGTTTGGCAGGAATGAGTTGGCATAGGAAGGTTTCCGGCACCTTCAACGGATACAGGTGATACAGGATCTACGGGGAAAAGTCTGTAAGAGTCTGAAGCTGGACTCAGATCCTTTGTCACAGTGGAATTAACTGAGGAAAAAATAATCTGGGATAAAGTCAGTGATGACATATGCAACAAATATCAGAATAACTAACTGGCTTTGAAAATAGCTGTGCATTTCCCATGTGCCCCCTGAAGCTCCAGATACTTATATATATATATGTATATACAGAAGAGAAGGATACAGTGGATCAGAGGATTATTATAACAAAGGTTTATTAGGCCTGTCAGATCCTCTGAATGCCCAGTGCTCATGTTGCAGGCTGCAGAGACAGTGGAGGATACAGCCCGAGCGAAAGTGTACTGCCTGTGATTCATGTTGTCATGGTTTCACTGTGTGCTCTGTCTGTTCTGGTTCCTCTACAGGCCCCAGTGACACTATGCACCAGCATACAGAAGTATTTGTGTCTTCATACAGTTTCCAGCTCTGAGTCTTCGAGTGCACTGATCCTCCACCACCTCCCTGAGCTGAACAGATGATAATCAGTTTTACTTTTCCCTCTCTGGGATGGATTCAATTATTAAACATCTAATTCATCAATTCCTACATGGTTTATTCTATTTTTCTTTACCTGTCAGAAAATCAGATACAGATCATCTGATTCCTCAAGTTAAGTCAATTTCTATTTGACACAGCACAGCAATTATGACAAAATTTCATATAAATTCATTGCAATTTTGGGGGATTTTAACCATGCCACATCCAGAAATACTCGGATGACACAGCTGTTGTGGCGCGAATCAGGAATGGGCAGGAAGAGGAGTACAAGGATCTGATGATGGCCTTCAGTGAATGGAGCCAGTCAATATTCAAGGGTAGGACAGTGAAGTCATGCACACTTATAAATACCTAGGTGTGCACCTGGACAGTAAACTGGACTGGTGCCTGAACACAGATGCTATCTACCTGAAGAGGCAGAGCCGGCTCTTTATCCTCAGGAGGCTCAGGTCCCCCGTCTGCAGTGAAATGCTGCACGTTTTATCAGTCAGTGGCCTTTACTACAAATGTGTGTTCAATAAAGTGGCATGTCTAGGATTTTCATTTTCATTAAGTGTCTGTTAAATCACTAGACTAAAGATAAAGAAAAAGAGCTCTTCTTTAAACTAAAGTGAGTTTGTTACAATATCTTCAAAATCACCCGTCACCTACATCATAGTTAATACTGCTGATCCAGCAGCTGCAGTTTGTTGTTCACTGTTTGCTGTTGTCAAGGACTGCAGGGACAACCAGGATTTTATTTAAAACAAGTTATTACAGACAAACTTTTCTGTCCTGTTCATTTTTATAAGTATATGCCATTGTTTTTTATTAAGCATATCAAACATGTTTTCTGATTGACACCCCCCTCAAAAAAGTCACACTCTTCTGCAGCCCCACCTCCTAGAAATTAGGTTTATATACAGCTACTCAGTGACAGTAAATACGTTCAGAAGGAAACTTGACTGTAACCAGGTTAAGTTTTCTGTTAGATGTTCCATTTAATGTTACATATCTGGGTGGAACAGGATTTGGTTCCGGTTAGAGAAAGATCCTGGTTGGTTCTCCTATAGAAAAAGTTCAGTGACTTCAGACACAACCTGTTTATTTACATTAAACCAAAACCACCATCTTTCACCAACCAGAACCAGAACCAAAGAGCTGCTGTTGTCTAAACCACAGACAGGACTCTGGGTGTGAACCTGTTGCCTCCGAACATGACCCAGTCAGGATGTTTTAGATGCAGAGCAGGTTAGAGAGTAACCATGGAAACCACCTCACTGCCTCCCAGGCTACAATATAAACTCATTAAGTTTTAAAGACTCCATTGTTTATCAAGTATCTAGTGAAAAGATACTCTTGAGGTGCATCATGGGAACTGTAGGAATCAGTGTTTTTGGAGCTTGACTCGCAGCAGGATAAAGTCAGGACATTCTGCCTCCTTTGTTTGGACTCTTTTTCTTTAATGTGTCACATGTCAGTCCTCCAGTCTTATGGAGCTGTAATACTGAACCACTGGAGCACTTATTTATCTATGTCTCAGACTGACTCTGTAGTGGAACTGTCAGGATCTGGATGTTGAACAAGTTCCCTCTGGATCAAAACTGTGACAGACCAAACATATATTCATAGGATATTTTGTGCATAGTGTCAACAGGCATGAACTCTGGGTTGTGAGCATGTAACTGAGAATGTCATGAGACTGAGGTGTGTTGTCAGGACATATGTATGTATAATACATACACAATATTCCATGATCCTGTCCTGTCTCATCCTGAACCATGATCTGAAACTGAAGATTAAAGCAGACACACTGAGGGGTACTGGACTGGGGCAGTGAGGGCTGACAGCAGAACAGGGAGGTGCAGGTCCAGGCCGCATCATAAGCTTTTGCTCTACAAGTCTGTAAATTGTCTCGGTGGATTGTTCACATTCACACTCTGAAAAACTACCAAGCATTTATACAGAAGCTCTTCCCTCCAGTCTCAACATCAGTTCTCAATCTCATTGAAGTACTCTGAGAAGCCTGAGTATGGAGTGATGTCACCAGGATCTGCAGGACAAAACAACACAGATGTTAAACACTCACCTGGTACAGATGTTTACAGTACAGTAACGTCTGATTTTAAAAGAAAAGAGATTTTTTTCTTATGTAACAACATGTGTTTGTTAGTTTGGTGACAGTCAGACACAAGCAGACACACAACAGCTGATCAGAGTCAAACAGCATCTTCAGACTTGTACCTTCACATGGTCCCCTTTTAAAACTGATGTCATCAATAGCAATGTCACTTCGTAGTGATGGGCCCCGGATGGCTTCAAATATAATCTGCAGGAAATACAAACCATGTGACTATGTTAACCACCAGCCACAGAACAATGGACACCATTCATTTTGACCTCAGTTTGTTTTTTTGGGGATTTTTTTGTTTTCACATTTCACAATTCAACAGTTTTAAGTAAGAAACACAAAGTTTCCTTTCCCACTCACACCCAGAAAAAAAGAGGGAAACATAAGAGAAACATCCTTTTGTAATTGTAAATATGGGAGAATCTTGTTATACAATTTCAGACACCCCTAAAGTGGACTGTACCATTTCTTAACCTTGACATTAATTGAACCTCAAGTCTTTACTCCTGTCCGTCACGGTGACACTGTTTCAAATTGTTTCTCAAACTGTCTGAGGGACCACAAAGCCTATAGTAGTGAGCAGTGTATACAGTATATATGAGTAGTATATTATATATATTATATATTTTTTTTATATCAAATCATCTCAGATGTAAATTCAAACATTATTTGAATTGGTTGTTTTACCGTGTTGTTGGAGTTCACTGTAACCAACCTTTTTGCAACACTGTCTACTCACGTATTTACATCAGTTTACAGTTTGTGTTTCATGTTAAAATGATCAGGGTGACATCTGAGAGGAAATGTGGATGAATCTTATGGTTAATCTGCTCTGGGATTGTGATAAATTTCTCCAGTTATCAGCCTATTAACTGTCAAACAAAGACAACTGACAAGGTCATGGACCAATGGATTAAAATGCAGCGAGTACTCGACCAATCAGAAATGTTCAGCACTGCAGACAACTCCCCTAAAAGTTCCTGAACCTTTGGAAAGTACTACCCCCCCCCCGACCAGGGACTTTTTTGAGGTTCCTGCAGTGGAAACATGCATAGTTCCTCAAAAGGTTCCAAGTTCCTGGGGAAAGTTCCTGCGGTGGAAACGCGCCAATCGAAGACAAAACCAAGCTCAACATAAACACTGCTGGAAAATAGCTGCATGAGAGGTAAAACACAACGATGAGTTCATGGCCCAGTACAGAACTGAAACACCGGACCAGAGACACAGCAGGGTGCTGCAGTCTTTGTTCATTTCAGTCCAAACCTGAATGTCCCACACATGAAATGAGAAACCTTTACAACAGGAATCAAATCCACCTGTGATTACTTCATCACTTATTTTGACAACTACAAGAGATGTTTTAATATTAATTATTATCTGTGTAGTAAACAAATACCAACTAAATTATAAAATAAAATAAGTAACTAAATAATTAGAGATCCACTGTGAGCACAGGTTACACATCATCAAAAGGCTCATAGTCGCTCAGACCTGACACAAAAAGGTCTCCATAATGAACTTGGCTTCCCTGTCAGCTACAGTTAGTAGCACAATGAAGTGCATTAACCTGATCAATCTGATGACGACCCTGTCATTTACATATTTCTACGTACCTGGTGTCGGGCATCACAGTGGTAGTCCACCATCGCCCTCATCCAGCTGACGCTGTGCTCGCCACGCCTCCTCCACAGCAGCGCGTCCCGCTCTCTGCTGCTGTGGCGCAGGAGCACGCTCAGTATGCCGGTGCCTGATCCGTACATGTGGTAGTGGAAGATCAAACACTGAGGGGACGAGGAGCCCCGCAGGTCAGAGGTCAGCAGCCGAGCTTTTTCACCCGGACGAATGAGTGATGCCTCGATGTACATGAAGTAACCTGGAAGAAGGAAACGCTATATAAAACCAGGACCAGATCTTCAGGTCTGGAACATTAATGTTATACTTCACATCATCTTGTGAATCATCTGAGTGAATGAATGAAGCAGTAAATGGAGAATGACTCACCCACCCCAGTGGTGTGGTCTCCTCTGGGTCCTGTGTAGGAGGTGGGGGTGTATCCTCGGATCCGCAGCCAGTTGGCCTCGTCTCCCGTCTTATCCTGTGTGTACCCGCAGACTCCACTTTCAAAGTTACACTGGCCTGGGAGGGAGCCTGTGGAACACACACAGAGTCAGTGCAGACATGTAAGGTGGAAGGATCCACTTATAGAGACTGGCTCAGTGCAGCTCCAGGATCTGTGAGTGAAGGAGACCCAACAGCCTCAGTTCGGGGGGGTCTTTATACAGTTGTATAAAGTCTACTGTGGCTTTGTCCAGTCTGATGATGTCATCAGGTTTGTCTCACAGTTCCAACCTGCTAATAAAAGCTAATGAGTTGGATTATGGGAAATGTAGGTTCAAGCTTGTCAAACTTGACCCACATATGAACTCAAAGTCAGAATCTTAGTCGGGCAATACTTCATCACTTCATCACAGGAGCACCTGTTACATTAATACCTGGTAACATGATGTTACAGAAATGTTCATTACCTGCTTTAAGATCAGTTTTAGTTATACATACATCTGTAATCTTATTGGTTTATTTATTCTCAGCTAACTGATACAGCATCTCTTCATCAACCAGCCGAGTTACAGGAAGTACACACACAATCACAATCTCTCCTTCCTGACTTAGTGTTGAATAATAACCAGAAGTGTTTTTACAGAACATTATGATGTCACAGTGAAGTTGACCTTTGACCTTTTGGATACAAAATGTCATCACTTCATCATTTTCTCCTATTAGATATTTGTGTTAAATGTGTCATAATTAGCGTAGGAGTTCTTGAGATATGGCCAAAAAAAAAGTGTTTTGAGAGGTCACAGTGACCTTGACCTTCGACCTTCGACCATCAAAATCTAACCAGTTCACCCTTGAGTCCAAGTGAATGTTTGAGCCGAATTTGAAGAAGTTTTCTTGAAGTGTTACTGAGATATCACGTTCAGGAGAACGGGACAGACCTGCCTCCACCCTGACTGTCGCTGGTGCAGAGGAATAATAACTGATGGATCAGTGATCTACACCATTAAATGCTGACTTCATGAGTCCATGGGGTTCAGGTTGGCGTGTAATAAGTGGAACACTGTGGGAAATTATTGGTGTGATATTAACTTAAACACAGTGTGTTTGTCTACAATTGTGGCTTAGAAGATCAGATCATAGTTTATGGTGAGTTAATGCAGGAAACTGTAAAACGGTTCACATGCTTTTTCTTGCCACTGTGGATGAAGAGCTGCACAAAGTGACCAGTCTTACTGTGACCTGCTGCTGCTTTCAAACCCACCATGTGTGAGCAGCATGAAATCAGATGGAGTCAATTATTATTGATTGACTTCTTCATGAGTTTGTTTGGCTGCACTGGAAACAGACAGCTGCTGTAAACCACACCTGCTGTTCCCAGATCAGCCAGCAATGACATTTAAATTATTACAGATTCTCCTGGTTTATGTCAGACATTAATAATAGTTGTCAGTTTACCTGATGTGATTTGACAGTCTCCCACATTGACAGTGATGTCATCGATGGCGATCAGGCCACATTCCCAGAGGTTCTTACATATGCTGACGAACACCACCTGGGAAACAGGAAAGTAGTGAGTAATGCTGTCCAATTATCATCCGGTCCATTCATCATTCATCCATCCATCAGCCTGTCTCACTCCACAAAGAGTATGTCATCGATCTGACGCTGCATACCTTGGAAAGCATGGGCTTCCTGTAGGTGACCTCCACCTGAGTCCACATGGCCCTGGACGTGTCAGCCAGGCTCCATACCTTCTCCTGGGCCACGTTGTTCTCATCATAAATGTAAACAGCCAGAGCACTTTCCACTTTTTTAAATCCATGCAGCATGTAGTAGAACCTCAGGCAGTATTTGTGGTTCCCCGGTAAGAAGGGACCATGAAGCCGACCCACGTAACCGGGCCTTGAGGCTAAACAAGTGTTAGCCAGGAGGAAACAGCCTGAGACAGATGAGACAAACAGGGTAAAGAAGAAGAGAGTTATTAGTTCATCTACAATAGACACTTTAATATTAAAGAAACCTTTGCAAACTTAAACCCTAGATTCGAATCTATCCCTGTCACCCATGCTTTTACTGTGTACGCCAAGTGTAGCTTCCTGTTCCGGGTTCACAGGTGTGGGGGTGTGGCCAGGAGAACAAAGGAGGGTGAATTGTTTGGTAAAGGAGGGAAAAGGCATTTATCCCCTTTTGTGGTAAAGTCTCATCCACACGGAGGTCATGGGAATTCACAAAACACACATTTCAGTACAACAACAGTTCTTTTGAGAACCCCTGCAGCAGCCTTTTGGACAAGTTGGAGACAGTTGATGGATTTCTGGGGAAGCCCAGCAAATAAGGAATTACAGTAATCAACGTGGGTGGAAACAAGAGCATGATTGAGAGTTTGAGCGGAGTTTTGCTTAGATCAGATCATTTCTGATCTGACAGATGGCAGATTCAGTGATATTGCTAAAACGTTTATTAAAATTGAGGTCTGAATCAAAGATTACTCTAAACTAAAGCTTGGCTCACAAAATCCCTGTGTTCTGGGTCCGATCACCATTACCCCTGTTTTATCATAATTTAACATTAAAAAGAAAAATTTGAGACAGATCCACATGTCCAGCCATGTTCCAACTGTGAATGGTGAGATATAGTAGTAGTATTGAATCATCACACATAATGCAGCATATATTGTGTACAGCTGTTGTGGCGCGTATCAGGAACGGGCCAGAAGAGGAGTACAGGGATCTGATGATGGCCTTCAGGGAATGGAGTGACAAGAACTGCCTCCTTCTGAACACCTCCAAGACCAAGGAGATGGTCATGGACTTTCAGAGGTCCAGGCCGACCCTTCAGCCAGTTCAGGGACCAGTCCAGTTCAGTAAACTGGACTGGTCCCTGACTGGACAGATGCCATCTACCTAAAGGGGCAGCGGCGGCTCTTGGCTCTTTGTACACTGACTAAATAACATCAGGTTTACTGTGTTTGCATATATTAGAGGAGATGAAGAAGAAAAAAAAGTAGATGTTTATGTTCTTCATTTACAAAAACACAGATGGCTTCATTTGGAATGATCCTGACATCCATCGCTGCAGTGACTCACCTGCTCCTGTGGTGTGGTCTCCTGTCCTGTAGGCATTAGGTTTGACTGAAGCTCTGCTCCACGCCTTCATCTCTGCTCTCTCCTCGTAGTACAGACACAGGCCGTTCTCAAAGTCACAGTTGGCTATGGAGGGGTCAAAGGTCGGCTCTGCAACACAAACCACAGCGGGTCCAACATGAACCTCGTTAACAAAGGTCAGAGAGGAAACAGTGAGCACTGTGAAGCAGGAGGGGAGGGTTAGGACCAGGAGGCTACAGGAACAGAGGATCACAGAAGAACATGAAAGAAGACATAAACATATCCAGACAACGCTCTAATGACTTCATAGATTTCAGTTAATCTGAGAGATGAATTTTTCTCTATTAACAAGAGGCTGATCACTTTAATTTCTATCTGTTCCTGTGTGTGTGACACACTAAGGCCCAATTCCAATCCAGAGAAATCCTAGAACACAGTCACATTTCTGTTTGAGGTCATTTATGACTTCTCCTTTGGAAACAAACACAGGAGCTCACATTTGTAGGTTTGTGACATTTCCTCCATCCCAGACTCAAAACGATGCTGCGCTCACCTGGGAGTGTGGTTTGTTAGCATGCATTGATGCGGCACTGGGTGCTGGAGGGCTTTATAACCCCATCCCACTTAAGGGTCACTAGTTTGGAACAACACTTAATGTGGCGGACCCTTCCACGGGGTGTAATGTCATGTTGAGTTGCACATAATACAAAAGCCGACAGAGCTCAACACACTGCAGCTTCAGATAATATACCGTAAATACACAACACACATAATCTTCACTTGTGTGACAACACTTATGTCTCATTTAGAGAAAAAACACATAGAACCTATCCTGTGTTGTTTCCTGTTCTCTCTCTACATCACTGGTGGATTTTAAAACTGATTTTGATTGGCTGATGATTAATAACCATCTAATCAATCTAATCAACCGCTCTCTAGATATATGCTCTCATCTGTGTCATCATTTCTCAAACAGACTGTCTACAGTCCATCAGCGCCTGAGCAGAATTTAATTAGCATTGACTCACAGACTGTAACAGAGCTTCTTCTATAATCTTCTACGTCCTCCTGGACATGAGCAGGTCTGATCAGCAGCTCCCGGAAGAGCTGCTTTCAGGTTATTGAGGTTCAACCGGTTATTAAATCCGAGGTTCACTGACTGTTTCCAGCAGCACTGTGAATGTTTAATGACTGTGATCAATAAAGACAAAGATGATGATTGTTTGTGATAACGGCTTAGTGACGCTGTTTGTCTGGATCAGATCACAGATCAGTTCATGCAGAAAACCAGGTCACTGAGCGGGGCCCACTCACTCGAAGTTCACTAACCCAGGACCCTCGGGGTCGGCTGGACCTGGAAGGGCCCCACTCTTGCTCCATGACCCAAGCTATGGTTCTCGACGCCTAACCATAACAGTTCACCCTGTCTCTGTTGGGTTCCTGACCTGAACCATCGTCCCTCTCTTCTGTTTTCCCTCCATTCTTTCCTTCTGTCTCTTTCTCCCTGTCTCTATCTTTCTTTTTGCCTCTTTCTTTATTGTCTTCTCTCTTCTTCAGCCGCCTTTTCATTTTGTTTCTGGTTTTCTGACTTTTCTCTCTAAGAGTGCCCCCCCCCACCTTCCCTGGCATCTCTTTCATTCTGTGTTTTGTCCCTCAGAGGGCTTGGTGGTTGATGAGAATCTGAGTCTAACCCTAAGGTGTAATTAACATTACAGCCTCTAGTGGCCATGAGTGAGACTTCAGACCTGGAGTCCTGCTTATTGAAGTGAACCAGGACTGAGGTCCAGGTCTGTGACTGAGGTCTGGATGTCTCCTCTCACCTGTGTCAGTGTGGCAGAACTCAGGGGAGAAGGAGATGTCGTCTATGGCCACGTATCCACCTTTGGCGCTGTTGAAGGCCACTTCAAACACCACCTGACGACACAGACATGAACACTGTGAGAACATGTGTTGGGGTCTGACGACTGATGGATGAGGCAGCTGTAGGAGCCCATAGTGACATCAGGGTAAACTGAGGAACATGGGTGAGTCAGCTGCCTGATGGAAAAGCTCTGGTCCAGTGTTGGCTCGACCCAACAGAGGAGCTGACCCAGTTAGTGGAGTTAAAGGAGCTTTTTCCACACGACAGCAGCGGCTTGTGGGAGGTGTTCTTGGCTCAGAGCTCAGGGAAAGGAAGGAGGGGAAGTGCAGGGGAAACCACAGCAGAGAAAGAGTGTGTGTGTGTGTGTGTGTGTGTGTGTGTGTGTGTGTCTGCCCAAATGCACACACCACAGCACAAACATAACAATCAGACAGACAGAGAAGTAACGTGTTTTTTCTGCAGCATCAGATGAAAAAGAGATTAAAGGGAAACAAGGTGAACACAGCAACATCTGCCCATACACTTCTGATCTGTCTGAACACACAAACACACACACACAAGTTCATTACAAAGGAGAGTATTTACTGGAGTCACAGTCGTCATCCTGCATAACATGATTTTTATTTAATTTACAGGTTTTAGATTTTAAAGTTTTCATTTATGACAACTGTCATTTCCATCTTTCTTCTGTTGGTTCTGGGGTTGAAGCACTGACCAGGGTTTGGATCTCTCTGTTCACTCATCTCCTGTAATCTCTCTACTTCCTTCCTATTCATGAAGTTTTTTAAGGAAATGTTATAATGGAGTCAATGAGATACAGTTTTTTTTGTAGTTTTATTTGTTTGCACTTTGTTAAAGCAGCTGAATCAGCTGTGATCAGCTCCTGTTTGCAGTGTATTATGGATGTACAGACAATTATCACTGGATCGATGTGATATTGAAGAAGAACTCTAAATGAAGTCTTGTCTCTGGTTTCTAAGTGGATCTCTGGACAACATGTGAGATAATATCCTGAGAGTGTAGGTCACACCGAATCTAACAACATGAGAATCAGGTCGTGTTTCACATGAGACTGAGAGTTATAATCTGTAACTTTTCCACATTAAAATGTCTAAAAACTAGATCTATGTTCTATATGTTGTTGAGTTGTGTTCTTACATTTTCCTCCATCAATTCTCAAACCAGAGAAATCTGTGATTTTAATCATGGAAACAGTATGTTTCATTTGGTCTCCTGTCAATGATATCATATCCTTTATGATGTCATTGACAGGAGACCAAATGTTTTTAAGCCACATACACTTTTTACACCTTGGTGGTTTTCAGCTCTATATTTGAACCAGATGAAGGATTTTAGTCGTCGGACGTCTGGATCTGAAGTTATCAGAGAAACAAGCTGAGTAAATGTTAGACAGCTCAGCTCCCAGCTGCTGGAGATGTCCTGTCCTGTGTCACTGAAGAGCATCGGTGAATCTCTGATTTTTAAAATGAAACTGCTTTATTCAGTGTTTCTACTGGTTTTAATCCCCTGGTGTGTTTGTTATGGAGAGGAGGACACCTCTGTGGGTAATTCAGCTGCGGGTAAAAACCTGCTGAACGTCTGGTTCATAAGTTATCAGAGAAACAATCAGGACAAAGGTTAGTATCAATCTCAGCTCCAACTCTTCCCTGAGTCTCTGTCCTCCGTACAGCGTCGCTCAAACACTGACTTTAAATGTCAAACCGCTTCATTCAGTGTTTTTAACAGTTAGAATCTGTTTGATTTCCTGAGCCACTGACACTGAAGGAATCCAAACCTGGAGGAGCTTACAGCAATGGTGGTGAAGACAACAACTCCCATGATCCCATGCTATTTCATGATGTCACCCAATGCTGTCTTTTGTTATTGTTTTGATTGAGAGACCCTTAGAGGCAGAAGTTAAAGACTGTGCGTTTAAAGCACCTTCATCACCTCCTTGGATAGACCACAATAACTTACTTCCACATACACCTGTCCCTCTCACATCACACAGCATCTTTGCCTCACATCTCACCTGGTTTCCATGGTGACTCAACTTAAAGTTTTCTGGATCATTAACTTTGACATGTTTTTCTAACACTTGTAACATCCATACAAATATAGTTTTGGTCTCATCTCTGTATTCAGCAGCAGTTTATTTTGCTTTAGTAACCGAGAGAATGTATGTGTGAAGACTAACATGCAATTAAACTGGATATGTGTAATAATGTACTTGCTCGGTGCAGCTCTGACCTCCAGTGGGTGGGGGGCCTTGATGTCCACGCTGACCATGGTCCAGCCTCCAGTAACGTATACCCCCGGCCTCCAGATCTCCTCGTAGTGGCCCAGCTGGTCTCTGGTGAAGACTGAGAAGATGTTTCCCCTCTCCTGGTCTCGCTGGTAATAGAAGGACAGGCAGCCGGCCATGGGCACCGTGGTCATGGGGGAGGTCAGCTTGGCCACTTCCTGGAAATGCTTGGCATACACGGAGTCCACATACATGTAGTGGCCTGGGGCAGAGGAAGATGAAGGTTCATGGTTACGTACATATGAGTGGTCGTAAAGGCCGTCAGCAGACTGTGTGAAGAGACACACTCACTTACGGACTGTTACTGTGACTCATGACACACACCTCCAAGCAGAGATGATAACCAGCAGGTCTTCACTCTAACCCAACAATACAACAGCTCATGTCAGTGACCAGCACCTTCCTGATTACAGACTCTGCCTCCACAACCATCACTTTAAGTACACTGACAACCTCCAGAGACCAGATGCATATAACTCAGTGTAGATTCATGACTAAAACTATGTGTATGCACAAAACCAGAAATATGGTTCACCTTTATATTAGGGGCACATGTGCACGAGCCTCATTTCCACTCCCACATTCAGCCATAAATGGATGAAGACACTCCCTTAATCCATCAGTTTTCATTAAAAAAAACAGTCTGTGCCACAGGTGATCAGACACAGAGAAGAAAGACAAGAAAGAACAATTTCACTGATTGTGCAAGTGAAGTAAAAACATGCATCAGTTTACTTTAGTACAATCACTGCAAATGTGAAATGCTGTTTTACTCATTTATTGGGACTAGAAAGTCTTAATGGAGCTCCAGACAGGCTCTAAAACTGTGATTAGTAAATATTAAAATAGTATGAAACTGAATGAGTCACAATAAATAATAAATATAAGATTAATATATGAATTAAAATCTAAAATAAATAAATCAATATCAAATGATGCCAAAGGACACATTGAGCACACACACACAATTATTTCCATTTATGAATTGTAAAATTGTAAGACTTATAATAATAATAATAATAATGAATGAAGCTCTGTGAAATTTTATTTTATGTTAAATTAAGTGTTGCAACTTATTTTGTATTTTCACTTCACTGTAACTTGGATCTCTTTGGAAAACCATGTGTACGCATGGTCAAAGGAATGAGATGAACACACCAATTTATGTGTGCGAAATGGCATACGCATCATTTATCCATCTGGTCCCTGGTCTCCTCAGCTTCATCTGCAGCTGGAGCCTGGTCTTAAAGACCATGAACTGTTAGAGTTGGGAATACTTTATGAGTATGAAGGAGGGTCCTACAGCCTGAAAACTGTACCAGTTATTCCTTTAATCAAAAACTAAAAGGTGCCAGCAGACACCCTCTCAACAGGTTCATGGAAAGAGTTGTGTTGAGTCAGATAAAGAAGCTAAACTCAGAATCCAACAAGCCTGTAAAGATTCAATCTGCCACTATAGCTTCAGTGCCGACGACTGATCAGTGGTTTAAGATACAGAAAGAAATAGAGTAGTTGGTGCTGTCTGATCTAACAGACCATGAAACACTCTATATGGTTTTAATTGTACTGCTCTTGACTGGATGAGGAGCTGACTGGCAGGTAGAAAGGTTAAAGGTGTTTAATGGTAGTTTTTCTAAGGATGTCACAGGATGGCATCCCTCAGGGAAGCTGCTTAGGGTCTTTGCATTTCTCTATATGTATTAGTTTTTTGTGATTGCTTATACACTAAAAGTGAATGCTTAGACCAAAGCTTCGAACCCTTAACTTTTGAAATCATGTCTTAAACAGAAGTACAAAGACATTTCATAATTTTCAATTCTACAACACACACACTTTTTCTTACATAAGAGACTTTGTTCAAGACTTAAATCTAGCAATCATTGATTGATTTGGCAACACAGACACACACACAACTAAAAACTGAACACCACTCGGTATGAGTCTTAGTGCTACAGATAGACCTCAGGTGAGCTTCTGTGAGAACTTGTAAACAACAACAACAAACAACTCAGTTTCACTGGGTTTGATGTAACTTTACTGTTTATTGTATGAATTGCAAGTGAAAACACTTAACTATAAGATTTATAATTATATAAACTGGTGCAGTGACCGTTCACAATATCCCTGATGGGAGTAATGGGTTAATTTTAAAGCAACATGACATCACAGTTTATGTGACATCATTGTGTATTGTTAAACTGGAGTTCAGAAACTCAGCTTGGAGGGGTCCACACAGAAAGGAAGGTCCTGGCAGACAGCTAGTCAGAGCTCAGTACTCACAATAATAAGCAGCTACAGACAGCTGACCACAGTAGTGACAGACGGAAGCTGTATATTTAGCTGAAACATTCTGAACACACAAACCACAGAGAGGAACGTCTCTGCTCTGTTACAGTACAACTGAGCTGCTGCTGGACTCCATCATTACTGCTCGGAATTCAATTCAATGTGCAGTTTATTCACAAGCAGATGCAAAGTTAACGTGACCAGATAACTGAAATGAAAATCGGGGGCATTTCCAGTCCGACGGTCAATATATCATTAAGATATCCAATATTTTTATCTATGATGTAAAAAGGGGGACAGTCCTGGTTTCATGTATTTTGACCATGGTAACTGTCGTACTGTAGTAAACTATGGTGAGGGCCAACTTATAAAGTTAGTAGGGTTGCCCAATGTCCCGAAAAACTTACAGAACTTAGCTACATAATCATCCCGTAATTGGAAACTAAATGATGTGTTCCATATTGAACTGATACTGTCCCGTATTTTTGAGACTCAATTCAGTGCAAATCTATGAGAGATACATACTACAGGTTAACAATTAAGGCTCCTTCAACTTTCTCAAACTGAACAGTGATGAAACAGAGGTTCTCCTTTTTGGTACCAAAAACACTTTAGTCAAACCCAACAGTGCCTTGAGTACCTTGAAAGGCGCCTATAAATAAAATGTAATTTTGTTATTACAACAGGGTGATTTGTGTAAAATAGAAGGAAACCCTCCTGTTCTCCCTAAGCCTGACATGTTATGTTCCCAAACAGAGAATTGTGGTCCTGGCTCACGACCAGTGCATCTCAGCCAATAATTTTGTTGTTTTTGCTGTTTTTCTACATGGAGCTTAAACAGAAGAAAAATACAGAGGGGGCTGAGTCCAGGCAACTAGATTTAAGCTCCTCCTCCTAAATTCTTCTCTTTTGTCAGTAGCGACATGCAACACATCGTTAGCTCGGATAGATTCTACACAATTCAACTGTTCATTTCATTTTACAGAAACCATGAACAGTATAAATCATTCAGATTTACCGCCATCCTAAACCAGCATGACAGTGAAATGGTGGGGACTCCCTACCTCTGAAGAGGTTGTGAATGTCTGTTCCTCAGCTGGCCAAAATAAGCACAACAGTAGACGTCTGCCTGTCTCTTCTGTGGTCCATTTTTAATTGACTCTTTAGGGGACAGCTTTAGCCAGGGACAAGCCACCAAAAACTGGGACTGTCCCCAGAAAATGGAAAATGGGGACGTCTGGTCACCCTAAGCAAAGTGTTCATTCTACACATATTTGAGTCAGAGTTCAGTCCTAGTCTAGTTCTCCATCTCCACACAGGACCTCTGGAGCTCAGAGTGACCATCAGGTTCTTGGTCTCCTCTCTTCGTTCCTTCCTCCTCATGGTTTCTGCTCTGATATGCATTGTCAGCTGTGAGATCTTATATAGACAGGTGTGTCTTTATCATGTCCAATCAGCTGAGTTTACCACAGCTGGACTCCAATCAAGGTGTAGAAACATCTCAGAGATGATCCAGAGAAATGGAGGAACCGGAGCTAAATTTACAGTCATAGTAAAGTGTCTGAATACTTATGTCAATGTGGTATTTCAGTTAGTGTGTTTGTGTTTGTGTGTGTGCGTGCGTGCATGCGTGTACCTCTCTGGTTACTGCTGCTGTGGTCTTCCAGCAGGTTGGACTCTGGTTCTCTGATCACACTCCCTCCAACGTACCAGTTGACATTTGGGTTCCAGCTGTTGCTGTAGCCACAGAGGTGATGCTCTTCAAAGTCACACTCTGGTCATAGGAACATTACAGTCATTTCACTCAGTCTCACATACTGTGCATCACATCAGATTTTAAATCTGAAACATCTCAGCCAATATGAAGCCGACACTGACCTATACAGTAACCATGAACAATGTGGATTTCAAAGATGGCCACGCTGTTCCCTGGGCCAGGTTCTGGTCGACCTTCCAGCAGAATCTGTGGAGGAAAAAAGTCTTACCATCCACCTGTGTCTGAAGAGCCACCAAGTCACACCAACATCACCCCACATCAGGTTGTAATTGCAGGACATTATAGTAAAGCAGCAAAGAGCAGGTGTCAGGTGACAAAGCAAAGTCACCGACCCGCAGCCCTTTGCTCCATGTCATCCCCTCTCTCTCTCTCTCTCTCTCTCTCTCTCTCTCTCTCTCTCTCTTTCCCCCCTTCCTGTCTCTCTCTAACTGTCTCTATCACAATAAAGGCAAAAATGTCAATCAGTGTATGTAGAAAAATAAACTAAATTCAACAGTGTCTGTGTGGTAAATAACATCTTGACCACCATATTGTAAATACAGTGACGAAATAATCTACTTCAGTACAGTTTAAGATTTTGCTCCAAAAAGAGTTAAACAAAAACTTTAACTGGAGTTAATGAAAAGAGAAGAAGTGGAAGCTGATATTATGATGCTAAGCTTATTTGCTTTGCTTCAGCTGCTATAACCGAAATATTAAGTGTATTGACCCTTTACGTTCAGGACACCGTGGGGGGTGTCTCCACTGAGTTTAATCAGGATCGTTCTAAGAGAGGTAAGATTATTTATAAAGAACATTTCATACACATTTGAGTGTATGAAATCAAATGAGTGTTTGAAATCACAAGTGAGTTACATAGTAAAACTAGAATAAACACTTCCTGGTTGTTTCCTCTACCAACCAGCCAAGTTGCAGGAAATATGGTCACAGTCTCTCTTTCCTGAGTTACAGCAGTGAATAATGGCCAGAAGTGTTTTGGGCATTCCTGATATATTGCATTCACAAGAACATGAGATCACTGTGACCTTAAACTTTGTTAACCAAAAAGTCCAAGTGAACATCTGGGCCAAATCTTAATAAATTTCTTCAATGTAGTTTTCAGATATCACATTCAAGAGGCCAAAACCATGTTTTGTGAGGTCACTGTGACCTTGACCTTTAGCCACCAAAATCTAATCAATTCATCCTTGAGTCCTAATGAATGTTTGTGCCAAATTTGAAGGTCTGTCAAGGCGTTACTGAGATATCGCATTCACAAGGCCCAAACCGTGTTTTGTGGGGTCATCGCCACCTTGACCTATGACCACCAAAAATCAGCAGGGACAGAAGCTCAGTTTTACACATTCACAGGTGAGTATCATTTCTTCACGCTGATTTAATGACCAGGCACGTGTGAATGGGTGAGGTACACACATATAAACATACAGTATGGACAAGGCCTGAGTCAAAATATTGTGTCACACGACACCTGACGCATATGATTTGTTCTGCCAGTCTATGCAGTGAATCACTGTGTTCACATCCTCCAGTCAGAGCTGTAAACGCTCAGTGAAGATAACTGCTCTGTCATTAATTTAATTACCAACATGATGTGGTTTTGTTTCCCCTCATAACTCAGCATGTCGTACTGTTCACTCTCACGTTCTCATGTTAATCATTGCTCCTCCCACAGAGACGTCAGGAAGTCAGATTCAGAAAGTGACATCATAGATGTCATCATAGAAACTCACTAGTTTTCTTTACATTGTGATTAGTAGCCAGCAGAACTTTATTAAAAACTTTTTTTTTTTAATATAAAAATATAAAGTCTGCTTGACACGTAAACATTAAAAGCATGTGAACTACATACATTAACAATTAAAAACAATGAAATTTTAAATATTGACACCATGATACCAGCTGATGTGCAGGAGAAAATAAAGATTTCACTATAACCTGCTGAGTGGATCTGGTGTTATATGGTGGAACTATTGATCCCTAAAACAATCAGATGGACCGTCCCACAGTCTGCTGTGATCAAACTGACTGGTCTTCTTTGGTAGAACAGTGAGAACCTAAACACCTGTTTAATGACAGGAAGCCTCGTACTCTGGAGTTTTCCCAAAGTGTTAAGAGGCTGAATTACAAACACTGGACTGGAAGAAGAGAAAAAGAACATGTCAGACACAGAAGAAACCTAGAGCCAATGAGGTCAATGATTGGAAGACATCTGTGACCTGCAGTTAGATGGTGAGCCATCATAATGACTGGAGGATTAAAACTGGTGGATCTAATATAGAGGAAACTCACCGCTGCTCTATGTAGATCACCGCACCACAGCTGTGATGAAGCACTGAACTAAAGTATAGTGTCTGTAGTTCAGTTTCACTCAGCAGCTTCACTGTGTCAATGAAGCTGTAACAACCTGAGGCTTGTGTTTTGGACTTATCAGTGACGCACACTGCAGACACCTCCAACATAGTTCCTGGGCTAATCAGAGGGCACTACCCTCAGAACAGGGACTTTTTAGGACCAGGAAGTGAATTCAGACCAGGTCCCTGTGGTCAGACACACACACACAGGTACAGTTCTGACTAAGTCTAACTCTATACCGATATATTTTTATTTTTCATTTTCTGAAAGTATCTGTTTTATGCGCTGACAACTCAGGAGTAGTGTGGAGTACAGGAGGAAACGTAGCAGAAAAGATGAGTTTTGAAACTAATAATCCTGCTTCTGATGCCAAACAGCGTGACTCCATCCACACTACCATGTTTTAGTGTGGCAGTGACCCTGAACCCTGACAAATGTAGAGTTAAGAGACATAAAAACTGCAGGACATCATTAGAAGAAGTGAAAATATAAAAAGACAGATGCAGAGGGAAGTGAGTGTGTGTTACTTTCCAAGATGTTAACTAACAGCAGACAAGACTACAGATCTGATGAAGGAGAACCATCTGTCATGGAAAAGATGTCACGTTTCAAAAAACAGGTTGGACTACCAATCCTAAGAGAGTACCAGCATCAGACATATTAGACCTTTGTCGTCATGGTTACAACAATAAACATGTGGTTACGCTTATGGAACAGTCATGGTTTTGGTAGGTTTAGGAAAAACTTGTGGCTTGGGTTAAAATAAGTACTTCCTTAAGGTTAGGCGACGCTTGTCGTCATGGTTACAATAATAAACCCATGGTTAGAGTGGTGAAACTGTCATGGGTTAAAGAAACAGCCCTGACAAACTGAAGCCTCCTTTGTGAAAGACAACATCACCTGGAATGTGAACATGACAGAGCTCACTGAGATTCTGCTCTCTGCAGACCTCCATACCTGGTACGGGATGGTGGAGTTGGCCAGGTCCACACTTGCAATGAGCCAGCTGTCAGAGGTTTTGTTGGCCGTCCAGAGCCGGTAGTCAAAGTTATCACTGTCTGGTCTGAGGTCCAGATGCAGGGAGCCCCGTCCAGTGATCTGGTACACCAGCCTCATACAGCTCCACTCATGCTGGTCCAGAACCGGACTGACAAGAACCGCCTGCTCCTGGTCGTCTAGGAAGGCGGAGTCCACCGTTATCAAATGTCCTGTGACGACAGCATGAAGAGGTGTCAGTGCATGTGGATGATCTACTAGTTTCACATTAGATTTGTCTGTCAGAATGAAAAGAAAACACAGTGGAGGTTCTCTCAGACGTCTCAGGGGCTCTGTTTGTTTAGCAGAGATTATCTACTGATACTGATACTACATATACTACTGAACGTGACCATATTTATATTCATATTTGTATGTTGTTCATATCAAGAGAATACTGCTGTTTCTTGGTGATGTGGTGCCAGATGCACAAAGATATGTCAGACTGGTCTGTAGTGTTGGTCCATTCTTCATCCTGCTCACAGATCAGTCTGATGTTAGTCAGACTGTTTCACACAAATAAAGACTGAGACTCATTTAAGCAAAAACATTAGACAGCTCCAGGCTAACTCAGTCCTAAGACCAATGTTACCATGGTTACAATCAATTACACCCACCCTGAGCAGTAGCACCCAAAAGACAAACATTTTCTACTGGGTTTTTTTTAATTTAATTTACCCAGAATTCATTGTACCACATTCCATCTTAAGATAGTCAAGAACTAAACTGCTTTGTGCAATGGATGAATTCCGATGTCTGACTATTTGTTATATCTAAGACACAGTCAATGTCTTTGTGAAATTGGCCCCAGGACTTGAATGTGTCCTTATCTTCTGTCCGTCTCATGCCCTGTCTCATTAGAGAGAGTCAGCCTGGACAGACAGAGGAAAACTGACACCATCTGTTTGTCCATATATGAGATGATTCAGCTGTGGTCTCGAAGAAAAGTAAATTATTATTCTCAGCCTCTGGAAGAGGAAAACATCAGCAGATATAATGAAACACTGTTTAGTGACAGGATCTGTTGTGGATTCATCTTTAAACAGTGGGATCAAGCCATTTCTAGAGTTAATCAAAACTGTAAAAAAAAAAAAAAAAAAAGCCTATTGTAAGTGCAGTCAGGTTCTTGTCCTAAGTCCTTATGAATTCTCCTTCACCTCTTTCCATGATCTCATCACGCTTTCCATCGAGGTCGAGGAGAAGCGGTTAGAAAAGGAGATTATTTTGACATTTCGACCGCAGCCCTTGACAGTGAGTCCCTGAGACGAGCTGCGATGACTTATTACCAATGTATCCTCTGCCTTCTGACTGTGCACCCCTGCTGGACTGTTGGAAATATTTGCTGCAGCAGCATCGTGCATCCACCTCCACAACAAACCCGCTTCTTAGGTTTGTCTTTCAGTTCAGGAATCCTCTGTCAGACACTGATATAAATTTAATATGAGCTGATACTGATTTACAATCTGCAGACATGGAGGGAGACAAAGGCAGCAGCAGTGATAGCGCTTGATACTTGATTACTTTCTGACCATGTTCTGAATTTAACAAAGTCGACGTCTTTTCTGGAGCAGATCAGTAAAGTCTGAAACCTGAGGAAGAGTTTTCATCTTTACTCAGATCTGAGAGCAGCAGCAGTTCAAAGGATGTAAACAGAGTTTATGGAGAGCCGGTGTAAGTGCCCCCAGCTCTACATCATGCAGCGGAGGGGTGGGGGTTGCTGCTGTATCTGTAGTCCCTTATTTGGTCAAATGAAGTTGATGGAGAATCTGTGAAACAGTGGAGCAGGTAGAGCAGGCCAGGACTGAGGCTGCAGACACACAGACAGCCTGAGTATGTGAGCGTTAGGGGTTAAGTTGATTTACTGCACATCACATGTATTAAAATCACAGATAACCACGCAGATGTTTGAGGAGCTGTGCGGCCTTTGCACAGCTGCAGTCACATGTTGTGAGGTGCTGCAGTGCTGCAGCACTTTATCATTATACAACAGTGTCTGACACAACACAACAATATTACACAACTGAAACAGCTGTCAGTAATCAGCTGATAAATTCATGCATACCAACTAGTTCCATATTTCCATCAGTGCAATGATGAAATGTTGTCAGTTAGCATGATTGACTTTGATTGAATTGAATTTGAATGCATCAGTTCACAGACAACTCATCTCATATCTTGGAACACCCACTGCAGCATTATGAAACAGGTAGTGAGTGTTTACTAGAACTGAACTGAGACTGATTTTTCTGCTGCCTCAGTCAGACCACAGACAGTCCTGGTCCCAGTCCTTGGCTTTCTACACCCTCCATCCACCCTGACCTCCTCCCTCCGAGCTCTTCATTCATTCTGTCTGTGAACACAACCCAGGCTGAAATTACACCATTACGCACTGTGGTTGTGTATAAACATAAATTCTGGAGACAGCTCAGAGGAGAAAACATCTGAGGACCAGGCAACAGAAATCCTCAGAGAAAGACTGCTTTAGGAAATTGTCAGTAAAAATATAAACTCTACATGATTTATAGTTACAGACCTGCAACTTTCATTCTAACAAGTCAACAACACAAACAGTCTGAAGCCATGCTAGTCTGTCCTGCAGTAACCTTACTGACACCGGAGGAAATAGTGCATCTGTTAGCGAATATTTTCAGTTTAATCTGCCTTAGTGAATATTTGTAGAAGCAGGACAGTGTGTATGTGTGACTGAGTCAAGATAAGCTACAGTGCGTGGTGATAGTGAAGGAACATGTGACCCAGTGACACAGAGTGTGTCGCTGATGGAGCTCTGAGGCTCAGAGCGAGGAGACGTGAGTCGGTTGACAGCGGCCCCATAATTCAAACCTTCAGAAATGAGAACAGGTAAGAACAGGTTTATCTAACGGCTACTTCAGCATTACTTTAAAATACGTACCACTGCTTTGTGTTACTCCAGCCATCTATTTACTGCACTGCATTGTGGGAATGGATGGTTATCATATTGTTCAATACAGTCAACTGTAAAAAAAAAAAAAAAAAAAAACGTGTGTGTTCCATATTGCACACACTGCACTTTGTGTTACTGCAATCTTCTACAGAGTGGAAAGGCACAGACATGATGGAGGAAGAGGTCAGATGTTTACACAAGAACGGGAAGTGGACACTGTAAATATGGTTTTTACACAGACATGTATGGTCTTTGTACAAATTCTTATATGGTTTTGTTTTCTTGTACAACACTGTACCACAGTTACAACAGTAATGTTTTGGATAACTAAATAGATTCAGTTTCAACACTGCGCTGGTGTTTGCTGTGCTGTGTACATTTCAGCCCCTTCAGATTACTGTACTGTCACTTTCCATTGTAGGAAAATGTATACAAGTCTGTGGAAGACAGAAGAGCTTCTTTAGAAGATGGAATATCCAAATATGTTATGAAAAAAGGAAAATCATGAAAAAAAAGTGTTTGGCAGTTTATGCAAATGCCTGATTCTGAGATGTGTTTATAATATTTCCAATGCAGTGTTTCATTGTTCAGCAGGTATGTGGCACTTACACTTTTGGCTGTGTAAGTTTCTAAATGGGACCTAGTTTAGAAAATGTGCAAACACAGCTGTAATAAAAACTGTAAATCCCTTCCCTCGCTGATCATGTGTGTGTATCTGTGTCCTGGTTCAGTTATGAAACCCTCTGGCACAGAGGAGTCTCTCCTGTGAGAGCTCACTGGCAGCAGAGGAAGCAGTGCCAGAGTCTTCACCAGATGTTTCGGTGGTTTTCATGGCACCACAGCTGGGGACGGCGAGGGTAGAGCTGAGGGATCTGAGGCTCGGCTCTACTTTTCCATCACTCTTCTGTTTCCATTCCGCTTCCATCTGCAGCTGAGTCATTCTGAGACCAGACTCAGTTACAGGGGTTTGTACAGATTCAGACGGAGGGCTGGAGAGCTGATGCATTGACAGGGAGAGGAGACAGGGAGAGGAGACAAGGAAGGGAGAAGAGGTCTATTTATGGCCTATTCTTCAGTCTTAAGTGCCACTAACATCAGCAGACCCCTTCACCTTGAGGACCACTCTGGTGGTGGTCTGTGGGACAGATCTCCACCTCACTCCATCCATCCATGTCTCTGTGTTTACTCTCCTCCGGCCTGAGCTCTTTGTCTCTGTTTAGTGAGTATAATCACCTCCAACATCCATCCTCCTTTAACCACAACTTCTTCTTTTTTTGGCGCAGCGTCCTTAGCTGGAGCCCACGTTGCCATGGCAACCAAACAGAAAACACCACCGTGATCCCGTCTTCTTTTTTTTTTTTTTATGAGCCTATTTATTGCCACAGTGGGTGTAGCCTATCCCCAGCTCCAAGGTCGGACTGGAGCTCAGTCCCCCCTCAATCTGGTTAGTGGTTTAGAGCTGGGCCTCAGCCGGAGCTCCTGTTTGGGGTTCGGCTCTACAGACTAGCTGCAGTCACTTCACACTTGGCTGGAGCAGAGATGGCACACACAATTTACACTTATGTCACCAGTGGGAACATAAGCAGTGCTGACAGATGATCATAAACAGAGGAGGGAGCTCTGGCTTGATGCTCGCGGAGCCGCAGAAACAAAAAGACAAAAGGGGGGAGGGGAGGGGTGGAGCAGAGGCTCGGTGTGTGGAACGTGGTGACACACTTTCATAACACTGGAGATCAGATTCAGCACAGCATTTCATGACATCTTATGCATAGTTTAATCAGCTTATCTTTTACCAGTCAAACAGGGTAATGACATGTTTATCAGCTGCAAGTCACAATAACTGAGACTGCCTCGTTGTCTCCTCAGAAAAGGTCAGAATATTAGGAGATAAAGTTGTAAGCTTGTGATTATATGATAATAGCGCTGTAATTATTACCAAAAAAAAAAAAAAAATCACAATGTCACAAGAGTAGTACGGTGGCCCTGAGAGCTCAACACACTGCAACGTAAGAAAACACATGCAAATAAACAAAACACAAGCAACTTCAGAAAACATCTTCATCAATATGACAACACACGCGCTGCAGATACTCACACACTCACACAACAGAAGTGTTTCCAGAGGACAAAAAGAAAAAGTGATGAACCCAGCTGGGACACAATTGTTCAACGCTTTGTGACTTTTGAAGTTAAAAGCATTGAACAACAAGTGCACACGGATTATTATTATTATTAAAATACATCCATGCACATCATCACTTTTTTTTTTTTTTAAGTTATTTTTTGCCTTTATACTGATACTGACAGAGAGAGAGAGAGATGGGAAAGTCAGGGAGACAGAGAGAGGGGATGATATGCAGAAATGGGCAACAAACTGGACTCGAACCCGGGAGCCCCCTCATCACTTTTAAGTGTCTACTGGAAACACTTGTGTTGTGTTCCTCGGTGTGTTGTCATATTGATGTTACTCAGTGAGTAGCCTCTCCCCACAGCCTGCTGACGGGACTGTGAAGCTGCACTGATCAGGTAAACACACCTTCCTCTGATGTGTCCGGTACCAGGTGAGCTGAAGTTGTGTCATCGGTGAACATGTATGTGTGAACGAGCACATTTCAAACAGCTGACTCTGACCTACTTCAGCCTCAGCACTGAAGTTACCAACAGACTTTCTCTCTCTCTCTCTGGTTTCAGCTGCTGTGTCCAGTTTTCAACAGTTTGTCTCACGTCACTTTTGTCTCTTCGCCGACAAACTGAGAAACTAGGACAGAGTCCACCTGACTCCACAGCTTTATTGATACAAACACAACACTGTGGCGAACCCACTCATTTTTTTTGCCCCTTTTTCCTGCTGTAACACCGTTCAGCTCACAGACACTGTAGACACACCTGTCTCCTGTCACCACGGTTACACCTTCCTCTGAGAGTGAGCTGCAGCCCGGAAACAAAAACACACAATCACCGATCCAAGCGTCTCACACGGAGGCTCCCGCATAATCACAGGAGCAACAGCCCGACGATGAGACGTGACAGATCTGTTTCTACCCGTTTCTAGCAGCTCACTTTTCCTCCACTGCGTCTGTGTGTGTGCTCTGTAAGTGCATGTGATGACATCACTCCCTACAGTTGTGTGTGTCCTCAGTCCAGACAGAAAGGCAAACTTGACCGGCGGTGGAAAATTGGTCAATCAGCTTTTATTGGCAGGTTTACCTGTGTTTACAAAAACCTGCTTATACCTGTTCGTTTTGTTGGAAGAAGGGTATGAGCGAGCGTCAGAGCCACCACACTGCAGCTGGAGGGGTGGTCTGGCTCTGCTGAGGAAACTAACTCCAGGGCTCTTACCTACAGGAAGTACAGAGGTGAACCTCCAAGGCTTCAACTAGAAGTCTCTGCTGTTTAACGGTCCTCACTTCCTGCTCTTTTGTTTTCCAGCTCTGCCTTGGTAGATGATTTTTTAAATCATATAAAAGTGGCTCAACAGACTCTCAGCGTTTCATAAACACTCCCTTATTCCAGAATCAGTCATTGGAGCCTGTACAGTTTAGACGAGGTGCCCGCCGCCTGGAGGGAGGGGGCTGTACAAGTTCTTTACACCGGTACATTCATGAGCACCAAGCAGCTAGTGTCAGAGTTTGTGAACAGCTGAACTCGATGGTCTCTTCAAGGTTTCATTGAGGAGGCCTGTAACTTCAATCAAGAGATATCAGCAGAGTTCTGGGAAGAGACAATGTCCCCGGTTCATTGTTGTTGTATTCGCTCACGCTGCAGGTGAATTCAGTGCATGATGCACAGGCTGCATTACTCAGAAACACAACTGAATTACATCTTCCCACCAGTGTCTCCAGTATGTGACAAGTGTTGCTCTGCTGTTCACTAATATTTCTCTCTGCTTTTGTGCTGCTAATACACAATTTTTGAATTTAAATTTTTAAAAGCTCTAGAGACTTTCAGCCAAACCACAACCTGGTCATCACGGGATGCAGACTGCTCTGTATATAGGAATTGTGGTTGCTAAGAAACTTATTCTTTTAACCAGGAAGATTACAGCTCCACCCTGCTTAATGTATTGGCTCGCATATTACCCAGCATCCGTATCCATATCAACAGTCTGTGTCCTGCATCGCCTGTGATTCTGTCTCACTTGATGTAAACAAATGTCCCACATGTGACCATTTAATCTCATTCCCACTCACACTAGTCCTGTGCTGTTACTACAGGTTCAATCACCCCGCGGCTGCAGTGAGCGAGGCTGAGAAAGATGAAGTAACATCACAGCGGCAGCATCCTGTGGAAGGTACAATGTGATGTTTGATGTGAACGGCAAAGAGAGACAACCTGATCAACTTCTGATCAACCTCTGATCAATCTCTGATCAATCTTTGATCAACCTCTGATCAACCTCTGATCAATCTCTGATCAACCTCTGATCAACCTCTGGTCTTTCAACAGGAAATCCTCACAGAGCTGTTTTATGCCAGGAAAAACCCCTGGTTATATTCTATTATCCATCTGAGTAACTGACTCAAATACACACATACACACACACACACACACACACACACACACACACACACACAGAATAATAGAAAGAAGAATATTCTCTGACATCTTTCTATTCTCTGCTGTTTTCTCGTGACGTTCTGCACAGTTCTCTCCCGTCCTCTGCTCAGCCTGTTGAATACTTCACAGCTACAACTTTCAACATGGCACCAGAGCCTTGCTGTAATTAACCATTTGTGTGTTTGCATTTGTGAGCTGAGATTTTCTGGACTCGCATCAACAGGACTATCACTAGATCTAGACTGCATTTCACCTGGGAGATAAAATAATGAATCCTGTCTGAGGGAGCATTAGCATGTGCATCATAGAAGCTGAGACACATTGATATTTCTCATTGCAGGTGAGACGTTACTGCACCGATGTTACTGAATGCAACATTTCTAATCAACCCCTGAAAAACATATTATAATCAAAACACATAATGCACTTAATGTGTGTTGTTATGCACATTAAACACACAGTGAGTCTTCCCTGAAATATTATTTCAACATCATCTAACACTGACAGCGTATTGTTGGCTGTATATAATAAATATGCCGTCTGTATACTAATATTTGAGATGATGATTTTTCAGCAGAAGCTCGGCGTGAACTTTAAAGGATGAGGGTGGATGATGTTGATGTGGTTGTTTATTAGTGGAGTGAGCTGTAAGCAATACTTTATAATGAGAAATAAAAGTCTTTAGAGGCCGGAGTGGTGCAGATGTTCAGTTCTTAAAAGCGCCACCTACAGTCAGAGGTGGTAAACTCAACCCACTCGTTGGCAACGTCTGCAGAAAACAAACAGAACCTGGTCTGCGAGTCCTCACAGGAGGCAGATATGCTGATGTGATGGTGATGACGAGTCACAGGTCAACACCTCAGAACAGCTCCCACACCGCTGACACGCTTTCCACATCTGTATGTGGGTTTGTGGTTTCACATATCAGAGACATTGTACTGTGTGTAAATGTGGATCAGACTCAGTGTGCCTGGACCCGCAGTGTTCACTGTCTAACTGGATCAGTTCAGTGTAAGTTACTGTTCAGTTTTCTTTATATTTCTACAGCACCCGTTCACTGTGGACTCCATCATGGTGTATTTGAATGGCAGTGTGTTTGTTTCTGTTAGCATGCAGAGCTCATGATGACACTGTACCTTCTTCATTCATCCTCCAGCTGCCGAACTGCGGGTCCGACGTGTAGCCACAGGTGCCCAGCTCAAAGTTGCAGGACCCGGGCAGCAGCGGCTGCTGCTGCGCCCCGAGCGGCGCGCACAGCAGCAGCGCTGCAACAAGAGCAAACACAAGCATCCGCGCTTTAGCGTCTGTGGCACAGCAGAGAAAAGTGAACTAACAAAAACCAAAAGTCGTGAAGTTTTACCCTGGAGAGTCAGACACCAGCTGCGCATCGTGTCCGCCGCTGAGAGTCTGAAGATCTGTCGTTAAATCACTGTTTGTCCCAGAAGAACCAGCAGCTCGTTTACACCCTCACTGACCGTCTCTGTCCTTCACATGTTGTAACGGTGTCGGCGGGAGGGATGCAGTGTCGGTCTGGGTGGTTGAATGGAAGTCCTGGAGGCGGGAGGGAGCAGCGGCGGTCCAGGTCTCAGCGCCTCCCCGCCCCCCCCCCCTCCGCCGCTCTGCGCCGTCACACTCAGGGCCGGACCCAGAGGCGCTCAGGGCCTTTAATACCCTTTCCTGCTGCTGTATACAAGCCAATAAAAGTCTGGTCATGTCCAAATAAGTTATTAGTGTCTTAGTAGCATGGTCAGGAGGTCATCATGACTCTCACTCTGTTGTTGTTACAAACAGAAATGACCAATGAGACAAATATGGCTTCAAACATGATGATAATCATGCAGGGGGGTGAGAGTTATTGTTCATGATGGATGTCAGCTTAGCTAACATCCTCCTCTCACCTACTTCCTCAATGGAGTCTAGTCTTTAAGCTTAAAATTTTAATTGGGGACTTTAAATTAGGTGTTTATCCAATACAATTAAAATTAAATGAAATAACATTTAGATGAGGAGTGGGCGGAGTCATTTGGCGTTGTGGGAGCTGTAATTTAAAGCTCAACCTGGAAAAAGTTAGCAACATGTGATGCTGAGCCTGAATTTTTATTAAACATAGACTAATATTATAAAACATTTTATTTTAATCAAGTTCTGCTTTCTCTCGCACTGCAGAACGAAGTAAAGAGCTGCTGTTGATTAATGATGAAAGGAAATACTCCATCCCTAACAGCTGCCCGGTTGATGCTGATGAAGAACACACTACCCTGATGCAGACATGATCAGTCTTCAGCCACCCGGTCAACCATGTGACATGGGGTACACAAAAGAGCTGAGTAAGTGCATAGCAAGCTGCAATACTTTCATGTCATCACCTTTTTAGCTGATATGGTGAACTTACAATAGAGCAACATGATGATTCATGTGGCGTGATGTTTGTGTGATCTAACCACTGTCTGTCTGTAGTTAACATTATGATACAGTTCTCACTGTTATATGGTTTTTTTCTACCCAGCCACGGTCTGGCTAGAATGGTTAACAAGGCACATCTGTAATTCAGGTTAAGTGTGATATTAACTGGGATGCTGAACTGGACAGTTGACTCCTAAGAGTGTCCTTTGGTACCGAACACTGGACAAGACATTTCAGTCACACAAGAACTGAAAACACACAATGAAAGGTCTGAGTTCTAGACACATCACTATATCCTCTATCCTGATTGGCAGGTCAATGTGTGTGGTACGGTCTGTCAATCACACAATAGCCACGCCCTAAAGCTTACCCTGCTTTATCGCCTGTTTTCCTCTAAGTGGGACCATGATGTAAAAAAATGGACATCATGTTGCATTGAACAGGACTTGAAACTAGAGACTGAGACCACAAGCTCATTAGGAAGTCATGTTTACTGAGGTAATAAATCAAGTGCAAAGTACAATCATTTTCCTATAGACTTCTATACCAGTGGTTCCCAACCTGTGGGCTCGGGCCCACTGGTGGGCTACGAAGGTATCGCAAGTAGGCCGACAAATCATTTGCTCAACAGACCAATTTTGGTGAAAATATGTAATGTTTATAATGTTTTTAAATAAAATGATCTGAAACACCATTAAAAAAAAGTTTTTTTTTCTTGAATTCGGGCCTGTCATTGTGATAAACTTTTAAATTGTCACTACTGGACCTCACCATATACTTTGTTATTTCAGTCTGATTGTGTGCTAACAGATTAAATCCATGGCAAAAAACTGGCGAATTAAAAGGAGGAATGGAAAGAGAAAAATTGAGCTTTCAGTCCTGAATGTTCCATCATTACCATTAAAATAAAAAGTGCTCGGAGAAGGCGTTATCTGGCTTCCATATTGTGACGGGCTCGGACGTGGGCAGCCAACATTTTTGAGATTTTCAAGTGGGTCATGAGTTGGAAAAGGTTGGGAACTAGTGTTCTATACACAGACTTCTTTCTTCATCCAGTGGACTCGCCCCCTGCTGGCCATTAGAAAGAATGCAGGTTTAAGGCAGTTCAGAACCAGAGTCTACATCCACTCTTATACACAGTCCATGTAAAAGCAGATAGAAAACATTCATACATTACTTAATAATATATCAACTAGTAAATTATTACTTCCAATGAACATCAAGTTTTCATTCTTTATAATACAAGACATACGATGAGTGAAATAATCATCAACACCATGACTGAGTGTTTCCACCGTGAACTGCAGTGAACCAATGACAGTCTCATAAAAACAGATTCAAACAGCGTCACAAACCTAAAGAACCAATCCTTGTCCTAAAGTTTACTTTTATTCCATGATCTGTTACTGGGTAAAGTTACTATTTAAATGTAAATCCAGATCTTAAATGTTAACAAACCATTTGGTTGACAGCATAAAAAAGTCCTCTGAGTTTTGGAGGGGTTGTTGTGTCCTTACCAGTGACCAAACCTACGCCCTTGTGTTGTAAACACAGACACATAAAACACAGTACATTACATTACATTAACACCAGAGAGCACCTTTAAACGGAGCCAGGTGTTTCCCATATATGACCACACAACCATGCTCTGTGTGTGATGATAACTCCATGACAACTGAACAAACATCATGTGGTGATGAGGACCGTGAGACATATGCTGAAGGACCAGGAAAAAAAAAGTTGTTACACCATTTTACGGCCTGAAGCAGACGAGTGAGGTCACAAAGATATGAGGGAAAATATTCCTGAGATGTCTCTGATATGTGGAAAACAATATGTGGTTAAATATGATCATAATTCCCCACCAATATCACAGATCAAAGCAGTCTCAAAGCACTACACGAATAACAGAGAGGTGTTCATTTGAGTTCACCCTCCACTACATCCCTGTGTATTCCTCTATTTCCTGTTCCAAAATGAGGATGGTTTTTCCAGGGAATCAAACAGCTAATGTGAAATATATGTGGGGATTGCAGGATATTCCCAAAGCTCAGGACTACTGTGGACACATATTACACATCTGGATATGGTTATATTCAGAAACACTACATCCCATAATTCTACAAGTCTGCCTCTACTTACTGAGCAAATATGTTGTTCCTTTCAGCAGTGATAATGATGTGACTAGAGAGGGAAGACAGTTCTGACCTCTGTATTCATACATTTAAACCAACACATCCTGTACACAACCTATACGCGCTGTAAGTTATCAGCCCATTAAAGGTGACGATGTTACCAGTTGTCATCACTCCCATGATTGTGCTTCAGGAGGGGCACACTGCGCCTACACCAGACGCTGTCCTCCCTTGTAGTGGTGGACAAAGATGAACAAATTCATCTTTACGGCCTGCGGACATTAGGCCTTGCTCCTGACTCCTGTTACCTGCAGACTTTGGAGAGACTCACTGCTGAATTTTTTAGTGCCTGTAGCCGAAGGAGGCGAATGAGGAGATGCGAGTCCAGGGTGATGTTTTCAGCATGAACACTGTGTAAAGCCGTTCAGCCCATCACCTTCCGGCCTATCCGAATGAACAGAGTGGCCTTATATGAGGGAGTCCAGTGTTTCCTCTAGAATGTTTTTCAGCCATGGTGATGTTGTGCCGGTGTCCATGAGGATGCGACCGCAGCCTCTTTTCATGCAAGTCAGAAAAGCTTCAAACTAAATGACCAGGCCCTCCTCGCTCCTCTCCTTGCTCCTCTCCTTGATCCTCTCCTTGCTCCTCTCCTCACTCCTCTCCTTGTTCCTCTCCTTGTTCCTGTCCTCGCTCCTCTCCTTGCTCCTATACTTGCTCCTCTCCTCACTCTTCTCCTCACTCCTTTCCTCACTCCTCTCCTTGTTCCTGTCCTTGCTCCTCTCCTCACTCCTCTCCTCGCTCCTCTCCTCGCTCCTCTCCTCGTTCCTCTCCTCGCTCCTCTCCTCGCTCCTCTCCTCGCTCCTCTCCTCGCTCCTCTCCTCGTTCCTGTCCTTGCTCCTGTCCTTGCTCCTCTCCTCACGCCTCTCCTCGTTCCTCTCCTCGTTCCTCTCCTTGCTCCTCTCCTCACTCCTCTCCTCGCTCCTCTCCTCGCTCCTCTCCTCGTTCCTGTCCTTGCTCCTGTCCTTGCTCCTCTCCTCACGCCTCTCCTCGTTCCTCTCCTCGTTCCTCTCCTTGCTCCTCTCCTCACTCCTCTCCTCGCTCCTCTCCTCGCTCCTCTCCTTGTTCCTTTCCTCGCTCCTCTCCTCGCTCCTCTCCTCGTTCCTCTCCTTACCTCTACTTGCTCCTCTCCTCGCTCCTCTCCTCGCTCCTCTCCTTGTTCCTTTCCTCGCTCCTCTCCTCGCTCCTCTCCTCGTTCCTCTCCTTACCTCTACTTGCTCCTCTCCTCACTCCTCTCCTCGTTCCTCTCCTCGATCCTCTCCTTGATCCTCTCCTTGCTCCTCCCCTGGCACCTTTCCTCAATCGTCTCCATGCTCCTCTCCTCGCTCCTCTCCTCGCTCATGACCTACCACTGTACCTTCTCTCTCCTGTCCTCCTTCCTGCTCTCTCGCTTCTCTTTCCTCCCTCACCTGCACTATTCTTCCTAACAAACCAGTTTAATAGACTCATCTGAAAACTGAAATATAATTTAACTAACAAGATGTATGTGTTCGGGACAAATCTGAGTTTAGTCTAAGCTTGTACTTGACTTTCACTTACGGGACAAGTAAGTGAGATAGTAATAACATTGCTATGTCAGGTAGCTTGTCTCACCCTGTGGAGCGCAGCAGCTATGCTGTAATTACTAACAGAGGATCTTACCACTGGACATGAAGGTAGGGGTGGGCGAGATATCGAATATACTTGATGTATCTTGGCTTGTTCCACATGGGATGTAGTAATTGACAATATCGCGAACACTGAGTATAATGTATCACAAAATTGTTTAATATAATTATTCATTATATAATTATTAATATTAATATTATATATATGCATATATAACAACAATTTTGCAACACTTATACATATATATATCTTAATATATATCTTAATAAATATTTACACACCCACATAATAAATATATTATATAAACACATTTACACGAATACACACCATGGCCACGGATGTGTTGAGATATTCAAATGGCAGGAAGTAGTTCAGAGCAGCACTGACAGACTTCACCTGACGTGTGCATGTGGTTGTGAATGGCGGCAGAGTTCAGATGGCCTTGAGCCAAGTTGTCTGTGGATTTCTATGAACTTGTGGTTAACAAGAGACTGGTTGACAGCCGGTCAGCTTCAGGTTCAGCTTTGTGTGGCGCAAACCAAGGTTGAGCTCTTGAGCCGTGCAATGCACATACACTTCAGTGAGTCGCTCTCTGATTCAAGCTTGGAAACCCCCCCGGTGCTTTACTCATGATGGATGCACCATCATAGGTTTGTACAACACATATTAGATCAACTAAGTTATGCAACTGTGGCACCTCCTCTATTGCACCAGCAATGGATGATGCATCACAGCCCTGTTGCTTTAGAAGTCAAGGAAACACTGACTATTCCTTCCAAAAAAGGGTGTCCAGTCCGGCTTCCTCTAAATAAAATCCATCTTCAAAAGCAAATCCATCATCTCACAACCGGATCTGATAAAAGTCATTCATGCATTTTCTCAAAACTGGACTACTGCAGCTCCCTCCTCTATGGCATAAATCAAACTCTCCCGCCTCCAGCTAGTTCAGAACACAGCAGCTCGTCTTCTTACTGGTATTAGACTTGCTTTTATGTGATGTCTTTTATCGTGTCCAGATCGCCCTTTTATTGCTTTTATTGTGTGTGTGTGTGTGTGTGTGTGTGTGTGTGTGTGTGTGTGTATTCATAGCATCTCCTCCCTCTAATTGTCCTTATTTATGTTGAAGTGTATTATTTGTCCTCCTTCTGTAATTCGGCCTTATTTCTGTTCTGCTTTTGATAGTCAAAGCTTTTGATCCATTTGTCAAAGCACTTTGTAAACTATGTTTTTAAAAGGTGCTATATAAATAAAGTTTTGTTCGGGCAGAAAGAAAAATGTTATTGAGTTATTGCCACTGATCTGCAATTATATATTTTATTATTCATCCAACTTGTTTGAATGTAAAAAAGTTTTAACCGTCACCTCTGCTAAGGGCTTTTAATTTGAGGGCATCGAATTTGCACAACAGACAAACTATTTATTACCCGCTGATCATAGAAAAAATGATTCATACTACACGTTCATGCTTTATTCTGTCTGGATATTTGGAGAGGTGAGGAGCTGACCTTTAATTCATGGTTTCACGTATAAATCCCTTCAAATATATTATCATTTCATTTATTACCTGGTTGTTAAAACGTGGAGCCAAACCAGAACCAACAGAGAGAAGAGTATCTGTGATGCTGAGACACAGACAGGTCTCCCGTCTGAAAAATGACATTTTAGTGTCAGAATATTTGGTAGATATGTGGTTTGTGAATAACCGGTCCAGTGTTTACTTTGGTGACTATCAGTCAAATTCTGTGATCAGGTTCATTTCTCCTAGTGGAGTGAACAGACTCAGGACCTGCTGCTGGTCTCCTAAAGGCGCGGGGCAGTGGTGAAACCTAGATACAGGAAATGATCCCCTCTCTGCACTGTCTCTGGCCTGGGGCAGTGATTTTTGGTCCCACCCACCGTAAATCAAAATGTGATTGGTTAATTTACCTGCCACTTTCCAAACAAACACACAGCTGCGAGGTCTTCAGCTAACCTTTTCTCTGGCAAGGCAACAAAAAAGAATAACTCTACTGTGATGCTTTTAGTAACTCTTTCATTTCTGAAGCAATCTTGATAGAAGTTGAAGGAGTTAGATAAATGAGGCTAAAATTAGAATTGGAAAATAATAATTCTGAAATTAGAATTAGAGGGGAAAATGTACATGAAAGATATCAATTATAACATTTAAAATGCTGATATGTTTGACCGTCTCTCTCTCTCTCTCTCTCTCCACCTTAAACTATTCTGAAACACAATGATAGAGTTTTTCTCTTTTTCGTGGTTGACTGATTTTTCTTTTAAAGACATGATGATCCTGGAAGTGTGATGTTTCCTTAAAGGATCATTTCTGTAGGAACTAACTATTGCTTTAGGTTCAGGAACATATTTGAATCAAACTGCGGTGCGCTTTGAAAAACAGACAGTAGTGTCTTGTCAGGTTTTATATCATCATCACTTGAGTTTTACTTGGCATGAAACTAATTCATAAATCCTGCAGTTTGTTTATCAGGATTGTCACATTTGTTAAACTCACTGAAGTCAAATCCTGATGGATAATTCAAGCCATTTGTGTTGGTCGGCTTTCTTTAATGAATCAGACCCAAACAAAACAGAGCTGAAGTTCCAGTGTAGTGAAAGGTCCCCCGCCCAGAGTCTGGCAGCTGGAGAGAATAGTTCCCCTCAGCTTGTCCTCATACCGTAGTTTGACCTAAAGTCACTTTACCCAAACATTACATTCAAAATACAAGGCAATAACTACAAGAAAATAACAGAGATTGCACTGTTCTTTTAAAGCCTTACAGGTCTAAAAATAACAACATTTCAATCCCATGTGTGTGTATTAGCATGTCGGTTGTGGTTAGCCTAGCTTAGCATACAGTATGGAGGTGGGGGAAACAACTGGCCTCGCTCTGTCCAAAGTTTAAACAAGAAAAGCCCTACCAGCACCTCTTAAGCTCACTAATTAACCCGTAGAGGTCACAGCCTGTGCGTTCAATGAATGCACCAGATCAAGTCCAGTTCCTGTGAGGAGGTCAGATTTCAGTTAATAGAAGTCACAGACACATATGATGCTGGATTCTGTCAGACCAGTCTCCACCATGGTTTAACTGTGAGCTACATAACACTGACTATTTGGCAGATGATTACTGAAATATTCAGAACAATACAACTGAATGGTAGCGATGGTCAGCTATCACAATAGCACAATGTTCTGTCAAGATTTTAGATAGGAAAGCACTTAGCAGGGAGAGAGTGGAACTTAATTCATTATCAGTATCAGCTGTTGTGTCGTCAGATCACTGTAAAGGTTGAGAAACTCTATAACTAACTAACTATATCCTGGAAAGACAGATTAAAGATAGATCGTGAACGTTAATTAAGAAAGTGATCCGGGAGGACGTCGACCAACTTCCAGATGCCGTCAAACAGACTGAACCTGAGCCACATGACCTCCTTTCCACCATGAAGACCTGGTGAGATGACAGACTACACAAACACAAAAAGCAAAGCCAAGCACAGAGACAAGGACACAATTCATACAGAGAGAGAGAGAGAGAGAGAGAGAGAGAGAGAGAGAGACAGAGAAGGTGGGGCTGAGTCTCTTGGAGAACAAACACATGTAAAATATGTCCTGGCTTGTACTGCAGGATGTTGTACCGCAGGTCAGGGAGTCACCAGAATTATTTCCTTCACTCATATTGGTGGATTAGTGCTGTGTTGCACAAGATAACAACTAGATAAAAGTACAAGTGGGACCTGCACTGCAAAACACCATTGTTTTTGCATTTGCATCCTAGACACCAGGGCATAGTAACCTAGGAAACCAAACTGGACAAGAAGAAGCTGGAAAAGATTGTGTGTTTCTCATTAAACTCATGAAGCTAAAGTGAAATTTACAAACAGTAACTGGTCAGAATGAGAAACAGAGATTAATGATCGAGGGATTTAAATGGCCATGTGTGTGTAATAAAACATCAAGGTGGCAGATTGCACCACTAATCCTGGGTTTGATTAATCCAACACTCAACACAAGAAAAATACATGAAGAAATGAGTAGATTTTACACTTTGATGTGGACTGACTCGGGATTGAGATCATTTATAAAGGACCTGTGTGTCTTTTGCTGGAGACAATAAATGTATTGTCATTGTGCTGCTCACAACAGAAGAGGGAAGCAGGTTGAATCAATAGTTTTCACAGTTTCTGGCAAGAAAACAGTCGACTCCCCCACTGTGGTTCCCCCACATCAGGATAACACACTTTTTCCACAGATGCTCTCCATCTCTTATGTAACGCTGTTTGAAAGTGAAGTTGCAGGCTTCACTTCAGGTGGGGGAGTCAACGGGAGACTGTCAGGCTGTTTCATTTCCCCAACACTTAGTCTTTTCAAGATTTTCTTTTTTCAATATTAGATCACACCAGGGAGTTTTTGTCTGTCTCTGTGTTGCATGCACTGCAGTATTTTAATCTTATCTCCAGTGAGTACAGTGAGACACTGTAAAGCAGATTTACAAAGCAAAAGATATAAATTGCAGGTGTCATTATGTGGGAAAAATGATGCATTTGATGATTCTGTAGAGAAGATTTATACTACATGTAAATTAACATAGACTCTTGAGTAATCCCAGTCACAAATACTGCTACAAAGGGTTACATTAGGTTGAATGCTAGTGAGCCCCAGAACAGTTTTCTTTAAAAAAAATTCCAATCTGTTTTTTTCTGAATGAACAAAATAATTATCACAAATAAATAAAATAAAAGAAATAAGCTAATGTTTATTTATTGTCTACCTACCAGTGTATCTGAGTTTTATAAGTTGGAAAATGACAGAAATAAACTAAACTGTAAACTGTAATTAACGAGATATTTATATAATAATAATGTTAATTGAAAAAAATACAGCAGAATTTAGATTTCTCATGAAAACTTTCCTCAGAATTCTGAGATAATTATCTCAGTAATTCAGAAAAAAAGAGCAGACTTCTTTTTCCTCAAGTGAATGCATTAAACGCAGCCTTGCTGCTTAGCCCCCATTAGACCTTACACCCACGAGCCTCGGCAGTATCTTTACTTATGGCTTTTCCGGGCTTCCGTATTATTGTTTTTTTAAACCGGAAAACGATCTTTGTCTGTGTGACGTCACTGGATGTTCTAAAAATGGCGGAGTCGGAGGAGGAGGTGGACGTCCTGGTCCAGAGAGTTGTCAAAGACATCACTAATGCCTTCAAGAGAAACCCCAACATGTAAGTAAAGCTAGCCGTGAAGAACCCAGACAGACCGGAGTGGTGGCGGTCACATCCATTGACAGTGTCCGATGTCACATCCATCTTCATCCAGCTATTCAACTGTGTGGGCTCGGACTATCACCTGGAATCAGAGCGGTCCACAGAAAGTTGACAGTTTAGTGAGCTAGCTCAGCTGTTCGTTTGTTCCGTTAGACAGATAACGTGTTTGTTCGGAACACGCCCGCGGAAACTGTTTCCTATGTGCTCGTTAACAGATGAAGTTAACGCTGTTGTGTTTGGTGCAGTTAGCTCGATAACCTTTTGACGTGATAAGGCTGCTGTCAAATCTACCACATTCTGCACGGTCCAGTGTCGCTAGCTCATTAACGATGAGATCAAGTCATTTAGTAATTAATTAATTTTTATGTCTTTTTATTGCTGCCTCCGTCTCTTTAATTGAGGTAAACCTGCAGCAGGCTGTCAGGTTTAGCTAGTGATAGCAGCCAACGTTACCTGTTAGCGGTTCATCTGTCTCTGATAACTAATGAAGCAGGAATGTGAGCTGTGGAGACCAGGACCAGAAATTCAGAAAAGGTAGTCAGTTAGTCTTTTTTTTAAGAGACGGCTGGAGACCCTCATGGACCGAGGGATGCTGGACTGTCCTAATGAAAGGTAACAGCCGTGAGAAACAAGCTGAAACCTCTGGTTGTTGGTCAGCTGTGGTCCTGAACAGCCGGTTTAGATCTTTGGAGAACAAAGACAAAAACACAAAAGTTGACTGATGTGAAAGGATCTAGTTTTCACAGTGTGACCTGCTACAACCCATGTCATCGTCATAACACTGGCCATGAAAAAGGGGATAACACTTTTACTTGGCCTGTACATATTTACAACAAGCATCATGTTTGTAGTAAAAAAACGAGTCTGTTTGCTCATATTTATTAACATCATAATACTAAGAATCATTCATCACAACCTCTTAATATGCCCCCAAATTAATATCGTGTAGTCTGACCGATTAATTTGTGACCAAGATTTTACTATACACATCTCACAGCAAGACATCATGACATGAACCTGTTAATCACAGTGTAAAAGGACCTTTGTGGAGCTAATTATAAGTTGTGCTATTGCTACATAGCCATTAGTATTAACAGCTGTTTATGTGCCACGCTAGGAGAAACATAGTGAGTTCAGCATCAAACTTCATTACTTTACTCACCAAACACTGTCTCCAGAAGTGGAAAGCAATGCAAATGTTAACTCTTGTCTCTATCATCTTTTTTCTTCTACTGAAGTTAGCGTGCTAACCAGCTAGCCCCAGCTCAGGCCAATCTGCCTGGAAGTCCTGCTTAGAGGACGTATTATAACCTCTTGTCTTGAAAACACAACGATGGCTGAAGCTCTTGTCATGTGACAATCTCCACAACCTGATACTGACAAGAAACCACATTCGGCAGCAGAGAAAATTTACAAATAGTCCCTTTTAAGAAAAAGTCTTAGTCAAATATCCTACAAGAACAAAACAAACAAAAAAAGCATGAAGAAAACCAAGCTGAGCTGTGACTGATTGTGTCTCAGCATTTGAACAAAAGGTCTTTCAGAAACTGTCGAGCTGTCCCTGAGAATGTGATTTGACGCCACATGATGTGATGTCAGTGATTCTTCCATGGTAATAGACAACAGGTGAAAACCTCCGTCACTCTCTCCGTCTCCTCCCTCAGTGACGAGATCGGCGTGATCCCATGTCCAGAGGCTCGTTACAACCGCAGTCCCATCGTGTTGGTGGAGAACAAGCTGGGTGTAGAGAGCTGGTGTGTCAAGTTCCTGCTGCCATATGTCCACAACAAACTGCTGCTCTACCGCCAGCGCAAACACTGGCTGGACAGGGAAGGTAACTGAACTCACTCAACGTCTGCCGGGTTACAGTCAGATGATTAGATATGATGGTGTATTTATTGGGACATGTATGTCATATCTGTACAGAGAGTACTGGGACCAGTTTCATTGTCTTCTTTAACCTCAGAACTGCAGCATCAGTAACAAGCAGGATATACTGCAGCAGTGATGGGATGTGGCAGCTACTGATGCACACAATGTGCTTGTTATGTACAGAACCCTTGACAAAAACTCTGGCCCAACTGCATACAGTTTTTTTTTATTTTTTTTTTATTTTAATAAGTGTTTTTAATGGCAGGTCTCAGTCGTTAATATGACAAGATCACACCCTGTTTTATTTTAGTTTTTGTATTATTATAGTTTTAGATAAGTGAAGATTGTGTCCTGGTGATGCTGTTTATCTAAGGCTCTTACTAGGGATGGGTATGGTAAAAAATAAAATAACTGAATTAACATTGCTTATTTTTTCCACTTATACTCAATTAACATTCTGTTGTAATAAACTGCAACAACATTGTTTTGAACAGATCACTACTAACAGGCTGATTTTGTAACGATGTAAATGTAATACACAGTGATTTACAACAGGACCTCTTTCACAGTATTTTACTGTGCAGTAGTGGCACAAACACACCTGGAACACCTGGAACAGACTTTCCCTGGATGTTTCTGGAGATTGCTTGTGTTTCTGCTCTGAAATGCAAAACCGTTGACCACACTTAGAACGTTTAGTCCTCTCCAGCATTGTCACAAAGAGCAGTCTGTGTGTGTTTTTACGGTGCTACAGTGTGTGACAGAGCTGCCCCGCCCTTGATACACACAGATTCAGAGAGAGAGAGAGAGAGATGCAGATGAACTGCTGCGCTGCGAACAGTGAGAATGCATTATAGATGAATGTCTTAATCAGAAACGGAGTTGATGAGATAAAATGTGCCAGAGAACTTTCATGTTGCAATAAAACATAGGAAATCTATTTTCATAATTTCTCCAGTACTGAGAGCCAATGACCTGCCAGTAACTGAATAAATGTAATGTTATATAATAATGAAGAAAACGAGAGAAGCTAACAGATGGTGTTTGTGTGTCCTCAGCTTTAGTGGATATCACCTGCACACTGCTGCTGCTGAACCCAGACTTCACCACTGCTTGGAATGTCAGGTACAGATTCACCAGCACAGCTACATACATTTGGTCTTATGAATGTCAGCTGTGTACCACAAGTGGATGACATCTTTACACAGAAGACGACCATATAGTCAAAACTGATCTCAGCCCAACACAACACAGGATGTAGTCTGCTGTGCGGCCACGCTCACACCCTGCAGCCATTCTCATTCATTTGAAAAGAACAACACTACGATGTGCTTCAAAAAAAGTTGAATCTGGTTCATGTGATGTCATCCAGCAAGGCGCTGCGTTGGCCAATCACATACAGAGCATCACACCTTACCTGGTGGATTCCTCTGTACTCTACTGTGTTTCTGCTGTGTACCTGGAAATGGTCACAGTGAAAGATAAAACAGTAGCTGCTGTGAGAACTTCCCAGAGTCCAGAGTATTTCAAACCACTGGTTAGCTTCAGATCCATTCACAGATTGTATTCTATTGTCTCACCTTTATATGAAACAACAACCCCCCCCAATGTGGCCCAGGATGCATTTGTGTTCACACTGTTAAAAGAATGTGGCCACATGTGGCTCAGACCACCTCTGAATGTGGTCTGAGTGATCGGATCTCAAGTGTGTCCTCAATGTGTCTTGGTGCATTCACACCTGAACTTAGAGCTGACCACTTGTGATCAGGTCACCTGAGACGGATGTTAATACCAGGTCTGAACAGGGTTTCTGTTCGTTGAAAGCAGCCTAATGTGTGGCTGATTGTTGTTGCAGGAAGGAGCTGCTGCAGTGCGGAGTTCTTAACCCAGAGAAGGACCTCTACCTGGGCAAGCTGGCCCTCACCAAGTTCCCCAAGAGCCCGGAGACGTGGATACACCGGTAAGACTTGGCTGCAGAGGGCACTGTTGTTGTTCATTTGTGTTTTTGGGGCAGTCAGTGTAAGGACAGGACTCATTAGCCACTGTACTGTAACACCTGTTATGTAGAGATCCAGTTGGACACTGCACCTCTGTGGTATTTGCCTTAACCGTCCCACCCTGTTCTTCACCGAACACCTCCAAATATTAGTCACTACAGTGTGTTGGCTGAAACGGTTGGTAACTGAGCAGCGTTTATGAATGACAGCAGCTGTTGGAGTCCGGTTGAGAACCGAAACTCTGTTCAAAATGCCTGTCCGTGATTACGTCGCACATCAACAGCGTGTCATTTTGTTAACACATGAGCTAGTATACATGGCTAACATCACAACACAGTCCCTCCAGAATGTCGGGATCACAATAATTAATGCAATTTAATTGAACCAATCCATGTGAATTCTGCGCGACCTTGCATTTTTGTCCAGTCACCACAACTCTTCCGCAAATTTGACCAATCATCATAGTTTCCAATTGAGTTGAACCAATCACACCAGTCCCTGCGCGAAACCTTGATGTACATCACCAAACTCACTTCCTTGTTCCCTGCTTGAAGAATGTTGTGAAGCTGCAGACACGTGTGACATGAGCATCTCACATTTACCAACAAAAATGACTGTTAAAGACCGTGTAAAGCACTTCCCCGATGTTTTACACAAAGCAGGGTTAAATTGTTTTGTACCACATTCAACAGTGTGGTGGAACCACAGGTGTAGAGCTGCCGGAGCCACTGGAACGACGCTCCGCTACTTTTTTTCTCCAGATGAAATAAAATATTTCAATTTTTATTTGTTCCCACAGTTTCATTGCAAAAAAAACAAAAAAAACATCGAAAAGCATCACAACATTCATTGCAATTTTTTAGAAAAGCTGCCCAGGAATCAGGTATTTTAGCCAGTAACAATCCCAAAAAGCCAACTGACAACAGTGTGAAAGATGGACTGGGAGAGAGAGGAGAGAGACTGTGGTCATGATCAGGCTGAAGACTCTTTGAAGCATCTCTTTAACTCTGAAAATAACTCCTCCTCGCCATCTCTGTCCCAGTGCTTTACTTTAATATTTGTATCACTACAAACTGCAACCTGACAGAGCTAGTTGTGTTCTGCATGCATTGTGTGCATGCACGAGTGTGTGTGTGTGCTGCACTCCCAGCCTGCGTCAGCCGAGCAGCTGCTTCTGCTCCGGTTAAAGGCTGAGGCTGAAACAGACAGCTGCCAAACAGCTGGATGCAAGCATCTCAATGCTTAGCTTTATAATTAGTCAGTAAACACCTGTAACTCCATCTCACTGAACAGTAAGAGGCACCTAGTGGTAGAACCAGGTACTACACAGTGCAGCTCCTCCTCTGCATCCTCTGTTCATGTGTCTTTAATCAATTAGATTATTAACAAGTTAATCATTGACAGTAGTAACTGCCCTACCTGCACACCAGGTGATGTCACTCAGCAGCTGATGTCTCCCTGCAGACGCTGGGTGCTGCAGCAGATCCTGCGTCAGGTGTCTGCTGTGGGCCGCAACAGGAAGCAGCAGCAGGGTGAAGTGGAGCAGGCTGATGGAGGGAGGAGCCAGCAGCTCAGTGATCACCTGGCCAGGACGCTCCACCAGGAGATGAAGGTGTGCTCCGACGCCGCCTGCCGCTATCCCAGCAACTACAACGCCTGGTCCCACCGCATCTGGGTGCTGCAGCACATGGCCAATGGCAACGTCAAGGTAGGACGAGGAAGAGTGGCTTTTATTGTTTTTAATTTGTCATATGACAACCTGCTAACAAGGAGCGTTCAGTTCAGTTCAGTTCAAAATAGCGTATTTGGACCAGTTTGTTGTCAGTTCACAAACACGGTAAACAGTTTATTTACACACAGTATATGCAAACACACGTTAAACTGACTTTCTGATGCCACGTCTCAAACACTTCCTTATGGTCTAAGTTTAAAGTCATCATATAAAGGGATGGCAATCATCTGAATTTTATTGATCCTGTTCCTTATCAATTCTTGGTCAAATATTTGGATAAAATATATACATATTTTTATTTGTCTAAGTGTTAACTGAACAATCACAAAGTAAACAGTATTTAGGCGACGCTAAACCTTACTGAGTCAACACAATTTAAACGCACAGCATATAACTTCTGCCTCTATATGAAGTGCAGACGAGACCTTGAAAATCTCATGTAAGTCAAATGATGATTGACCCTCAAGGGTTATTTCCTGTGTCCAGTGGGTGGCGCTATGACTATGACTTCATTTTACCATGCAGATGTCTTCAGTGTGGGGGACAGTCATCCTACATGGAAAGTTTGGGGCAGTTTTGACATACGTGTTGGAGTTATAGCAACTTCCGCTTTCATGGCGAATACTTTGAAATTTGCCATGCCGCCACGGGCAGGTGCTCCAATGAAAATTCAAACGCTTAGCAATTTAGCATTGAAAAGGTCTTTAGATTAGACTGAGCAAATATGATGTCGATCTGATTGATTCTCTAGGAGGAGTTTGTTTAAGTATGACACCTGGAAATGGGGAAAATTTGC
>NW_019525658.1:2709422-2760479 GCF_002814215.2 Seriola lalandi dorsalis
TTCACAATTTCTTTGTTTACAACCCAAAAAGAATGAAGAAATAAGTGATCGTGGCCTTCTTGATTTCACTTTAAACTTCAGTTTACCAGTTCTTTAAGCACTTCAATGTTACTGTATTTTATGTATCTATATCTTCAATATTTTTTTTTCCCATTATTATCTGTTTTTCAGAAGGAAACATTTAAACATTGCTATAGTATTGCAGTATTGTTTACAGTTGTGTTTTACATTGCACATACTTTTATAGAGAATAGAGAAATATTTGATAAATATAGATAAAGTCATTTATGATGTGTCCAGTGATCCCCCCGAATTTCATAAACATCTGACCACCTTTGTGCCGACATGGCCCTATGAACAGTGTCTTTGGTTACAGTATGAGGGGATTGCTATGCTGTGTGTGTATTGCAGGCAAAGTGGTTACAAGTTACTATTTACTGGTATTTACTTACATTGAAAACATATGATCCACTGATGTGCATTGAAAATATATTAGATAATAGAAAAAGATCAAAACAGAGCAGTTCATGCCACTGCTGGTTGTTTTATTGTAAAGTTCTGTGACAAACATGATCCTTCATTTGTCCTGTATTTTACATCACACACTGTCCTCACTATCCACACACACACACACACACACACACGCACACGCCAGGCATCATCAGGAGACTGAACTGTGGATCAAGGACAGTACATATGTTCACTTGGACTCGAGGATGAACTGATTAGACTTTGGTGGTCAAAGGTCAAGCTAACTATGACCGCATAAAACACTTTTTAGCCATAACTCAAGACTTCACACAGCTATTATGACAAAATTTCACACAAGTGGTTCATATTTTATATGACTCTGGACAAACAGGGATGTAATCTGAAACTAGTCTGAATGAAGAAGGCAGACAACTGTGAGGCGGTGATTCTAGTTCAGATAATGAAGTCAAACACTGGATTATTGATGGTCATTATCAAAGGTAGACTCAATTTAATTTAATTTAAGAGTTATATTGTACTATAACACTGAGCTCTTTCCTCTGCTCTTCACACATCTGCGTTCTTCACTAACACCATCCTAAAGTCCCTGTCCCTGAAGACAGCAAAGACCAACAAGGTCATCGTCAATGTCAGAGTCACAGGAGGGGAGGAGTGGAGACAGAGCGGAGAGAGTCCAACTCCAGGACTCTGGACATTCACATCTCAGAGGACCTCACATGGTCCACTAACACCACTGCACTGGTTAGGACTGAAAGTAAGCCGGTCCTCTCCAGCAGCAGCTGGTGACCTTCTCCTGCCGCACCACAGAGCATCCTAACATAAGGCATCTCTGCGTGGTGTCAGGGCTCCAGCTCCAGGTCTGGAGGACGTTCGCAGCTCACACTGTGAGGACTCTACACACCCAGGTCATCATCTGTGTGAACGCTTCACCTGAGAAATGGCTTCTTTCCCAGAGCTGCTCTGAACCCGGCGTCCTCCACATGCTGCACTACACTGTAGTTAATGTCCTCATTTCTCAGGGATGAAGACATTCACCTCATGGTGTTTGGTCTGGTGCTCCTGTACTGTTCACTACCAGACACTGCTAATACTGTCCGTCACTTCACTGCCTTTTTATCTGTTATTGTTGATTTCTAACCTTTTTATTATTGACTTTTTATTGCATCATGTACAGAAGCTGGAAAACCAAATGTCTTTGTTCTTGTCTATTCTGTTGTAGTCTGACCTGGATCTAACCTCCCAAACAGCTGCTGTATTTCACCTGAACTCTCTCAATGTGTGCAGGTTTTCCATGATGAGCTGTCCTCGATGCGCCTCTGGGTGTCCATGCATGTGTCTGACCACAGCGGCTTCCACTACCGCCAGTTCCTGCTCAAGGAGCTGATCACTGAGCTCTCCCAGACTCCAGCTTCCACCACTTCCACCACTTCCACCACCACCACCACCACAACCACCACCACCACCACCACCTGTTCACCGCAGCACCGTTCCAGCACAGACCCCAGCACCAGCCCCCTCCATCACAGCCACGCCCAGGCTAACGGGGAGTTGTCAGGCGCAGAGGCAGCGGGGGAGGAGGAGAGGCAGCCCAGCTCCACCACGGTACTGCAGCTCTTCCACCAGGAGATGGAGCTGTGCTCAGACCTGATCCAGTCCTTCCCTGGACACGAGACCCTCTGGAGTCACAGGTGAGGCCACAAGTAATAAGGACACAAGGCTTTTACTATTAGCAGCAACTTATTATGAGACGGAGGTTTTCATATCAGTTCTAAATGCCATAAATAGGTGAAACTCAGGCACAGTAAACTGTAATCAGTGAGTGTGCTGTTAATGTAAGTTACTGCACAGGCCATGGAGCCTTAGAAAGAACCTCCTGCTTCCCTGAGATGTTTGTTTGCTGCCGTTCTTTGCTGATATTGTGAGGGATTGCTGGATTTCACCCATTCACACACACATTCATACTGCACTTTATTCTACATATGACTCCTTTCTACCACACACTCTCACACACACTCTCACACACACTTGTATGATACATCAGGGGCAATTTCTGTTCCCGATATCCCTCTGGAGCCGCAGCCACCTTTTGGCCAAGCATCCTTCTTTAGCCCAACAGTACAGTTTCGAGACCGCATGTGTAGGACACTGCTTTTTCGGGCCAGCGCCTCCTAGCGTTTAGGAGTACCAGAGGCTGCAGTTTCAGAACCATATTTCTATGTAGTTTTAAAGGTTTACTCCACCCAAATACTTCTTTCTGTCTTGTGGTCGCTAAGAGTTGCGTGTTGGGTAAATTGTGTAATTAGAATAATTAGATAATTATCAGATAAAATAAAGATGGATTAATATGCTACGGCCTTTGCAGTCACCAGATCTGGACCAGATATTTGAGAGAAAACAGAAATAACATGTTCTAATACTAATGTACTATGAATTTCCCTCCAGCTATAATTGAGTAGTTAATTGTTGGTAATAAAAGATTCTAATATTGTAATATAAGATAGTACATTCCTGCTGTAGCCTGCCGAGCCTTAGGTTCTGCAGGAACCCCCTTCTCCGTCAGGCTCTTTAAGCAGTTTCCGGATCAGACCTGAGGGCCAGACCATCACTCTCACACCTCAGTCGACCCCTCACAGTGAAACCTGTGTCCCAGGTGTGACAGTACATGTCAGCAGCTTCACATCTAGCTGGAGCGTCTGTGTTGGGGTGAATGATGATATTCTGGGTACAGCCAGGAGCTGTTAGACGTGTGTGTGTGTGTTAAAGTGTTAATTTGCTGCTTCCTGACAGGTGAGAAGGTGAGCAGTCAGAGATGAGACATGTGTCCTTGTTAACAAGGTTAAATGCGGTTGTGTTGTGATGACATATGGTGGATGTTAGTGATGTAATAGCCTCAGCTGTATTAGACCCTCTACGGCTAAAAGGACCATGTCCCACATGCTATTACATCTGTATTAGTGCAGAACATTTCAATAATAACATGGCTATATCTCCCCTCCCCCCCTCCCCTCAGGCGGCATGTGTTTTACTTGTGGCACGACTGGAGGATGGACCACCAGCACCACTGCAGTAGTAATGGAGGCAGCCAGTCGGTCCACCTCAGCGACAGCGACCCCGACCTGACGGAGGGCGGAGCTCAGAGCTGCGCGGGGCGGGGCGACAGCGTGAACGGACAGAGGCATGTTAGCGAACCTATGGAGGTGGACAGGGCGTCCTTACCAGACCCGCGTGATAGCAAGCGACTGAAGAGAGGCGTCCAGCTGCCGGCCCCCCCCACCCTGCCCTCTGAGCACAGCTTTGTAAGCGGCGTCCTGGACAGGTGCTCCAACCCTGAGCAGAGACGCTTCGCCCTGGCATACAGGAAGTGGTTAGACACTGTCATTGGTCAGCAGCCTTGAGACAGAGAGAGAACAGTTAGCCCCATCCTGTCTTTACATTGAAGTTGCCTTTAGACACAGATGTAGGATCAGCTTCCCCACTGTAGTGCTGACAGTAACTAATAGTTGTTCAAATGCAGTGTTGACTTTAGGAAGCCCAGGTTCTGTCCTGTCCTCCTGACAGTGAGTAGAGAGGATGAGGATGGGATGTTCTTCCTCAGAAACATCTGGATTCTTTTGAGCTTCATCTGAGCCAGTGCTCCTTCAGAATGGAAATCTGCACGCACGCACATACACACACACACACACACACAGACACACACACACACACACACACACACACAGCGCTCTTATTTCAGGTGTCTCGATGCCTCAGGACAGTTTTCCACAGCTCAGCTTCACCCACACGTTACTTCACCTCTCCCCAGATGTTTGAGCAGAGACGCTGAGTGAAGCTGCCAGAGGAGGAGGAGGAGGAGGAGGAAGAGGAAGAGGAAGAGGAAGAGGTAGAGGTAGAGGTAGAAGTTAAACAGGTCACACTTGTACGGAAGGGCCAAAAAGGCCAATATTATAAATAAAAATATTATTTAATAAATAGAATATCCTTAATTATTAAGGATTTAAATTAATTTAAATAAATAGTTAAAACTTGTTTGTTTCACCTCATTAGAATATTTTCAAGGTTTATTGGAGTCAATTTTAAAAGTCTGTTTTCTCGGGTGATTAGCTGAGAGCAGGAATCAGCTCTAACGGAAGTGACACGAGTGTGAGCGGGAAAAATTACATTATGAAAATAAATCTTTTAAAAAAGGTCAATTTTTAGTAATATTGCTAAAATGTTACCAGAAAAGTATTTGTCATTAATTAGTTGGGTTTTATATACCTATATTTATTCCTGTTTATTTTTGAATGTTTAATATTTTTATTTTATTTATCGGCTCTTTTGGAATCGAACAGAACGATCGTGGCTCTGATTAAACGTCTTGCAATTGATATTGGAAGCTTTTGTTTTAGCTCCTCTTCAGATGAACATTTTGACATTCGGTCCACCCCCCCACCCTTCGGTGCAGCGGTGGTCTTAAGCACAGCCGGACTCGGGGTTCCTCAGATTTCCATTCTGAAGCAGTAACCTGTATTAACCCTTTCACCTGGTGTTCTCCTTCACTGATCCTTGGTTTGCTGCTCATGGTTCATTTCTGGGTCAGTTAGTCCAAACATGTAGCTGTGTGCTAAGTTACAGTAGCTCGCAACAGAAATCCAAACAGCTTGTCACTAGCTAAAAGTCAGTCAGAGGTAATGTACAGGTCTTTAACCTTCTGACAACCTGCAGCACTAAACACCTGAGCAGAGAAACGTTCAGTGGGACTGATGTGACTTTGAAGGACAGAGTTCCCCAACATCCACTGGTGCTACATGCTGCCATCACTACAGCTGTTACAGGTGTGTAGTAACAGGTGAAACTGAACAGCACTTTGGGCTATTGATGATAATAGTCTGTCATTGTTTTCTTGGGTATAACAACAATATTACAGGCCAATATTACATTAGGCCAAGCTGCTTCATGTCACTACATTATTAAATAATACGTGTAACATCATAAAGGTCAAAATCTTCATCATGTGTTTGTGATGAGGAATTGGTTGTAGCACGCTGCAGCTGCAGGTGATAGCTCCTCCCTCTACAAAGTGTCATTATACTGAGGGAGGATGAGTGGTACTCTGTGTCTGACACACCTGAGTTCACCTGAGGTCACCTGTGTTCCAGGTCAAAGCTAACTGGCTGCAGTTTGAACAGGATCCATCTTTGACTTTTTGTTTTGGGTTATTACTAGTTTAGTCATAAGTGAACAAATACATGACTTGTTTCATCAGTGTTGCCATGGTCTTATTTTATTATATTATATTATTATATTATATTATAATAAAGACAGATTAGGCTGTGTCTGGTCTCAGTCTGGAGCCTGAACAGCTGATCTCCCGTCACAGTCACCATGAGCTTCCTCGTCACCCTCTCCATGTTGTACTTAGCTTCTCTGAGATCCGTCATCACCTCAGATCACTGTGTACATGATCATATATAATCTTCAAACTAGTATTTTGAGCCATGAATCCTGTAGGTTTGGTGCATATCATTAAGTGTACGTTGGGGTATTTTAACATCCTTACAAACCTAGAACACAAACTTTGAATACAAGTCTATCTATGCAGAAACGTTTTTTAATGGTTCTACAAGCTTTTAAAAGAATAATGTAGCTTCTGTTTTCTCAGATTTCTTCTTCAGTCAAGGGTTTGTCCTTCATGAATAATCCTGTGCATCTCATTCATTCTCTATTTATTTATAGAGTTAAAGTATTTTATCTTCACTCTCAGTGTTTGTCAACTGCTTACCAAGAGAATAAAGCTCATCTGGAATAAAGGTTTGTTTTCACCTGTTCTTTGTGTCTGTGTGTGTGCGTGCGTGTGGATCATCTCATGAACCACTGCACTGATGACCTGCTCATAGAATATTTACATGCTTCAACCCGTTTCTTGAACTGGTTCACGAAAGATTTCCAGGTTTGCTTTGGATCACGGTCCTGTTGTAGAAACCAGCCTCTCTTCACTTCCACTGCAGGATGTGTTCCACCCCTCCTGTGTCAGCCCAACCTTCCTGCAGCTCCTCTGCAGCCATGGATGTACAGCAGACCTGCAGTTTAATCTAAATCTCATCTGAACCCCCCCAACAATCCCTCCTAATGCTCGTACAGCCCCTGCAGCAGGATGTAAAAGACAAAACTTTTTCAAAAATTTTTCTCAACATATTGATTCTTCAGAAGAGAAGTTGTGGTTGTCACCTTCAGCACTGTTTTATTGTGGACTCTGGACCTGATAGAAACCTGGGTTGAACTGACTTTATCTCAAAATGTTTTAGGGTCATGATTTCATTCTGATAAATGTCCATAAAATCAAAAGTCTTATGAATCTGTTATAGAACACTAAACATGTTCAACAAAATGTAAAAACCAAACTGACTAGTTTTAAGTCGTCAGTTCAACGCAATGAAAAGCTGTTTAATCATCCTCATGTTCCCAGTGACGGAGCTACGGATAAATTCTGACTTCAGCTCTCATGTCTTTAGATGGCCTCTGGGAATATGCTTTTAAGGAGTTTACAGTGTTTGGTTACAAATATTATTTTTAGGCAAAACGAAAAAAAATAAATCAAAGTTATTCTCCATGTTTTAGACTGTAAAAATCCTCTGATTAATTAAGCAATATCACATGAGGGGGAGTGAGCTACTGAATATCAGCACGGCTGTGATTCGGTCATAGGTGCGAGTTCCACGAGCGCCATATTAGTTAAATAAACAACAACAGATTGTGAGTTGTTTGTTTATTTCATCATTTATTTGGTTACGCCAACACAAATAGTTCCGCAAGTGGACTGTTGCTAAGCAACACATAAACATTTTCCTGACCCGCACAGTGCACACTAGCTTGCTAATTTGTCTACACGTTACCTCAGGTGTGCGCTGATGTATCCAGGCGACCAGACATCATTTAATTCAAATGTTATTTCTGGAAATATATTCATCCTTGCTTAATTTGTGACAATAGATATATAACGACTGTAATGTCTGTAGATGTTTGTCTTACTGGCATAAAATATAATAACAACAGAATGAGCTAAAACGTGAGTTCTTCATCCGTGTAACGCTTTCCTGCAGCACCACAACACAACTACGCCTTGGTGAAAATGGTAATATGGATTTTCTGCTGAATATTTTACTGTTATTAGGTAAATTATTTATACACAAATGCGGGTATTTTAAAACCAAACCATGTATAAATCATTAGCTGAACGAATTTGAAATACTAAGCAAGTCTCTGAAGCTTATAAAAGATGATAAAGCCCTTAAATTAATTTCGTTACCTGATTTATTTAAGATAATTTGAAATAAGCCCCTTTTCTATTTTTCTTTCTTTTTATATGAAGTACTTTTTGTTTGTTTATTTCTGTAATGTGCTTATGCTCAACCGCTGTTAGTTCTTATTCTTTTCTGTGAAAAAGATAAATGCCTTATTCGTTTTTATCTTTATATGTTTTTGAATAAAACAAACAAAACAAAAAAACACAACTACGCCTCCGCATATGTCACTCTCTGACATGTTCATTCACGTTGAGCAAATACAATAACAGGTTCTAATAATTTCCATTCATTACAATGACTGTTGTAACGCTAATTAACCTTTAATAGAACAGCTGTAAAGCGGAGTAATACATGTAGTTAAAAGTCACAGTGTTGTTATACTCTATATTTTTTAACATGGTTTTCCACATTAAAACTGTATTTTCCTCATTGAGAAATCTGTATCAGGCCTTGTGCCCCACCCACCACCTTGTTGCTCCAGGTTGACAGGTAAAAGAGCAAAGAGTATCAAGATGGTTAGAGGGGGAAACATCAGATTCAGCCACATGTTTGAGCCCCAGTCAGACCCAGACTCAGATGAAGAGTCTGTTGAGACCAGAACCAGAACCTAGCAGACGTATCACAATGGTTAGCGCAGTTAGCATCTTTTATTTGTTTGTGTTGTTTGTTAGCTTGTAACTGGCAGTGACTGACACAGTGTTAGTGGTTAAGCTAATATAAACTCTCTCTCTCTGTACTGACAAGGTTTCAGGTTTATTTAGCCCCGCCCCCTGTCCCCACAAGTTGACAGGATTGGTTCCTTAGGCTTGTGACGTATGAAACCCTGGCTGTTTGAATCTGTTTTTATGAGACTGTCACTGATTCACTGCAATTCAAGGAGAAAATGATACTGATACTGTATCTCTTGTATTATATAGTTAAATGTAAAATGTTCTGTAACAAGATTTTACACATTAATAAAGCAGCAAACATCTATTTTCTATTTAGCGATATAGTGGAGTAATGACATCCTGAACAGAGAACAAAGCCAAACCCTCTCTGTGTGTGTTGTAACATTAGTTTCTCTGAGCTTTTCTTTGGTAGCCATTCTGTCAGTGGAGGCATGTTAGTGCATGTGAGTCCCCTCCTGTTAAACCGTTGGTTCTCCCCACGTTTATAAACACACAGGCTCCGCCCACAGGTGAGATGTCACAGTGCTATATGCAGCATTAGGGGGAAAGTGACCATCAAGACATTGTGACTACTGGCTCAAATCCTGGTCAGCTGATGGACCGTCACAACATCCATATAGTCTTTGGATCGGCTCCATCAGTCATTCATGCCGCCAGTCCCAGTGAATCAGTCCATGGCTGAATTTCTTTCCCAGTCTGACTGTGGAGCCAATACTGGTCTGGCTTTACTGAGATTGAGAGTCCTACAAGCTTCTAAAGACTACAGAGGTCTGTACTACAAAGCAGGATTTGAGTTTATTGAGGTAAGTTCAGGTTTTAACCCTGTGTTTTCATTCCTATGACAGTGGTTCACTTGTTACTGAGGTAAATCACCATGGTAACTTACGCTGAACTCCTAACCTGCTCCGACGCAGTTTAACTTCCAGGATCAGATCAAAACCTGTCAATAGCCAAACTACTGACCAATCAGATACCTGGAAAAACTGAGTCATCATTCCCTCAGGATCCTGACAGGGACGTTTACAATAAAGTGTTCAATATAACGAACAGTAGACATTTATATAAATTCGTATTGTTCGAATCATTTTGTTGTTCCAGGTCTTGCGTGTGTCCACTCTCTGTTTTATGACAGAGCTTGCATGGAGAGTTTATCACACTAAATAAACATGTCATAACTTTTATAGATTCATTTTCAATTAAATCCGACAGGATTCCTGACTGTACTGATGCTCTTATTCTTCTTCATCAAAAAAACTAAACTCCTGATGTCTTTAATTAGAACAATGATCCACACACTGTTGAATATTTCCCATGATTATACATATGATTTATAATTTTTAAACATTTCAGTCCGACTGACTCATCAGACATCAACTACGTCTCTCCTCTTTTCTCTCTCTCCTCTCTGGTGGGAAAATACCCTTGGATCTGTCCAGCAACACTTCAGCTCCTCCAAAAAGGTGGGTGAAGGTGGGACCTCAAAAGGGATGGAAACCGGAGTCCATTGAAAGAATAGGTTTTCCAACCAAATGTGTAGTCAGTGCATCATCCAGTCCAGTCTTGGCAAGGGCTGCGTGAAGCGTTGCTCGCAATGGGCAGGATCCTTCTCTCAGCTCAGCGCTCCCAGAACTCCTGAGGGAAGTCTCGAACCCATCCTTAGCTTCTACGCTTGCAGGCTCAGCTCCCTGGCGAGACCCGCCAGGTGAATGATCCTACCTAGGGTTAAATACACCTTCAAAGGCCTGAAATTGAGAGTTGGACGCCCTAGTTGACATGCAGTTGTTGTTGCATCATCCCCATCCTCACCTGAATCCCAGGAGACCACCTGAGATCTGAAGGAAAAACGTGACCAAAACACAGGACATGACTCAGAACCTCTAGCAAACCTCTTAGCCCGAAACCCAGAACCAACAAGCTAGCAGGCCGTGGATTGGGGTCACAGCCTGGCAAACCAAGTGAGAGCTGTGGCTGGGTGCAGTCGCGATTGGAACTTAACAGCAGCCTTACCTGTATGACTTTATCCCACCAGACAAACAATAAGCTAGCCCGGCAGCTTAATCGTAGCCTGCTGCTAGCCTGCCTGGAAATCACTTGCAGCTAGGTAATCCAAGTGATCGGAATGTCCAGCAAATTTATCAACCAGACAAACAATATCTAGCCGTTCAGGCAATATGAACCTGCTACCAGCTGGCTTACCTCTTTCTTTTCTTTTTTCTTTCTTTGCTAAGCAAGAAAACCAGGTAAGAGCTGTGTACTATATCCACAGCTCGTAACCAGACTGCAGCATTCGGAGGAATTTGAACACACAACCAACTGTTAAAGACAGTCAGTGTAGTTGGCGAGCGAGCCAACACAACTTGGAACTGACTCAGAGCTGTTTTTTCTTCTACTCCATGTGTCAGTATCTTGATGGTTCATAATGTTAAATGTCTGTTTTCGTTAGTGACGGCTACAGTAGGTAACGTTATCTAACTTCTTGTTACCCATATTGTGAATGTGTTCAGCAAATCGCTATCGCTAGCTGGCTAACTGTTAGCATTGCTATGGAGCATATCACAGTGATTGCTAGCATGAGCTAATGGTTGCGGCTGGATTGTTTTTGTTTTCTCTCATGTACACAAAGTTACTTTATTCAGTTGAGCTTCTATGTTGTGTGTTTAGTGGAAGATTTCTCTGAGCTTCATTAACACCTTGCTGACTGAGAACATGAAGGGGGGGGGGGGAAAGCGTGGACAAAGAAGCTTTGTTTTGGTCTGAGATGCTGCCACATCTAGTAGCAATAATAATCATTTACAGAACCTTTAAACACTTGATGTTTATCAGAGGGGTCTTTAAAATGTGTTTTAGTAATGTCAACCAGAATTAAATTCCTGACGTGAACAGTCCTGAAAAGTTTTTACAAAATAAACACCAATATTCTTTATAAATATTTCATAGTTGTTCCTTTGTTTCACACATAAACAATGTCTTTTTTTGTTTTTTCTTCTTCTTCTTCCATGTTTCGCCTTGACAGACATTAAATAAACAGTCAAACTGGTCAGGCTATTTTCTGTGTCTTATGATGATGTGACGGTGGCGGTGGGAGAGGGAGGGGCTGGGAGGCAGGCAAACACACACACACACACACACACACACACAGAGAGAGAGAGAGAGAGAGGCAGACGGCAGCGACTACAGGGAAGATGGAGGACTGTGTGTCGGCGGCGGAGCAGACCTCCAGCCTGCAGCTACATCCCCGCTGAAAGCAGGTGAGTCCGCTTGTGGTTCGGCTCAGATGCGGCTCAGTATCGGCCGACACCCACAGCTCGGAGGGCGGCGTGTCGTTGCTGGGCTGCGGGGACGGTGTGTTGTCGCCGCTCGGTGTGTTGACGGTTTGAGGAGTGGCTACACGGACAGATAACGGCGCGCTTCAGAGAAAATGCAATACCGGGATCCAGAGGGACAGACACGCAGAGCTGGCTCTATGTACGAGGCTTTGTGCCGGGCTGAAGCGCGACCGCCCCCCGACCTGACATGAATGAAACGGCCCACAGAGGCCCTGTTTTGGCAGGTGCAGAGTCCCGGCAAAGCTGACCACAATCCAGTCCACACTCCGGCCTGGTTGAGTATTGATGCTTCCTGGGTGCTGTCTCTGTCCAGATCGAGTACATCGGTTCATGTGATGCAGAAACTAAACGCAGACACATGTTGTGTGAGTGTGTGTGGCCTGGTTGTTGTTGACAGAGATGCTGCAGGTTAGTTTGTGGTTATGCAGTCTGTCCGGGCTGCAGCACCTCCATCCAGAGACGTGGTTCATCACGTCCTGATGAAACCACACTGGAAAATAAAAGAGATTGAGCCAACGTACTGAATATTCCTGCAATCGTTCTTACAGTCATCACATGTAGCCTAAGTGTGTTTTTTAATGTATTGTTAAACAGGGTGTGTGTGGAAATATTAGAGATGCTCCTGTTTGTGTCAGCAGGTAGAGGGGTGTGTCTGTGTTTGATTGACAGCAGCAGGCAGGCTGGGAAGGAAATATAAATCTGTTGAAACTGTAAGTCATGGTACCGACTGTTTACTGTGCTGCAGCTGATCAGTGTGTCTCAATTATGTCCACACTCACACTTTTCATTTAAGAGCGTAACTGAGTTCACACTGACGGCAACACGCATGGTTCACCCATAACAGTTTCCATTAACTTGCTTAATGCACAATTTGAAACTGCGAAATTGAAGTTATAATATGTAACTTTTCCTAATTAGAATGTCTAAAAACAACTAGACCTATTTTCTATATGTTGTTGAATTGTGTTCTTATGTTATCCAAAACGTTTCCAGCAATTCTCAAACCAGAGAAGTAGGTGATTTTAATCATGGTATCGCTCTGTGTCATTTGGTTTCCTCATTGTCATTTTGGTATCCTCTATGATCACGTCTGACAGAAGCTAATAATAATAATAGCTAATAATTGACTTTTATCTGCTTTTAAGCCAGATACACTTTAAACACCTTGGTGGCTGTCAACTCTATATTTTAACCAGAAGAAGGATTTTAGTCATCGGAAGTCTGGATCTGAAGTTATCAGAGAAAATAGCTGAGGAAATGTTAGACAGCTCAGCTACCAGCTGCTGGAGACGTCCTGTCCTGCATGTCCACTGAAGAGCGTCTCTGAATCTTCTGATTTTTAAGTGAAACTGCTTTCTGGGTGTTTCTACTGGTTTTAATCCCCTGGTGTGTTTGTTATGGAGAGGAGGACACCTCTGTGGATAATTCGGCTGCTGGTAAAAACCTGCTGAACATCTGGTTCATTAGTTATCAGAGAAACAATCAGGAAAAAGGTTAGCATCAATCTCAGCTCCATCTCTTCCCTGAGTCTCTGTCCTCCGTACAGCGTCGCTCAAACACTGACTTTAAATGTCAAACTGCTTCATTCAGTGTTTTTGACAGTTAGAATCTATTTGATTTCCTGAACCACTGACACTGAACGAATCCATGAAACTGTGAGGAGCTTATGGTAATGGTGGTGAAGACAACAACTCCCATGATCCCATGCTATTTCATTACATTACCCAATGCCGTCTTTTATTAGTGTTTTGATTGAGAGACGCCTAGAGGCAAAAGTTACAGAAAAAAACAAGTTTAAAAACAAGTAATGGAAACACGTGAAATTACATGAGGTGGTTTTTCAGACTATTCCACAAAACAACATTTCACAAAAGCAAAATAGAAACACCTTTTTCACACTCAAGTCATGGCTCCTGCTCTATCAGGCCCCAGGGAGCCAGTTCTCACTGCTGGAAATCTGTTACCATGTTTAATTGGAATGATATCGTGAGAGGAGAAAACCCAGTTCTATTCAAATAACAGCGCTCAATGGAAACACAGATGCTTCAAAATTGTGTTTTGTTGACTTCTGAAATTTTTTTTTCTATTTTGTGCAAAACTGAAATGGAAACCTGGCTAAAGTTAAAAAGATGAGTGTGAAGTGCTGGACCTTCACCGGAAGCCATCTTGGCTTATAGTAGAAGGGGAGCGGTCTGGGTATTGTTGGAAAAAATCATTTGTAATTCAAAAATCAAAAAAAAAAGGCATAAGTGAACTATAAAGAAAAGTCCAAAAAAAGCCATAAATAAATAAATGCTATATACTACTACTACTTTACTACTTCTACTGGTATAAAGAAATGAAAAAGGAATTGCCAAAAACCAAAAACAGACCATTTTGATTGGTTTTTCGTTTTTTGATTCTGACTGAATTTTTTTTTTTCCATTTTGGTTTTAAAACAAATATCAGACTTATGGTTTTTTTTTTTGGTTGTTTTTGAATTACAAATGAAGTATGTTTTATCCGATGATACCCAGACCCGGAGGGGCCGACACATTCTGGCTGAAGGAGAACATCGTCGTCAGCGTCCATTGTGGTGTGATTTTCCACGTCACATGAAACGGGGCCACACAGGAACAGTAAAATATTTAGTTTTAAGTCACATGACCAAAACAGCAACATTTTGATGGCCAACAGTCACTTTAAGATGTTGTGATTATTTCCGTCTGGTGCCCAACAACAGTGTTTGATTTGAGACAACACTACCCTATTGAAATTCACACAGCACGCCGGTGATGCTGTGTACACATGTGAGTGCACTAATGGAAGTGTGTGAACGGAGACACAGTTTTCATCAAGCTGAGCTGCAGGAAGTGTTCATGTTTGTTAGCAGAGGAGCTGATGTGTTGTTGTGCAGCAGCTGCTGTCTGCCTCGGTTTGACCGTCTCTGCCCATGATGCATCACTGATCTCACTGCTTTATGTTTAAAAAGAAGACAGCTGATTGGTTGTGTGGACGGTTCCTGATGAGCAGGGCTGAACGAGATCCAAAACAAATCATATTGTGTTTATTTTGGCAGATATTGTGACTGCGATATGAGTCAAGATTATAGTGACAATTGATCTTTGTATTTGATTTTCACAGGAAAAAAATATAAAATGATGATGATGTGATTTTTGTTGGGTCTTGTACCAAACAACCACGTTCCTTTACATCTGGAGAATATGATCTATGAGGCCGGGGCGTCTCTGTAGCACCACAGCGCTTCATTATGGTCTGTTGTTGTGACACATTTTACCTTCATCAAAAAAATTACAGCTCCTGTGATTTGGATATTACACTTGGCTGATAATATTTCCATTAATTGTTCAGCTCTACTAATGATATTCTGCTGAATTAAAGCCAGACTCAGACCAATCATGATGTGTTCTCAGAGGAGAACAAAGGACGTGTGAATTACACACACTATGTTTGTTGCTCTCTCTCTCTCTGTCTGTTCTGTGGTTGTGGAAACAGATAAGTACTAAATCCAGTCTCAGTGTGGTTACTGTTGCTCAGCACTGATGGACCTTTTCACACAGACATGACACAGCAGGAAAAGCTCAGGTGTAAATAATGACATGATGGATCACACTCAGCGACCCTGGTGTTGATCACGTTGTCTCACTCTCACACTGAAATGACATCATCAGATTTCATTGTTCCTAAGAAAGTTAGAGGTAGTTAACATCAAATTTATCATTTTTACCTTAAAGTTTAACTTAAAGCTCGTGATGTTGATGCAGGAAAGTCACTGACATTAATGTGATGATCATGAAATAATTAAAATAATATAAAAAAACAGCTGCTGATGATGTTTCCTCCTCTGGAAAACGTCAGGTGTGACAAAGACTGATGGTGGATTGATGCCGAGCCTACACTCACTGTGTGTTTACCAGTCTACTGATTGTCCTGCTGTTAGTATAACTAGTCAGTGATTGTGTGTCAGCAGGTGTTATGAATTTAAAGGGTGTGGACGCCACACCAGCACAAACAGCCCTGTGCAGGTGTTACACCACTTTCTGTGACAAACAACTGAGGCAGGAAATCTGTTGAGATATTGTCACATTCTGTGTTTTGGTGCAGATGAAGTCAGTTTTTTTTAAAACTCAGTTTCGCACAATTCCTTACATTTAATCCAACTAAATATCACCTGTCTCATGTAGGTTAGGATTACTGCTTCGTTTTACAGTTTTTTTCGATTGCTTAAGCACGATTTGGAAAACAGGGCCCGGTTTTTCAAAACACTACATACAATTAGCAGAACACTTCAGATCCTTTGCAAAATGAAACTGTCTTGTAAAAACTAAACACTAATTTATAAAAAACATATTTTGTTACCATATGAAACACACACGTTTCATATGACTTAATTCTGTTTGAACCATTTACACACTGCTGTGCTTTTAGCAATTATACTTCTCAGTGATTAGGGCACTGTAAGTGAAGTACAGGGAAAGGGCAAATATACAATAAATTCACCAAACACTTCACAAGACCAATGCTGCAGACTGATGAAACTATCATGTATTTCTCTCCATACAGACAAATCAGTCAACATGGAGAATCACAACAAAATATGTCCCAGTTTTCATGCTACTACAGTCGTGTGCATGACACTGTAGTAGTAGTATCAGACAAACATATAATGCTGTATCCAGTACAGGTTACAATTACAGTAAAAAAAAATAAAAAAACATCTGACAGTACAATACAGTACAGAAAATACTAGACATTATCTCTTCACCTAGCTGGATCTGGCCAGAGAATTTCATCAACATCACAGGCGATATCCTCATTGGCAAGACAACATGGGAAGAACCGTTTTGAATGTCGAATCCATCCTTGCACAGCTGCGGCGTCGACTTGGTCACAGGCCTCCTCCATGGCCTGAATGAGGGGTACCTGAGCCTGGGGCCGGAGATCGTAAACCCTCCACCGCCATGCAGAGAAAAACTCTTCCATTGGGTTTAGAAACGGAGAGTATGGAGGAAGGTAGAGTAATGTAAACTGTGGATGGTGTTGAAACCAGTTCTGGACCAGAGCAGAGCGGTGGGATGACACATTGTCCCAGATGACAATGTGTTGCATCTGGTGCATTTGGTTTACTGCTGTGATGATGTTGTGCAATCAGTCCAGAAATGTGAGAATGTGAGGTTTGTTGTAAGGGCCCATATTGGCATGACGAATTTCATTTGATAAATTTGGTCCTCTTCTTCTTTGAGCACGTTCTCCTCCTGCTTCAGGTCTTCCTCTACCTCCACCTCCGCCTCTTCCTCTTCCTCTACCTCCACCTCTTCCTCTTCCTCTACCTCCACCTCCGCCTCTTCCTCTTCCTCTACCTCCTTCTCCTCTGCCGTGGATTCCCCATCTCACCCTCACTCTTCTTCTGACTCCTTCCATTTTGGTTGAAGACATTTTTATAGTGCTTTAACCTGATTGTCGTGTCTACAATTAAGCAAACGTGTTTGCGCACCTGATGGCTGTGTTTAACCAACTGGCTCATAGATGTGGTAATTTGACAGTCAGTGCTTTGGAATTGCAAGGAAGTGACATCATGATATACTTCTGTGTCTAATGTATACAAGTGTGTTTCGTGTTTTGGAAATCACTGTGTGTATTGTTTTGCAAAAAGTGTGAGGCTGACATTGTGCTTATAGTGGTGCAAATCTGGGCCGATGTTTTGCTCCTTGAGTGTAAGGTTTTGATAATTGTGTAATACTTTTGATTTTAGTGTTCATGCAATCGAAACTGTAAGAACATGAAATGTCTGAATGATTTATTTCAGCTTTTATTTCTTTCATCACATTCCCAGTGTGTCAGAAGTTTACAGACACTTTGTGAATGAATCTTGGTCCTTTCCTACTCACAGATCTGGTGGAACTGAGTCAGGGTTGAAGGCCTCCTCCTCGGTCACATATGCCTTTTCAGTTCTGAGCCTCGTGATGGTGACTATACCCTGACACCCCTAAAGTGGACCGTACCATTTCTTAAGCTTGACATTAGTTGAACGTCTCTTCCAGTGTTGCTAATTTAGCTACTTTTCAGAAACCTTCAGTGACTTTTTTTTTATTTCTTAGCCACAAATCTAGTGACTTTTTGGACAAACCCTCAGGCTACATTCCAGAGAGTTGCCAGCTCTGCACCGCGGGCAAGAGGCACCTGTCTCTGTGCCTACTCTGTCCAATGGGACGCAGAGAGGTGTTTGCACAGCAGATGACTGAGAGAAAAAAATGAATAGAAAAAAAAAAAGATATTCTCAGTATTCAGTCACTATGTTTCAGTCACTGTTCTGACATGTCAATGAGAACAGCTTTATCGTGAGTTCAGCTGTATTAAAATACTGTATATGTGAGCGCAGAGAGGAGGGGAGAAGCAAATGTTGATGAATGAATGAACGTCTGCTTCATTAGTTATCAGAGAAACAATCAGAACAAAGGTTAGCATCAATCTCAGCTCCGACTCTTCCCTGAGTCTCTGTCCTCCGTACAGCGTCGCTTAAACACTGACTTTAAATGTCAAACTGCTTCATTCAGTGTTTTCAACAGTTAGAATCTGTTTGATTTCCTGAACCACTGACACTGAAGGAATCCAAACCAGGAGAATCTTACAGCAATGGTGGTGAAGACAACAACTCCCATGATCCCATGCTATTTCATGATGTCACCCAACGCCGTCTTTTGTTATTGTTTTGATTGAGAGACCCTTAGAGGCAGAAGTTACAGACTGTGTGTTTAATAGACAGGGAAATAAACAGGAACAGATCTCAACCTATCTATGGGAACCTTTTCTGTGGTTTCCTTCTGTCCCATGTGACATGAACGCAGCATTAAGTCAACATTAACATGTTCAGGATTTTGTCCGGGGAGAAATAAGCAGGCTGTTCATTAGTTCATTCCTTCCAGTATGAAGTCTTCATGCCGTGATGAACCAGTGACACACACTCAAGACAAACGGAGAACACACACACAAACTGTGACACAACCTGAGCCGCTGCTCCTGCTCCCAAATGTGAGGTGATGGATGAATGATGATGGTGATGAAGAGCAGTGAAAGGCCCAGGGCTCCAGGAGCTGCTGCCCCATCACATCACAGTCTACCTCACACTGTGTCAGAATGAAGGATAGGGTCAGTCGAGGAGCTTTGGTGTTTGCTGTGTGATGAAGCTGTGCCTGCTCATCTCTGCTTCTTACCTGTGCAGGTAAACAAACACCACAACTGTCCAAACACTGAATCCAAACAACTCGCCATCTATATAAGAGCGTGTTTGTGCACAGTCGTTTATCAGACAAACAGAACTCTGGGTAAAGGTTAGCCTCTCTTTACACCCATCAGCCACAGAGTGGTTCACGTCGCTCACACAGCACAGACACACACACAACATGCCGTCAGCGTGGAAGGACACAAAAGACACAAAGCGTGTAATCTGTAAAACCTGAGAGGCCAAAGTAAAGAAGGAAAAACCAGGAAACATTCGAACAACAAACTTAATCAGACAATTAAATGCACAGTATGCCTCTCTGGGTCTCAGCTTCTCCCGCCTCAGTTTCCTTCAGTGTCAGTGGTTCAGGAAATCAAACAGATTCTAACTGTTACACTGAATGAAGCAGTTTGACATTTAGAGTCAGTGTTTGAGCGACGCTGTACGGAGGACAGAGACTCAGGGAAGAGTTGGAGCTGAGATTGATGCTAACCTTTGTCCTGATTGTTTCTCTGATAACTAATGAACCAGATGTTCAGCAGGTTTTTACCAGCAGCTGAATTATCCACAGAGGTGTCCTCCTCTCCATAACAAACACACCAGGGGATGAGAACCAGTAGAAACACCCAGAAAACAGTTTTGCTTAAAAATCAGAGATTCACCGATGCTCATCAGCGGACACAGGACAGGACGTCTCCAGCGGCTGGGAGCTGAGCTGTCTGTCAGACAAACACAACACTGACACATGATCATAGAGGATATGATGTCATTGACAGGAGACCAAAGGACACGTACTGTTTCCATGATTAAAATCACAGATTTCTCTGGTTTGAGAATTGATTTAAACATTTAGTAAAATGTAAAAACACAACTCAACAACATATAGAACATAGATCTAGTTGTGACATTTTGATGTGTAGAAGTTACAAATTATGACTTCAGACAATGAGTCATGAAGCAGAACAACTCAAAACAGATCAGTTTACAAATGTAATTCGGCTCCATGTACATTTTATTAATATGCAGAGAGTGATCAAAATGATTTAGCCTGCATTAAACCAGGCTGAATAAACCTTCCAGTTCATCAGCAGTAAACCTTTCCTCCTGTTTGTCATTGTCTGTATGATAATAAAATGAACAGAGAGCTGAATTACATCTGTAATCAGCTTCATGACAGACAGTTTAAGTTGTGGCTTCAGCAGCATCAGTACCTGTGTTGTCTGTATTGCCATCACTAGCCATGCTGGACTCGTGCTGCTTGCTCCTGTGAGTCTTTCTCACACAGCTGAACACTGGGCCCATACAGCATGCTCACCAGCGCTCCTCTCCAGCTGGGCCAGTAGATGGGATGCGAGGGCGAGCTGACTTCCTGTTGGCTCCCTGCTCACAGTGATGGGATAAAATAATGTAATTACACAGCTCTGCTGCTCTTTCTAGAAAGATGTCTTCACTGTTTTACAGCCGCTCTCCTCCAGTGATTGTGTGTAGGAAAAAAAAATGCTTCTCAGGCCATGTGTGTGTCACATGATGCATGAGTGCAGGAGGTTGTAATACCCATTGCAGCCACTAGGCTCCACATTACACTTAACAGCCCAGCTCTGTTCCTGAGGGCTGGGCTTTGATATGGAACACTATAGAGACTACCTCCAAATGATAATGTAAATTTGAAAATGAAAATGTTCCACAGTAGTAATGTAATTTTCCACATATGTTTGTGTTAATTGAGTAAAAATGAAAATGCGATAAACCAATTTGCATTTTCATTTTCACATGCTTATGAGCATTCTAGGTACTTATTAAAATGAAAATGGAAAAGCAGTTTGACATTAATTTTCAAAGTCATGCTCTGCTGCACAGTGTACAATATTCAAATGTTATTTTAATGAAAACTAAAATGCAATATAAACCATTTAATTTTCCACATTTGCAAATAATATTCAGGTCAAAATGAAAATGCAATTTTCTTACAATTTGAAAATAAAAATGAAAACAACATTTGACATTTCATTCACGTCTTCACCTGCTCTACAGTGGACAGTATTCAAATGCACTATACAAAACATCTATTGCATTTTCATTTTAACTCAAATAACACAAACATATGTGGAAAATGACATTTCTATTGTGGAATTACATTTTCATTTTCAAGTTTACATTATAATTTGAATGTAGCGCCCTATGGGCTTCCATACTTGGGCAGGGTTTCTCTCTCTCTCCTGTAATTTCTAGAAGTTAAATCTATTCGAAGTCCGACTGTTATGGTCTACATCACAGTCAAAGTCTACCAGCCCCTGAGTTCCTTTAACAGGGTGATTCAATGGTGGCTGAGCCCTGCTGTAGATTGACAGGAATGTGTATCCAAGGCAACACACAGCAAGGTAAAAACGAATTTACCGTGTTGGCATGTTAAAGGTGTTCAGGGCTGGTTTCACAAAGACAGACTCTTACTGTGTGTAAGAGTCAGACTTCAGATAGACGTCTGAATTCATCTGTTTAACAAAGCAGTTTAGTTCTTGACTATCTTAAACCAGACTGTGGTACAATCAATTCTGGATTGAATAAGACATTTTTCAAAATAAAGAAAATGGCCGAATGAGGAACCAGATTCAACCCCTCAGCTCCGTTTACTCCAGCAGAAAATGTTTGTCTACTGGAAGAATTCAACAGTTACAAAGACTTGACTTGAGGAGTGAAACAATAAAGAGAAAAATCTGATTTGGAAAAAGATGGCTGTAGTCTCCAGAAAATTAATTCCCTTCTCTTTGCTCTCTCTGTAACAATGTTAGCAGACCACAAATTATGAGCCACTGCTCAGTGCAGGTGTCACTGATTGTTACCATGGTAACCTTGGTCTTAGGACTGAATTAGCCTGGGGGTAAGGTATCTAATGTCTTAAAATGAGTTAGTCTTTATTTCTGTGAAACAGTTGTACTTGTATTAGATTAATCTGTGAGCAAAATGAAGACGACCAACACTACAGACCAGTCTGACATATCTCTGTGAAACTGATCCCTGATCTGCTGTCTGAATAGACTTTATCAGCAGCAAACGAGCAGCATAGCCAAGAATTCTTCCTTTCTCAACATCCTTTTCCTTTTTTATTTTTTAAAACGAAATGTATTCAATGGAATTTCCCAAAACTATTTTACAATCTGAAAAATAGATTTATTTTAACCTTGGTTGCATTAATATGTTTGGACTCAAACAGTAAGTTAGATAAATTTCAAGACAGAAAAAAAGAAAAGACAAGAAATGTATATTTACACAAATAGGCATCCAACCTAACAGACAAACAAACCAAGATTCAATGAATTTAACTCGGCCGAACTCGACTAACTTCATTAACTACATCTGTCCAATCCTGTCTTTTTATTTCTAAAAACAACAGGAAGCATCTTCCCTGACTAAGAAACAATGAGGGTAGATTTAAAAAGTCAGTCATTCCCCCTCAGAGATGGTCAGTGCTGCAGTTTGCTGCAGTTTGTGGGTTCTTTGTTTGACAGCTCCACCTCTGTCCACCAGCCTCAGCTTCATCTCGGTGGACAGAGGCAGCCTGCAGTCGGCCGCCTGCTAGGACCACAGAGGGTGAAATAAGCGGAGGTCCTGGTGGAACAGGAGCGGTGAGAGGCCTCCACAGTACAAACACACTCAGATTAAATAAAGAACATGAGGAAATGGTTCCAGGCTGCAGCCACTCTGTGATGTACATTTCTGCCTCCTTGAGCAGCCTGAGGCAAAGACTGCACCTCTAACAGCACAGTGAGTGTCAGCCGTGACGAGGCTGAAACACTCCCAGGATAGACAGTGGTTTTCTGCTGTGTTTTGATGCGAGCTGATTAGACGAGGTCAGTGAAACACACTTTGATTTTTAGGTGAATCTGTGTATAGCTTTGTCGGAGTTGTTTTTTTTGTGATGTGACACTTGTAGGATGAAAACCTCTAAGTTACACATCCATTTTCTTTCTTAGCATAAACACTGCAAGCTCAGCAGGCAGTCGATGTCCCGCAGGTCGTTGATCGGAAGGTCGTGGTTCGATTCCCGGCTCCTCCAGTCGGTGTGTCAAAGTGGCGAGATACTGAGCCCTGAGTCTGCCCTGGTGTGTCAGACTGTGAATGTTGTGGTGTGAAATGCTTTACGTGGTCAATGAGACTAGAGTGCTGTATAACTGCGGCCCATTTACCAGGTTTCTACTCTGGATTGACTGTAGAGAAACATCAGTGCGGGTGATGTGATGATCAGGCCTGTATTTTGACAATGTTGGATTTTTACTTGTGATATAATATTTCTTTTTGTTAATGATTTCATAGTCAGTGATTACAGTTTGTAGGATTAGCTACGGACATAAAGACGTTTCTGTTCATTCTTATTTATCAACTGATTAGTTGAAACAGGAGAGGAGAGGCAGAACTGAATCTAGGGCAGGTCTCTGTGTGTGTGTGTGTGTGTGTGTGTGTGTGTGTGTGTGTGTGTGTGTGTGTGTGTGTGTGTGAACTCAGGCTGTGTCTCATAAATCCAGACAAAAGACACATTTCTGTGACTGTGCAGCTTTACAATGATGATCATAAATATGGAAAACTGTTTGGCCAGCTGTGATTGTGATTCAGCTGACTGTGACTCAGACAAATACAGTAACGTTACTGTAAGTAGGCAGTGCTCTAGTGTCTTATAGTTCCTCCTTTATATGGTTGAACATGAACCTCTGGATCTCCCGTCCACTAATCAGTCTAATCGCTAACCTTGGGCAAGATACTGGCCCCTGAATCTCGCTCAGTGTAGCATCAGCGTGTGAATGTGCGAATGATCGACCGATATGGGTTTTTCAAAGGCCCGTGCCGATGCCAATATTTAGAGAGCAGGGCGGCCTGTGGCTGATAAACAGAGCCGATATCTTTTTTATTCCTGTTGAATCTGATAAAATACAAGAATTTAATAACAATAACAAATAAGACACAAAATTGCTGAACATAAATGTTGTTTGCATTGTCTGCAAATAGATCTGAACTCTGTCTGCAGTGCACTTATTTTAAATTAAAAGATGTTAACTTAAATGTCCACAGGTAAACTTGTAAAACTTATGAATGGAAAATAAAGTTTGAGTGCACTTGGGAGAGAACAAAAAAATGTAAACTTATATAAATAAAAAAATAAATGAGCAATATCAGTACTGTGCAGAGTAGCAGCATTTAAACAAAGTTAGTCAGCAGTCCCAGTTTATGAGCTGTAAGTTGTAATGCAGGAAACAGCATTTTCCCCACTGAGCCTTTCCTTCTCATAAATGCTCCCAGTCTCACTGAATACTCTCTCTCTCTGGGAACAGAGTCTCTGTCTATGGTGTCTGCATACATTTTTTGTTTAATCGGCCTCGTGAGCATTTCAATCGCCCAATGCCGATTATGAAAAAAGGCCATTAATTGGCCCGATTGTCGACCACTAGAATGTGCATGTGAATGGGTCAATGTGGCTCGATAAGACTAGAAAAGCTGCCGTCCGTTCACCATCCTTTATGTTGTGAGGATCCTCTGGACTGCTGGGAACTGCCTTAAGATGTGTCTCAGTGACCACTTGTGATCAGATCTCACTTCCTGCTTCATGTGCGAATAATAACGTATGCGTTGTTGTTTTTAGCCAATCCGACAGACAGGTCTGTTGTCAATGTGTGTGTGACAGTGAGAAAGAGAAAGAGAGCGAAGGTAAGGTAAAGTAAGGAGGGGCTGTATTCACCACTGGTTGTGGAGGCTGATAACACCACATCAAGAAGCGACTGTGGGTGTCTACGTCATTGTTTCCAAAGGTCTCCGTTTTTTCTCCGTCTTCTAAATGTCTCTGTGTTTGAGTTGTGTGGACAGGAGGCGAAACCGTAATAGTTTGAATGTAGCCTGAATGATCGGATCTCTTGGCTGCGTTCACACCTGAACTTAGAGCTGTTCACTTGCGATCGGATCACCTGAGACGGATGTTAATAGCACGTGTGAACAGGGCCTTAGTGACTGCGGTCCTCCTGCAGTCCTACTGTTACAGTAAGTCTAAGTAAGTCTCTGGTGTAACTATAGAGGACATACACTAAACATGGAAACAACTTCTTCTATCATTGTCTTTAAAGCCGTGAACACCTTCAGACTTTTACCTTAATATTAACAAAAGAACTGACAGAGAGAAACAGCTTTAAAACGAAGTAGCATCAGTTACAGTGCAGGTTAGCGAGTGTTTTTTTTCCTCACAGGCTTGTTTCATTAGATTAGAGAAATGACTTTCCTACTACAAAGCAATATTCCTATGAAGGTATTTCGGGTGCAGTGAATGTGGTGCAAAACACATTCATACACCTGTATCAAATGATGTGAAGTCATGGACAGAATAGTAATAAAACCATGATTTGACCATAAGCGGTCCAGACAGATACTCGGTTTTGACTTAGTCTTGTTTCCTCTGTCAGGCGACTAAACGAACTCCTCTAGTTCGCCAAAAGTTTTCCAATCTGTGAACAGAACAGGCCCCCGGCTCCACAGATACACAAATCACTTTTGCTCCTCATTTTACAGAGATAGAGTTTTTGGTGCTGCAAAAATATCCAAGAGAAAATTGATTTGTGAGAAAATATTCTTCAGATGTGCAACTCTCATTGCATGAATTCACATACTGATTTGCAGATGTGCATATTATGTCAGTGACTACACAGTATTTGTGCACCTGCGATGAAGAATTTAAGAAGGTGTAACTGTTGTGTTTGTGGGAGAATAAAAACAATTGTGTGCAAAAAGTGTGCAACTCCCAGGGCAATTCTTCTCTGTGACCTCAAAGACTTGTCAGGCGCTTCACAGTAGCAGTGACAGAGAACAGCAACATAAACAGATTCTTTCAGACTCTTCCATGGAGGCTGGTGAGGGGCAGGAAGTGACAGTCATGGTGGTGGGAGAACACCGCTGCCCCCCTGGAGAGGTCACCTCCTCATTTGCCCTTCCACGGAGAGCAATTACCTGCCGGTTTCCATGACAACCAGCAGTCCCGCTGCCATCAGAGGGCTGAGGATGAGACAGAGAAGGGAGAGGAAGCATAATGATGAGCAAAAGCACAGTAACATTCTGTGTGTGTGTCCGCTGCCAAACGCGTCACCACATGATGGAGCCCTGTCATCGTCACAACATCACAACAACAGCCAGCTGATGCAAATAATGAAAATATTAAATGTTTGTAACATGTAACATTCCTCTGCAGCCTCAGAGCTGAATCAGCACAGTGGTGCTGATGAGACAGAGGTGGGAGGAGGGAGCTACAGGTGTGAACACTGGAGCTGCACAATGTTATGAGTGTAAAGGACAGGATGCAGTTTCTAGGGGCAGGTTGTGATATTGCAGAATTATATTACAGAAAAATTACAGGACAAATGTTGGGCTTTTCTGGCCGTTCCAAGTCGAGGCTTAAAGCCCAATGTTATCCACGCTTTCGCCATCAGGACCCCTCGACTTTGGAACGACCTGCCCGAGCAGATAAGACGGAATCAGTAACTTCTTTTAAATCACTTCTTAAAACTCATTTTGTAGACTTGCTTTTATGTGATGTTGTCTTTTTATCGTCTCCATATCGCCCTTTTATTTGTTTGTGTGCATGAGTGCGCGCGCGTGTGTGTGTGTGTGTGTGTGTGTGTTTTTATCGATACAGCATCTACGCCCTCTAATTGTCCTTGTTTATATTGAAGCATATTGTTTGTCCTCCCTCTGTAACTCTGCCTTATTTGTGTCCTACTTTTGACTGTCATTGCTCTTGATTGTCAAAGCACTTTGTAAACTATGTTTTTAAAAGGTGCTATATAAATAAAGTTATTACTATTATTATTATTTCAATGTTATGATTGCAACCTGTAAAAAAATCTGAGACAATTTATGATATAATATGTGTTTTATTTAATTTTTTATTTAATTTACATTTACATCAACATAATTTCTTGTCGTATTATAATTATAATTTAGCTTCAGACAAGAAATAAATAATTGTCTGGAGTAAACAGCTGACGTCAGAGTGATGACCATCAAGAAAAAACGATGAAGTTGTTGATATTTGTGACTCTGACGTGTTGAAGGGAAAGATTCAGAAAACAACTCTGTCTCTAATCCATGCAGAGGAAATCTGGGTTACAGCGCTCACTTACTGTGTGTGTGTGCGTGTGTGTGCGTGTGCGTGTGTGTGTGTGTGTGTGTGTGTGTGTGTGTGTGTGTGTGTGTGTTGACCATATTTCCCTGTTATTCTGCATCACTGGAGAGAAGACAACTGGAGAGTGATGAACCCTCTTCCTCCTCCTCCTCCTCCTTCTCCTCCTCTGTCTTTATAGGTCGCTCTTCTCTTAGACTGTGATGCTGAGCTCTGATTGGTCAGTGAGTCACTGAGGATTCATATGGACCACAGGATTAGATTTAATACATCACTGTCTAAACTTTATGTTCTCTTCTCTCTGTTCCAGAGGCATGAGAAACATCAGAGAACCTGAAACTTCAGCTGGACATCAAACCGACACAGACGAACACCTTACAGCTGCTAACAGAAGGTGAGTTCTGGTGGTTTAACACGAACGGGTTCATCTCTGAGTGTGTGAGACATGTTTCAGCTCTCAGGAGGAAGGAGAGTCTCTGTAGAGGTCGACAGGTAAAGGTGGAGTTTCTACTTCCATAGCTACAGTCTAGAGCTGCTCGATCATGGCAAAAATCATTATCACGATGTTTTTTATCAATATTGAGCTCATGATTATTTAACATGATTACTCATCGACTTTGGAAACACCACGCCTATATTGAACTTTAAAAAAAAAACGTCTATTAAACACTGGACTTTCTTGAACTTTAAATACAATTTAACGGAAAAACTAAAATAAGGAGATAAATAAATAATATATAATATAATAAATATATACAATAAAATATATAATATAAAAATGAATAAAAATAAATTTGACCAAAATAAATCTGATCAAATATGTTGAAGTGCACTGCACCAACATACTGAAAACTTGTGGTCTATGTTTAATATATTCTGCTCAGTAATTCAGTTCAAGGAAATTAAAGACTGGTGCAATTCTGAACCGGCAAACTGCTGAAGATGACGCAGTCTTAGGAACATTGCTGACCTATGCCAAAACGTAACCAGGAAGATGGTTTTTGAAGGGGATGAAATTTGTTGCGAATATGTTGTTTTCATAATCATTAAAAGCCAAACTTGTAATTGAAAATAAAATTAGATTAATGGTCCAGCCCTACTACAGTCCAGTTCCTAATTCGTCCACTTCCCTTATCTCTGCTCTGAGTGAGGAAACATCAGACCGATCAGCTGATCATATTGATCTTATCCTACATCAAACACGATTGGAGTTTTAAACCAGAAATTTTCGGGTTAGATTGGATTAGTGTTGTCATTGATCATTCGTCATTTAAAATGATTGGATGTGTATTAACAAAAACAACCATGAACACACTTTATTGATTCAGTAGAAATGCTTCTCTTCACCATCTGGAATTGAACTTTTTACCTGTAAATGATCAGGGATGATATCAAAGTGAGGATCTGCCCCTACATTCTCCTCGGTCCCTGTTTCCTCCTGTCACACCGGTCGTTCTCCTTAGACCCACAAGATGTCCCTGTTCCACTTTCTCACCTCTTGCCCTTTTGTACTCACCTCAGTGTTTCTGCCCGCCTACACACCTGATCCCTCCGTTTTCTCATTATCCTGTCAGTATTTACGCCCGCTTCTTGTGCGATCATCTGCTCTTGTTTCCGGTCATGTTCCTGCGTGTTGATGTGCTGCCTGCAGGTTTCTCCCTGTTCCTGTGAGATCAGCCTGTTTTAGTGTCAGTTCATCTAGTGGACACTTCTTGTTGGCACCAAATCCTCTCTCGGTCAGACTCAGTCAATCAGTCAATTATCATCCTGTATCATTTTCTCTCCACCTCAACACAACATCCACTATTTTAGTATTTGAACCAGTGGAATAAACACATTAAGGCTTGTTGTGGGTTTAGCTCAATCAATCAGTAGTATGTTCCTGCAGTACCAAAGGCTGCAGTTTCAAGACTGCATTTCTAGGACCCTAGTTTTTACTTTCTGTCTTGTGGTTGCATCATGGAGTTGCATCATAATTAGATAATTATGAGATAAAATAAAGATGGAATCACATGATATGGCCTTTAGCGTCACTAGATCTCGACCAGATATTCGAAAGTTTGGAGAGAGGCAAGACACAAGGGCAACTCATGGGTCGGATTCAAGATCATTAACCGTTATAATCTATATATGCATGTATGTATATGTGTATATATATATATATATATATATATATATATATATACACACACACACACACACGCTTATTTATTATTGTATATATATATATATATACACCTATACAATAATAAATAAACAATAAACACATGAAAGAACCTCAATGACTCGAGAGAGAGAGAGAGAGAGAGAGAGAGAGAGAGAGAGAGAGATGTTACTGACTTTCAAATTTTCCTGACCTTTCAATATTCATTAGCCTACTTATTACTCACAACATTAATACTAATTTAATACGACTTTCCCTGGAACTATAATTCAGAAGTTTAATGTTGCTGCAGTACAGAGCCACAGTTGTGTATTATTAAGAATGATATATCATTTTATTATTATTGATATGGTAGATGGGTAAAAATAATAAAGTTATTTGTTCACGACTCTTAATATATTTGTAAGAGCTGTCACACTCACTCTTTGATTGCTGTCCATGTTCTTACTGAAATGTCGTCCTGTTGTCCACTTCCTTAGGTGGCAGTGTTGTGAAAAACTAAGGTCCTACAAATGGTCCTGAAACTGCTGCAGCAAGCACACAGTGTGGAGTGTAATGAACGTCGTGGCCTCAAGAGGCTGCTGCTGGGGCTTTAGACTGTTGGTCTGCTTTTATTTTGAAGGCTGGTTGGCTCTGTCAGTGCTGTGTATCCTAGCCTTTTTATATACAGTCTATGATCCTAACCTAAATATGAGGAGTCAAATTTGGGATACATGTAAATTGGCTGTCTGCCTTGTCTGCCAGCAGGCTAACAGAGGGTTTACCCACCAATAGACGTTAGGCGCTAACGTTATTATATCATATTACTCCTCGGACGTCTTGACTGGGCAGTGTCTCGTCCTCATTTCTGTTACCGCTCCGTTACCTCTTGTCCGTCTGTGTGTTTACTGTCTGTCATCTTCCACCAACATCAGTGTTTTCTGCCTTTCTTCCTCCGTCTCTGTGAAGAATAATGCACAGTAATTCAGTTATTGAGCTGAAAACTGAATCAGCTCCAGAGTTTGAAATGAACCACGACTTCAGTGAGCTGTTCTTCAGTGGATGTGATGATGTTTCCTCTGACAGCAGTTACACATGCATGTGACTTACCCAGTGTAGAATGCTTGATGAGCAATCATGTGACTGTGATGACATCACCACAGATGTCACACGTGTGGCAGTTCTGCGTGTGTGTGACCTCAGGATAGTTTACTTCTATAGATTTACATGTTGCTTCTTATATTTTCAGGATAAACTAAATCTTGAGCCAGTTATCGTGGTGATTAACCCCTGACCGGTGGCTACACCCTGCAGCTCATATAGCTGTAAACAAGTCAGTCAACTTACCATGAGTCACTGTCGATGTCAAGTTACTAACCAACTACAGGTTATAAAGATCAGACTAACTTTTTAATATTAGAGAATTTCAGTTAAAGGATGATTGTATTGTATTTTATTCTCTTAGTTTTGTCTGCTAACACTGGACTCAGCAGATTTAAGTTTTTAGTGATTTCTTACACACTTTTTGCACAATTTGGCTCATTGTGTCAAAACTCCACGCACAAGCCAAATAAGACAGAAGACTTGGAGATTAAGATCTCACTTCTATGTCAAAATGATACTCTGCAATCAAAACCTGACAATCCTTTTTCAAAATGGCATTTCTAGAACGAAACCATACACACACACGCACCATCTGAATTTCTCCTTCAAAGCCGCAACAACACAAAACACTGCTGTCTTTACAACTTTGTACATCTTTTTTTTTAATTTTGTCATCCAGGCTTCACACAAAACAGAAATAGAAATAGAAAAAACAACTCATTTTGCCAGGACAGGTTTTTACAGAACAGCAGAATTTACAGGTTTTTACAGTTTATGTTTCCATGTTTTCAAAGTTCTCACAGAAGCTCTACATGCAGCACTAAGGCTCAGACTGAGTGGTGTTCAATTTCTGCTAAAGTTTTTAGGTGTGTGTGTGTGTGTGGTGCCAAATCCAGGTGTCTTTTGCAGTTTGAAAAAGAAGTGTTTTCCCAATGATTACAAGATTTAAGTCTTGAATGAAGTGTCTAACGTAAGAACAAGCGTGTAGTGTTTTTTACAAGTGAGTTGAATTAAAAACAAAGTTAAAAGCAGAAAATGTGTTTGTACATTTGGTTCCTTTGTTTAAGGCATGATTTCAAAAGTTAAGGTTTTAACGCTTTAGTCTAAGCATTCACTTTTAGTGTGTAAGCAATCACAAAAAACTGTAATAGCTGAGATGTGGGAACAAGGTTGTCAGACTTTAGAGTGATACCAATCTGTGTGTTGTCAACATCCATCACACTGTAGCTGTGCACACAGTTTCCCTGTGCAGCGAGAAATACTTTTGTACAGACAAACTTAAATATATAAAAACATATAAAACTTAATTATCCTTTAATATGTGTGGTTGTGATTGACCTATGGTCTGATAAAACCAGTATTTAAAACAGTGACATTTCAGTGTAAAATTAATTCAATTCGATTAGTGAATTTAATGTTACTGACCTTTAAGAGTGTACTCTATCTGAACGAGGTTATATGACCTGCTGGGAAATCAAAAGTTTTTATACCTGATCCAAACACACACACTAGAAGGAGCAGACCATCATGGCCTTGTTTGAAAATGGGGACAGTGGCGCACTCATTCTCTGGTCTGGAGGACATGCTTAGTGTCACATGCAGAGTGAAAGAAATAGAGTGACTGTAAATATGTGTAAATAATGGAAAAAAAGATCTGAGGATTTAACCTTCTGACAAGCATTACTGATGGAGTATACTGGCTCCTTAAAGAGTTCAAACCAAAGTTAGCATAGCCCAGTATCTATGGGGTTACTCTGTGTTCTTCAGTTGGCAGTTACACCCGGAGTAAAGCTAAGTTGTTGTTTGTTTCATTTATTCCTTGAGGGTAAATGTCACCTATGCACCTTCAAATTTATAGTTAGTGTCCTCTTCATAGTTGATTTGTTTACTCTATTGTATTGTGCTTTGTTATATTGTTTGAGGGAACTATAACGTTAGGTAACAGCATGTTTTGGAAGCCAGCGACACTAAAACGCTAGCATAGTTCCTCAGTGAATTAAACAGTTCTTTTTCTAATCTGTATAATCGAAACTGTGACAGCACATTAACCAAGAAAGTAAAGACTGTAATTGTCTTCTGTTGCCATAGCAACAATAAACACTCGTGTAGGATTAAGCTACACTGTAAATACGATAAGGAACATTGCATTTAGCACAGAAAGCATGATTTTAGAAGTCAGAAAATCTATAGAAAATAATCATTTTGATTTGTAATTCTTATATATTGGAATCTTTGGGTAAATTTATTGTATTCTATAAAAAAAATATACTAATTATAAGAATTGTACAACAGAGAATGTGTTTTAATACTTTCACAGAAAAATGAAATTGCATTGAAAAACATGTACTAGAAAAAGAAAAAGTTTTATTGGCAATGAAAAAATACTGGTACTGGAAAAGGTTCAACTGGAAGGTAAAACACTGGCATTGAAAAAAACTATAATTTTATCTTGTTAAATAAAAAAAAAAATTGTAGGCTTATTATGATTTTCAATGTCAGTCTCCACATTTTTTTTTTCTTTTTTTTTTTCATTGGTTTTCAGTGCAGGAGTGGATGGGCAGGTTTTGAAGTACAGGTTAACTAGCTGACTTCTTAAATGCTAACTTTAACCCAGTCTAGTCCTATGTGAAAAACCAGCGGCAGAGAGAAGCAGACTTACCTGAGGCTTGAGAGTTCCAGGTGAACTTGTGTAAACCATCGCTTAGTGTGTGGACCTGTGTGTGTACATTGTGAACATAGCCACAGTGTGACTGTTGACATTGTGCAGTCCGTGACATCACTTCAGAGGATTCTATGATGTCACTACTTCAAAGGTTTCTATGTTACAACCTTAAAGGATTCTATGACATCACAATTTGTCATCACAAGTGCTATGATTAATGATGATGTCCTGAGGGGCCTCTGAGAATGTTGCTCATTGAGTTTGTAAATCATATCTATTACCCCACCAAGGCTTTTTTTGTTTTAAAATGCTCTGCACACACTGGCACATTTTTTAATTGGTCAGTACCACATGAGAGTTGGAGAGAAGAGAAGAAATTGCAGTCCATTTAGTTTATATCATACCTTTTAGCACGTGCTAATACCTGCTAACAGAGAGAACAGACATTTCCAGATGGATGCCAAACCCATCCCATTTACAGCTGTTGCAGAAACAGCTGATGAGACCAATAAGAAACCACCTGGCATCAATAAGGCAACTTTCCCTGTCTCTGTTTGTCTTAAAAACCAACAACTCCAGATAGAAAAATATGATGTTCTGTCTGGTATTCTAAGTAATTATCTCATACAGAGGGTCCTAGGGAGGGGGTCATTTGGGCAAGTGGTCCAGTGCATAAACTTAGACACCAAGGAAATTGTGGCCATCAAAATTATGAGGAAAGATGAGTCCTGGGCTGCTAAAAGAGAGGTGTTCATTCTTAATAGACTCAAGAGGCTTGACCGAGACAAGAACAACTTGATTAAGTTTACTGAGCAATTTGAGCACAAAGGACATGATTGTTTGGTGTTTGAAATTTTGGATATAAGTATCGAAGATTTAATACAGAGGATGACTTTCAAGCCGCTGCATCTGTCTGAGATTCGAGTGATCGCACAACAGATGCTGGTGGCTCTGGACGCCCTCAAGAGCCTAGGTCTGGTACATGCAGACATCAAGCCAGACAACATAATGTTGGTCGATCATCAGCTGCAGCCATTCAAGGTGAAACTGATTGATTTTGGCATGGCTGTTCCAATTTCCAAAGTACGCACTGGCACCATGATACAGATCCCTGGCTACAGGGCCCCTGAAGTCATGTTGGGCCTTCCACTGAACGAGGCTGTAGACATGTGGGGTCTTGGCTGCGTTTTGGCCTTCATGTACCTCGGCCAGGACCCCTATCCATTACACTGCAAACTTGAAGTGTTGAGAGTCATAATGCAGATCCAGGGTCAGCCTAATGATCATATGCTGAATTCTGGAATTCATACCAGAGACTATTTCACCAAAGACCAAGACTCCCCCAGTCCTTCATGGATGCTGAAAACAGAGTGCATTTTCCCCTGTTGCAAGAATCAAGGCTCCATGACCAATCGGCGTGGGGGTGCTTTTGACATGTTTACCAGTTTTGATGACATGGCTAAGACTCACCCCGAGATGAACACTTCCACTGAGTATGAAGACATAAAGGCCTTTTTAAGCCTCCTCAAACGGATGCTGCATGTAGATCCTGAAAAAAGAATCACCCCCAGCGAAGCACTGGGGCACCGTTTCATTACCATGAAACACTTACCTAGTGATGCAAACCCCAACCCTTATGTGTCATCATCTTATTTGAAGATAAAAGAGTGCCAACTGGAGGAATCATCAGTTGAATTCAAGCGCTTTGTCACATCCAGCGAAGTTTTAAGTTGGAATGGAGCATCCATCACTAGCTTAGATGAGCCACTTACAGCTGATGAAGAAACTGTTGCTTGCACTAATGATGAATCACCACACACAGCTGGCTTAGATGAAGCCAACAACACTTGTTCAAATTCCAGAGCCCCAGCTACATCTGACAGAACTGCTGCTGACAATAATGACAGACCACCAGGCAAAGCTGACATAGATGACAACACTGCTGCTGAGACTGATAAGAAACCGACTGGCATGACTGAGACAACTTCACCTGCTTCACCCGTTAGTCATGATTCTGAGAATGGATACCTCCAGATAGAAAAATATGATGTTCTTTCTGGCAAACAAAGTGGGTACCTCATAAGGAAGTTCTTGGGGATGGGGGCGTTTGGGCAAGTGGTCCAGTGCATAAAATTAGACACAAAGGAGAAGATGGCTGTGAAGATTGTGAGGAAAGATGAGACCTGGGTTGGTAAAAGAGAGGTGACCATGCTTGAAAAACTCAGGAAGCTTGACCAAGACAAGAACAATTTGATCAAGTTTACTGAGCATTTTGAGCACAAAGGACATGTTTGTATAGCATTTGAAATGCTGGACATAAGTGTTGAAGATTTAATAGAGAAGATATCTTCCAAGCCACTGTATCTGTCTGAGATTCGAGTGATCGCACAACAGATGCTGGTGGCTCTGGATGCCCTCAAGAGCATAGGTCTGGCACATGGAGACATCAAGCCAGACAATATAATGTTAGTCAATCATCAGCTGCAGCCATTCAAGGTGAAACTGATTGATTTTGGTTTGGCTATTCCAATCTCCAAAATGCAAGCTGGCACTGTCATCCAGACCATTGGCTACAGGGCCCCTGAAGTCATGTTGGGCCTTCCACTGAACGAGGCTGTAGACATGTGGGGTCTTGGCTGCGTTTTGGCCTTCATGTACCTCGGCCAGGACCCGTATCCATTACACTGCAGACTTGAGGTAATGAGAGTCATCATGCAGATGCAGGGTCAACCTAATGATCGTATGCTGAATTCTGGAATTTATACCAGAGACCTTTTCAGCAAAGACCAAGACTCCCCCAGTCCTTCATGGCAGCTGAAAACAGAGTGCGTTTTTCCGTGTTGCAAGAATCAAGGCTCCATGACCAATGTGCGTAGGGGCTCTTCTTACACATTTAACAGTGTTGATGACATGGCAAATGCTCACTTTGAGGTGCAGGATACCAGTGAGTACAACACACAGGACTTTTTAGGCCTCCTCAAACGGATGCTGCATGTAGATCCTGAAAAAAGAATCACCCCCAGTGAAGCACTGGGGCACCGTTTCATTTCCATGAAACACTTACCTAGTGATGCTAACCCCAACCCTCATATGTCATCACATATGGATGAAGCCAACAACACTTGTCCAAATTCCAGAGCCCAAGCTACAGCTGACAGAACTGCTGCTGACAATAATAACGGACCACCAGGGAAAGCTGACATAGATAACAACACTGCTGCTGAGACTGATAAGAAACCTGGCCTGACAGAGGCAACTTCACCTGCCTCTGTTAGTCATGGTTCTAATGGGGACAAAACTGCCACCTATGAAGGAACCACAGGATTTGTAGAAGTCAAAACCCGAAATAAGTTTATCAGGAGGATATGCCAATTCTTCTCACGAAAGTTCAAGAAAATAAGTTGTTGTAGAGTAGATGTTATTGAATAAAGACACACCACACTTGATTGAAGATACAGAGGTGTGCAAAGGTCCGAGAACAGTGCATTATCATGGGCAGCACAGCAGTGCAGTGGTTAGCACTGTCACCATACACAATGTTCTCCCCATAACTGCATGGGTTTACTCCAGGTGCTCTGGTTTTTCCCACAGAACAAAAACATACAGATTATGTTAAGTGACAACTTTAAATTTCCTGTTAATGTGAATGGTTGTCTATTTATGTTTGCCTAGTGATTGGCAGCTGACCTGTATGGAGACAAATAAATTAAAATTCCAAATTCCAAAATTCCACTCTCCCATTTAAGTGAATGTCATCTATTATTGGGAATATTTAAGATGCAGAATAAAAAAATGTATTTGTTAAAAAAATAACCATGTGTCATTAATCGTTAATTAATTGATGATAAAGACTATTTTGTTAGAAGTGAGTACTGTTATCCCTATAGTAGTTTGCTTCAAAGGAAAAGCCTTTCCTGCCTTTATTGGCCCCTGATTTGTGAATAAATATACAGTAACTATTCTGTCCACACAGTTGTATTTCTGAGCAAAGCCAGATAGATCGATAACAAAAACTCTAATAGACCTGTATGGTGTAAAAAGGTGTGGCTTTAATTAGCTTAATGCTAATTTCAGCATGCTGTATTTTCTATTGTTATCACAATAATTCGGTCCAGTTATGGTTCCAGTCTAATTTAGTTTAGGCATAGGCCACACCAGCCTCCATAATGTAATTTTGAATTTCAATTTAACACAACTGTTAGCACAGGAAGCTAACACTAAGCTTTAGAGGGGTAGGTACAGCAGTGCCCCGGTGCCATACTGCAGCCAGCTAGTAGAAGTTGGTAAAGGAGGGATAAACAGTTCTCATGTACGGAGCATGGGTTCTACATGTTGCTGAAAAGAAGAACAGAACAGAACATGCACCTAAATTAGCACTGTCACCCACTAATGAGACTACATAGTTAGTGATTGTCTATTCACACTGATTTCTCCATAAATGAATAATCGCACTTCTCACTGAGACCTTACGGTGTTTGACAGAGTTTCCTCTCTTCCTGTAAGAAACTCTAAATCCATCCACTGACAGTATGATGAGTGGGGGACACACAAACCTACACACAAAATCAGAGAAGGAAAACAAATGCTGGCACCTTAACCATTGGTTATTGTATAATATAGGCTAACATAGACCATAGAGAGGATGACATGAAAGAAGGGCCACAGGTTGGACTCTAAACCGTGCCACTGCAGTTATGAGGAAACTGATGATATAGTGATCTATAGCAGCGCTGTTCTACTGACTTTACCTGATGAAAGTGAGCAGTGTTTTCTCACAACACACTGAGCTCGTCAGTTACTGCTCATTGATAAACCTCTCCAGTTCACCTGTAGCTGGTTAGTTTTACTTCACATCACATTATTCACGTATTATACAGGTCAGGTGTTTTCCCTAATCAGCAGGTTTGCTCCTCTGCTGAGAAGAAGACGGCTCTTGTTTTCATTTCTTTCTGTGACATCATCCTCTACTCCACAGTTGACTGTTCTGGGCTGCTTGTACAGTCTGTGTGCTTGTACAATGCAGCTTCTTCAAGCCAAAATCATAAAGATAAGGCAGTGGCGTGCCAAGCAGCCAACAACACACCAACACCATCTCAGTGTGCGATTCAGCTGTGTACTACACTAACCACAAAAATATGGCCCAGACTAAAACCTACCTATTCATGACAGTTGCAGCAGCAAATCTCTCTTAAATTCAAGGCCTGTCCTGTCTCATGATTTTGTTCTGTCTGTCTTTCCTGTGTTGAAAGTCTCTCTCCTCCATCTTGCTGCTCTGTCTGCACATCTTCACCTTTCTCCTTCCTGACTGAAGAAGAATCAGGATTATTATTCTGAACTGACATTAAACATATCAAATGTGCAATATAGAGGAAAAAATAGCTAAAAATCACATCTACTGACAATATAGAATCCTGTATTTACCTGCTTCAGTGTTTGTTAATCTTTCCCGGCTCATATCATTATGACTATAGTTGAAGCTCAGGGCTCAGTGCAGTGAAATGAGACGTTTGCTGCAGTTGCAGCTGTTTCTCTGTCCTGCCAGCATGTTGTGGAGAGGGTGGTTGGTATCGTCCATGATGGACTCCATCTTAAATTGCATGCGTCTCTCCACAACAGTCCTGAGTGAGTCTAGACTCCTGCCAAGCACAGACCCAGCCTTTTTGACCAGCTTATCCAGTCTCTTTGTGTTCATGTCGGACATGCTGCTGCCCCAGCAGACTGCAGCATTAAAAAGTTCACTGGCCACCACTGACTGATAAAACATGTGCAGCATTTCACTGCAGACGTCAAAGGACCTGAGCCTCCTTATTTTTAGTTAGTTATTCTAGCCAGTACCTGGATCACCACTGGGATATTTTTGAGTATCACTGTTCAGTGCTTTATACAGTATATGGTTCAGTCCAATCTAATTTTTGCAGGTGGATAGAATCTTTATTAAAGTTATAGCAGTCATGTCAAGAGAAATCTAGAGAAATCACTTCACAGTTTCAAGACCAGGAAAATAAAAGTAAATGAAATCTCAGCCCATATGTTGTGTACTATCTGCCCACTTTAATCCTGCTCTGTCACAAACTCTACAAAAGCTCAAAAAAGACATGAGTCTGCAGACAGCTATTAGTCAAAAGTCAACGGTACAATCAACTGAAGAAACTGTGTTATTGTCTGATTCCTAACTTGGACTGCTGTTGTGACTGAGTTGTATCTCCATGTTATTGAGAGTGTGAATGGTGAGCACGCCAGTTTTCCCTGTGAGAAGTCACGACGTCACCATACTACCAGCACCACCTGTTATACAAGCTTGCACAAATTAAAGCACTCCTCTCATGTTCTCCCTCTCTGTCCATTTCTTTCAGTCTCCTCCTCAAAGCCCTCGCCCCGACCTCAGAGAGGTGCCTGCTGATGATGGACTCCTAAAGCCTTTCTCCGACACCACTGAATCAACCAGAACCAGACAGCCATGAACCCCCAGGAGATGGAGCTCGGCCAGGAAGTGATGGAGGAAACCGACGCCCCTCCTCACCATCGCCACAACAACCACAACAGCCGGTCCCGTAACCACAGCAACCAGGAAAACCCGTACAGACGCTGTGAAGCCCCGGCTGGAGGAAGCGCTGGCGGCAGAGCCAGGGCGACACAACAGCGTAGGCCACAGGAGGAGCAAGATATGGAGCTGCAGTATGGAGCTCAGTCCCCACAACCCCAACAGCCCCAACCCATTCCTCGACCCGCAGTGACACGTTATCGCAGACAGGGGGACAGCGAGGCCCGGATCCGAGCCCAGCAGCAGAGGCACAGACAGAGGCAGCAGAGGGAGGCAGAGAGAGCACAGCACTTAGCACAACAACAGGAAAAGCAACACCACGCAGAGATGACCCAGGAGGATGAACGAGAGAGGGACGACTCAGTGCTGGCCCGCTCTGCTAGCACCGAGAGCGGCTTCCACACCCACACTGACCGAGCCGAGGGGGACGATGGCCTGGTCATGATGTCTCTGGAGCCTGAGGGGCAGCCAGAGGCAGAGGACGAGGCGGGGAACTACGGAGTTCAGCTACGGCCAGAAGCGGAGGGGTACTCTGAGAGTGCCGAGGCTGAACAGCAACATCTCCATCCACATCTATCCAACTATCCTCCTCAGACCCCACCCCTGCCTGATATCCAGAACCCTCAGAGAGAGGATGAAGCAGAGGGGATATTGAACGCTGGCTACTCCAACTACGTCTACACCCAGCCCCTCAGCCACTCCGGGGGGAGGGCTGACGTCTTGGTCGGTCAGAGCTTGGAGAGTTTAGATACTGGACTTGCGGATGAAGCCTATTCTGAGCCATATGACATTTACTCACTGTCTGAGCATGTTTACGAGGAGATCTGTGATGCTCCAACGTCAGTTTCATCTGCTGCGGAGGGGGCTGGCGAGCCAGAGTCTCTCCAACAGAGGAGGGCCGGCTTTCGGCTGCTGGAGAGCAGGGCCGGAGGTGGCAACTACCATCAGCAGGAGGCGGTGGGCTCCCGCCTGCGCCATTACGATGAGCGCTCAGATGGCGAGTCAGACAGCCCAGAGAAGGAGGCGGAGTTTGCCCCGTACCCCCGTGCAGACAGCTGTGAGCAGGAGGAAGACATTGACAGCATTGTGGCTGAGGTCAAAGAAAGCCTGAGCTCTCAGAGTCTTCATCATTGTGCAGAAGACACCATTGATGAAGAAAATGAGCTAACACAGGAAGAAGAAAAACCCCAACCAGAGTCCCAGGCCAACTCCGATAAAAACCACAAAGCTGCCAACCGAGGGAAGCCAGCCCGAAAACAGGCAGTGAGTCCTTCAGAGGAGCCTGTAGCAGTGAGGAACAGTCAGGAGAAGAGGGATGCCATAAGTCTGGCCATCAAGGACATCAAGGAGGCCATAGAGGAGGTTAAGACCAGAACGGTGAGATCCCCTTACACACCTGATGAGCCCAAGGAGCCTATCTGGGTGATGAGGCAGGACCTGAGCCCCACTGCCGAATGTGACCTTCAGCCATCATTGGGGGGTGACGTAAGTACAGCATTTCTGGATATTATTGATCAAGCTGTATTGGATAATATCTCTGTTGTGTTAGTCTGCTTATATATGAATGACTTGCTATACTTTGCTGACCTTCTAGGGTCAGTTCTGTTTTCTCTCCCTGACTTCTGGTTGTGTCACAGTGGTTAGACACCTTTGAGTCTCTTTACTCTCTGAGGCTGCTGTTCTGGTTTAGGCCAGACCCCTTACTGTTGTTCCAGTGGAGAGTACTCTTAATGCTCCAGCATGCTGTCATATCTACACAATAGTCCTGAAAATAGTCCTGATCTCAACCTTTGGGATGAACTGGACTGTGGGGCAGACCTCAGGGGCTGACATGGAGTAGTTTTCTGGTGTTCACATACGCATCTTTGGCCATGCAGTGTATTTTATGATCACACAGTCGACTGACAGAATATGTAAATACCCATCAGTGACAGCACCTGTATTGTGCATTTACCTCTACAACACGCGTGATGACAGAGAGTTAAATTGTTCATCAGGACTTCACCAACTCATCCACACCACTATTTAAAGCTGCTGTTTTTCAAAGCTGAGAAGTTTAAAAAGTACTGACATTAATGAAGTTGGTTTGCAATATAATCCAGTACCCTTATTGTTGGTATACAGCATTTCATATACAATGCACACACACTGTGCCATTAGCCTCAGTAGCCTCTGTGACATCAATCACAGGTTTCTGAAAAGCAGTTTTGAAGCTCAGAGCAAGCTGCTTCACCATCGCCATCTTGGCAGTGTCTGACTCCGCCCCAAACTCCCAGGTAATCCAAAAATCGACAAAGGGGTGGGTTGTGGGAGGAGCTGAAACTTTAGTTCATGACAGTTTAATATATGCTCCCGCCATCATTAGCACAGCTGGTTGTCTTCCTCGAAGGCTAACCCAAGGGTAATTTATTTACAAGCTAATTAGCTAGCTAGCTAATCTAACAAGCCAGGTATAGTGAGCACAGACATGGATAGCTGTTAATTAGTGCTAACATATAAATAAAATAATAGGCCGACTAAAATTTCACTCACCTGTAAAAACAGGGGTTTAGACTTCTCCATGGTCTGTCAGTTGACCAACAAGTCAAATTATCAATCTGTTATTTACATGAAAAATCCTCCAGAAGGCACAGAGACCACAAACACAGAGGTCACATTAATCGACTGAATTAGATTAGATTAGATTAGATTAGATTAGATTAGATTAATTTTATTAATCCCACAACTGGGAAATTCACTCACCACAGCAGAAAATAAACATCTATGGAATAAACATCTATGGAAATATACATCAAAAATACACCAAATATACACCAATATACATATACATATATTCACCCGCTGTACAGTTGTCATGAAAGAGGAAATTAGCTATAGAGACCAAAACCGTTTTTTGTTCCAGACTGTAAACATTTCTGATGTAAAGTTGAACATTTTAACATGAGAGTCGATGGGGATTGACTCACTATTGGAGCCTGTTTCATTAAAGGAACATCAGTTTTTGACACTTCAGTGTTGGCTTCATTTTTTAGCATTTTTCTGTTGGCTCTTGGCCACTATCCATGCTAATGCTAACACTGTATTCACCACAAGGGCAATAGACATTCATAGTGTGATCCTGTGTTTCTGTAAGCCCTACAGAGAGAGAAGGATGGTTTACGACAATGAGCTGCTATTTAAAATATTAAACATGTGAAGTCACCCCACGCACCCAAACACACACACTCCTCTCTGACATGATTGAGATGAATGTGTGTGTTCAGTGGGCTACAGAGCAGGTGTCAGGATGTGGGTAGCTTAGCTTAGCATACAGAAGCAGAAGCAGTGGGCCACAGTTCCAGAATGAAAATCTTCCTAAAACCACATTTATGTGTGTTTGGATGAAACACACGTTGATGAGAGAGGTGTGGGATCACAGTCTGTCAAAGATGGTGTGGGTGGTGAGGAGATCACAAACCATTAAACTGAACAGTCCTGTCTACTCCTCCAAAGATTGTCCTCGGCCTGAATAGAACCCCCTCCCTTGTTGTCGCTCCCTCTTCTCAATGATTTATTCAGTGAGGGTGAGACAGAAAAAAGGTGAATGTAAGACAGGTTAAATAATTCAGTGAGGATCCAATAACAGTTAGAGAGGCTCTGGTTTCCTGTTGACATCACAGTGATCAGAATGTACCTGAGAGGATTTAATAACACCTGGGCTTCAGCCTTCCTATTTATGGGTAGAGATCAGGCAGACAGACGCTAAGACAGGTAGACAGACAGGTAGACAACCTGTTGCTTCCATGGTGAATCCTGATACCTCAGTATCACCTGAGCAGTGGACTCTCAGTCTCCTGGTGTATTTGACCACACGCCTGTGCTCTGGACACCAGTTCACCTGGGCTCTGGACACCAGTTCACCTGGGCTCTGGTTGGTTGAGGTTCATCATGGAAAACTTCTGGATGTATCAGGTGGAGAAGCTTGAGGAGGAACAAGCCAAGCAGAGACCACAGACTGAGCAGCAGGAGACAGATGAGGTGTGGACAGAGTGGTTTTTATACTGGTGTGTTGGTGATTCATATCTGTAGTGGTGGTTTGATATGTGGAGAGTGGTGACATTGGCCAAATGATGTGTTTTATGGGTTCATATCAGAAGCAAAGGGTGATGGTGTCGTCTAATGTTTTATCACCATGTTTGGATTTTTAGCGGAAGTATCAAATTAAAAGTTTTTATAATTTCTGCATTATGGATTATGTATAATAAACTACTACATTATTTTTTACAGATACATTACATGTACAATTGCATTTTAATATTGTAACTGGTGGAGCTATTTTAACTTCAAGTCTTAGTCGTTTTGGGCTAATTACAGAATCATTAAGTGAAAATAAGTAGATATGTCTGGGAACAGACTAAGTCAGGACTTGGTGCTGTTAGGAGACGTGTGCCACGATGTATAATTCAGCTCCAGGTAAAAACCTCCTGAACCACTGACACTGAAAGAGTCCAAACCAAGTGGATCTTACGGTAATGGTGGTGAAGACTCAGCTCCCATGATCCCACACTACCTCACAACATCACCCAACACTGTCTTTTGTTATTGCTTTGAATGACCCCTAGAGGCAGAAGTTACAGACTGTACGTTTAAAGGCAAACGGGGGTCACAGTAAATACTGGTCTGTTTCGGGTTTCTCTTTTTGCTGAACTTTGGATGAAGTTCATTAATCAATAAAAACTGTCCTGACTTTAACTTTAGAGCCTAAAACTGTCACACACTTCTGTTTGTGAAGCTTCATGAATAAATGGACAGTGAAGGATGTTTATTGCAGTTTAACTGGATCAGTTTAACAGCTGCTGAAAAACTCAACAACTCAACTGAGTTTAATTAAAAACAGCTTCAGTCTCTGTTTTCCCTGGAGTTAGAACCAAACACATGGTGCTATTTGTTGTCTGCACATAGATTGTTATGAGATGAGAAACCAGTGTCAGGCTAATTACATCTTTGACATTAATCTGTTTATTGAGATCATTTCCTCGGGCAAAATTTCAACAGGCCCTTAAAGACCTGATTCAACTCAAAATGTCAAAAACCGTTCACCAAGTGTTTGTGGTCTAGAGACTTTTTTCTCCTTCATTATTTCCAGTGTCTTCTGCTCTGTTTGTGTTGCTGGTGTCAGTGTTTGAACAAGATCCTGGGGCTGGTTTCACAAAGTGACTTTGACTGTGTCTTAGATATAACAAAGAGTCAGACTTCATGCTTCAAGTCATGCGTTGCACATAGCAGTTTAGTTCATGACTATCTTAAGGTGGACTGTGGTACAATGACTTCTGGGTAAATCAAGACTCTAGCAGAAAATGTTTGTCTTTTGGAAGATTTCAACAGTTACAAGAATGTTTTACTTGAAGAGGTTAACAATAAAAATACAAATCAGATTTGGTCCATAACAATGTTAGCCAACCACAAATTATGAGCCATGTTTTCCTGTTTTTTGTTGTTGGGTGCTACTGGTTAGCACAAGTGTCAATGATTGTTACCGTAGTAGCATTGGTCTTGGTGCTGAGTTAGCCTGGGGGTAAGGTGTCTAATGTTTTTGGCTTAAAATGAGCAAGTCTTTATTTTTGTGAAACAGTCAGACTAACATTAGACTAATCTATGAGCCGAATGAAGCCTGGAACAACACCACAGACCAGTCTGACATATCTTTGTGAAACTGATCCCTAATCTCACACACACTCTGGATCCAGTACCTGTCCATGGAGATAGATTTATTTTCACGTGTCCAGGTTTTCATGAGCACGTTGTCTTGTCTTGTAATGTGGGTTTTCAGTTCTCTTCACAAAGGTGGAGGCAGAAATGTCAAACCAGGACAAAAATAAAAACCAGAACCAGATTCCACCAGAGGCAGAATATGCTGTTAAAACCAGCCTTTTAAATGGTGTGAAAGTCATAAAATATAAATATTAAAAAACAAAGTACGGTCCCAGCCAAGTGTATGAGCCTGCAGGATGCTTCTGTGTTCTGAGAGAGAGCTGCCCTCTCTCCCTCACAGGGATGACATGTGATGCTGTGATGTGTCCATTCAACACTCCCGATGTTGACTTTAAAGAGGCTCTGAGGTCTTTCACACCTTCGCAGAGTCTGATGCACAATTAACCTTAAATGACCTTTAATGACCATTGTGCTGAGTTCAGATAAGTTTTTTTAAGTGTCGTATGTGAACTGTACAGGCCTCAGATCAGGGCATGTTCAGAGAGCTGCTGTCTCCTGAAAAGAGCAGTGACTCCCAGACTCTCACATCAGGTTTTAGTGACACAGTTTAATTTCGCATTCACACTGAAGAAACCCAACAGGCTTAACTGAGCTTTATCTGGATGCTACAGGAAAAACAAAGTTCCAGTTGCTTCACTCATTTGGTACCATGGGTTTTAAAGTGGTTCCTGTTCTGTCCCTGCAGTCTCCTGGTTCAGGCTCGCCCTCTCCTCCAGGAGCAGAGTCCTCCAACAGACACCTGCTGCAGGACGACAGCTTTGAGTCCTCTCCATCCAGTAAAGAGGTGTGTTCACTGTGCAGTAGATCTTCACTGTCTGTGCGACACGTTGATGTCTGATGTTCTCCTCTCTCTCTGTTCTCAGTCCAGGAGAAGCCTCGCCTCCTTCCCCACATATGTAGAAGGTGAGTGCTCCATCCTCTGGTGCAGAGGTTCTCAGACTGTGGGGGATTAGACTGGGGGAGGTGAAGGGACAGGTGATTTCTGGTAATAAAATGGCCGCTCATCAACACAGTTGGGAGCCTCCTCCAATCAGCCAAGTTGCAGGAAATATGGTCTCTCCTTTCTGAGCTACAGCTAAGTGTTTTTGCAGAACATTATGATGTCACAATGAAGTTGACCTTTGACCTTTTGGATATAAAATGTCATCACTTAATTTTATCCTTATAGACATTTGAGTTAAATTGTGTCATAATTAGTGAATGAATTTGTGAGTTATGGCCAAAAATGTGTTTTGTGAGGTCACAGTGTGACAGAAGTGAGCAAATACCCTCTGGGTGTTCCTGATACATTGTATTCACAAGAACGTGAGGTCACCACAACCTTGACCTTTGACCTTTTGACCACCAAAATCTAATCAGTTCATCCTTGAGTCCTAGTGAATGTTTGTGCCAAATTTGAAGAAGGTCCATCAAGATGTTACTGAGATATCGTGTCCGCAAGAATGTGTAAGACAACCAGAAAACAATATGCCTCTGGATCTGGCTGTCACCGACACGGAGGAATAACATATATCGTCCATAACGACTATAATGTATAGTCCAGGTTTCCTGATTTCATCAACATTAAAGACTTAAAATAATAAAACTGCAGATCTTGATAACTCGATAACAATATTTATGAATGGACCAACATTCAACTGCAATATGACCATTGTTATTATTTTATTAAAACACAGCACAATATTGTAAGACAGTCAATATTTAAGCAGCATTACAATTGTATAGTATATACAGTATAGTATGAAATATCATTAATAAAACCTGTGGTCGATGACTCTGTGAAGACATGGTGTGACACAGAGACTGACCCTCTCTCCTCCTCCCAGTCCCAGGCCCGTGTGACCCAGAGGACCTGATCGATGGGATCATCTTTGCAGCCAACTACCTGGGCTCCACCCAGCTGCTGTCAGATAAAACCCCATCCAAGAACATCCGCATGATGCAGGCTCAGGAGGCCGTCAGCCGCATCAAGGTGACCACACACACACACACACACACACACACACACACACACACACACACACACACACACACATACAGATATACACAGACACACACAGACAACCAGCTGTATCTCTCTCTCTGTCGATATACACTATGTTCAGTAGTGCAGTGTTTGGCCTCAGTTCTAAGTGACATGTCTGTAGGAAACCAGACATTGTACAATAGTGAGTCTGTCCTGAGCTGACTGTGTGTCCTACTTCCTTCCAAGGTCCTACACCGTCATCATTAGTAAAGACAAGTGTAGAAACTACAGAGCCTGGGAGCCGAAAACACTGATGATGTCTCAAAAGACTGCTAGATGATCATTAACAATTAAATTTAACTATAAGTCATGACAAGCTGCTGCACGGACGTCCAGAGGACACACCACACTCTCCACACACACACACTGTGCCATCTCTTCCTCTGCACTAAGCCAAACTACAACCACAACACTGAGAGCTGCTCACATTAAAACTTAATCGTTCTGTGCTGAAAACCAGAGCTCAGTGCTGGTGCAGTGTGAGAGCACAGCTGGTGAGCCGAGACTTAAAGTGTTTACTGGACAAGAGGAACTGGTGCAGTCTATCACAGCTGTCCAGAGGAAACACACTCTGCAGCTGGTGAGGAGCTGCTTCTCTGTATGCTGCTGCTCATATCGCCGAACCTATGACTGACAGACAACTAATCTGAGGCAACATCATCACATTTGAATCTGGGTCTGAAATCTGATCAGATTATTTATTATTATTTTGTCACAGTAGGTAAACTGTTTAAACTAACAAGGACTTTGGGAACAGCAGAGACTAAAAGTATCAGATCAGACTCCAAAACATCAAGTTCATCCTATGCAAATTAAAAAGCAGTTAATTTATGTTTGCCTGGAATTTTCACAACACACAGTAACAGTATTTAAATATTTGCATGTTCCTCTGATGTGTACTGACTTCAGGACTCTTATTGTGGTAAGAGGTTGTGGTAATTGGAATCAATAGAACTTGTTCAGAGTCTCACATTTTTTCTATAACAGTTGCATTTACATATTACATTCAATTCCATACAATTACATACAGTTACATACAATTACATACAATTCCATATAATTACATACAATTCCATACAGTTACATACAATTCCATACAGTTACATACAATTACATACAATTACATACAATTACATACAGTTACATACAATTACATATAATTACATACAGTTACATACAATTACATACAATTACATACATTTACATATAATTACATACAATTACATACAATGACATACAATGACATATAATTACATACAGTCACATACAATTACAGATAATTACATATAATTACATACAGTTACAGACAATTACATATAATTACATAGTTACATACAGTTACAGACAATTATAAATAATTAGATACAGTCACATACAATTACATATAATTACATACAGTTACCTACAATTACATACAATGACATACAATTACATATAATTACATACAGTCACATACCATTACATATAATTACATACAATTCCATACAGTTACATACAATTACATACAGTTACATACAGCTACCTATAGTTACATACAATTACATACAGTTACATACAATTACATATAATTGCATACAGTTAAATACAATTACATATAATTACATATAATTAGATACAGTCACATACAATTACATATAATTACATACAATGACATACAATTACATATAATTACATAGAGTCACATACAATTACATATAATTACACCCAATTGCATACGATTACACACAATCACATACAATTACATATAATTACATCCAATTACATATGATTACATACAGTCTCATACAATTACATATAATTACATAGAATTACATATCATTACATACAGTCACATACAATTACATATAATTACATACAATTACATACAATGACATACAATGACATATAATTACATACAGTTAAATATAATTACATATAATTATATACAATTACATACAGTTACAGACAATTATAAATAATTACATACAGTTACATACAATTACATATAATTACATACAGTTACCTACAATGACATATAATTACATACAATTACATACAATTACATATAATATCATACAATTACTTACAGTTACATACAATTACATACAGTTACATACAATTACATATAATTGCATACAATTAAATACAATCACATATAATTACATATAATTACATACAATGACATACAATTACATATAATTACATACAATTACATACAATGACATACAATTACATATAATTACATCCAATTACATATGATTACATACAGTCACATACAATTACATATAATTACATCCAATTACATATGATTACATACAGTTACATACAATTACATATAATTACATACAGTTACATACAAGTACACATTTCAAAGAATTACATATCATTACATACAGTCACATACAATTACATATAATTACATACAATTACATACAATGACATACAATTACATATAATTACATATAATTATATACAGTAACATACAATTACATACAATGACATTCAATGACATATAATTACATAGTCACATACAATTACATATAATTATATACAATTACACATAATTACATACAGTCACATACAATTACATATAATTACATATAATTACATACAATTGCATATAATGACATACAGTTACAGACAATTACATATAATTACATACACTTACAGACAATTAAAGACAATTACAATAACATATGACTACATACAATTACATACAATTACATACAATTACATACAATTACATACAGTCACATACAATTACATATAATTACATACAATGACATACAATTACATATAATTACATACAGTTGCATACAATTGCATATAATTACATACAGTTACATACAATTACATACAGTTACATACAATTACATATAATTACATACAGTTACATATGAGTACACATGTCAAAGTTATTGATTAGTTACTACAATCACATTAGTAAATACAACAGTTAGTTCTGACCAAGTATTTTGATTGGACGAGAGGCATTTCATAAGTGCTGATATAGAGTATAACAGCACTGGAACTTTTAACTACATGTATCACTCCACTTTACAGGTGTTTTATTGACCATTAATTAGCGTTATAAAGATCTATCTTAGATTGTAACAAACTGTTTCCAGAAATAACATTTGAATTAAATGATGTCTGGTCGTCAGTAGAGGATGGAGGGAAGAAGCCTGGATACTTCAGTGCACACCTGAGGTAACGTGAAGTCTGGAATGGGTCTGGCTCCAGGTGCTAGCTGAAAGCTGAACCAAGACCAAAACTTGTCCTAGCTCTGGACTGGACCGAGACTTTCAGCAGAAGGTTGACATTACTGTTTTATAACCCTCACAGCTATCAAGTACAAGTTATGACGAGATACAGTTGATTTCTTAACAGCTGTGGTTTGGACTATTAGACCAGGTAAAATTCAAAAAGATCTTTATTCAGCCTTTAGCATAAATTATTTAGCATGTATAACATGGATAACTTGGTGTGTTGTTTGTGTTGTTTGCCTCGACACGTGAAGCTTAGACCCAAAAATGTGTTTCTGTTTTCTGAATTTTGACTTTGACCTGTGGGACAGTGTTTCAGCACGACTGTCAGAAAACTACAACATCATCAGAATCTCTGCTGTACACTCTGAACGGTGGAATCATACTGTCGTCTGCTGACAGTCAGTGGAAGGAAGCTGCATCAGTCAAAGTGCTCCTCTGAGGTCACACT
>NW_019525658.1:2760542-2769961 GCF_002814215.2 Seriola lalandi dorsalis
ACTGTACAGTGGCAGTACAGATCAAGGGTATTAACTGCCACAATCTGAACACCCCCCCACCCCCACCCACCCCCATAATCCAGTCTCTCCTGTTCTCTAACCCATTACTCTCCTATCTGCTTTATTCCATGCCTGCAGACGGCCCAGAAATTAGCCCAGAACAGGAAGAAGGTGCAGTACCACATATTCGTCTCGTCACCCACTGCCTCTTCCCTCTGCTTGGCTCTGTGTCAGTCTCTGTCTCTGTGTGTCTGTGTATCACTGTCCTGTTCTTCAGTGTTCTGTTGTTCTGATGAAATGTTTCCTGCGACCAGCTGATGTTCATTGTTTGGTCTCTGGTCTCTGTTTTTTTTAAATTTTTGTTCCTACTGATCTCTGGTCTTTGTCAGACTGGTGAAGTGCTTGTGATGGGAGGAAACCAGTTTGCTGGATGCAGGAAATGGCTCATCTCTCTCTGACATTGAGGTCTTACTGGTTTGTGGTTGTCTTCAGTCTGCTTCTCATTCGGGTGCTGACTCTGCAGTGATCACCTACATCCTCTTGTTTGTTAACCTCTCCAGAGCAAGATGACAAAACACATCAGATCGTGTGTGTGTGTGTGTATGTGTGGTACAGACAGGTCTACTGCCATGCTAGCAGCTCTGGAACGATAGCATTTTAGTCTAAATGCTAATGTTAGCATGCTATCTTGCTCACAGTGACAACAATAACATATCTAAGTTGTGATTGTTTACCATCTTCATATGTGTTAGCATGCTAACATGCTATTAAACAGAAAGTACAGCTGAGGCCTGTGGGGATGTGAATGTGAACCAGTGTGTGATGAAGAGTTTCATCAGTGCCAATAGGGTTCATCCTCTGGGAACCATGAATGTCTGTATCAGACTTCATGTTAATCCATCCTGACCTTGTTGAGATCTTCCAGTCTGGACCAGAGGGGCCATCACAAGAGCCATTTGTTTTACTACTACTAACGTGACACGTAACTGATTTTACTGATGTTACATACTGACTTATAATTAGCTTTTATAGTTATCTTATAAAATATTATGTGTTCTCAGTGATTAATGTATGTTACGGTTTTAATTCATCACTATGGTTCCCCCTCAGGGAACCCAGGCCCAGAGCCTACAGCTGGATCCAGGTTATGAAGGGCTACATGGTTTAAATAATGAATAACTGAAAAGTGCCGTGGTCCCAGTCTTTGTACTAAGATAATGGATTTGTAAACTGAAGTTGTCATATTTCTCTGGGATGAGACGTTCATTTTCAAAATGTGTAACTGTCCCGTTAACCGTCATGTGACATCATAACAGTACTGACTGAACCACTAAAACATGCACTGCTGTTCACTGTATAACCTCTACTGATGTTGGTGTCAGTGTGTGTGTGTGTGTGCGCGTGTGTGCGCTTGTGTGTGTGTGTGTGTGTGTGTGTGTGTGTGTATAAACACTGCCACCTACCATGTGTGATGCTCAATGACAGCAGCAGCTGAATTCTTAATGTCTATATATTAGGTGTTATGTGGGGTGTGTATTGGTTCAGTTTGGGCAGGTATTTTCTACTGAAGTTGAAACCACTGAAACTGAACTAATAATTATTAGACCGAAGGAAAACAAGTACTACAAATAAGTACTACACTATTGTTTTTGTTTTATTGAGTCCATTCTTGACAAACCTTATATATATATACTGCATATATATATTTCACATTAGATTATTCTGTTTTCACGACTTCAAGTCTTGGTTACATGTCAGAACTTAAACACACAGTGTCAACATCTGTGTGCTCGCAGTAACAGGGTTGATGTTCATTGATGGGCTGTAAATTTCAGATTAGTGTACATTCAGGCTATTTGTTGTTGTTTTTTGTTTCAAACCAAAAAAACATAGGATTTCCTTTTGCAATAATCTACTGGTGAACCTACCAGAGTTATTAGATGTGATCTCAGATCACTGGCAGGTCACTGAAGGAGCAGAGAGGTGAATGAATGAATGAACAGTTTTCTGTCAGTGTGTTTTCTGGTTGTAATGAGACAGTTACTGACCTCTAACATCTGCTCACTAACATTTGTTTTTTTAATGTCTGTCTTACGTTTATGAATCTCTGTGTAATTTAATATGTGACTTTGTGTTTTTGTGTGTCTGTGTCTGTTTGTGTGTGTGTGTGTGTGTGTGTGTGTGTGTGTGTGTGTGCGTGCGTGCGTGTGCACGCTCGTGTGTAGGCCCCTGAAGGTGAACCTCAACCCATGACAGAGGTGGATCTCTTCATCTCCACCCAGAGAATAAAAGTGCTCAATGCTGACTCCCAGGTACTCACACACACACACAGACACACACACACACACCTTTTCTTATCACCTCATCCACCAGTTTAAACATTACAGCAGTGTTTCCCAACCTTTTCCAAGTCACGGCCCACTTGAAAATGTCAAAAATGTTGCTGGCCCACATCCAACTCCATAACAATAGGAGGCCAAATAATGTGTTCTCAGAGCACTTTTTATTGTAATAATAACGGGCAAACATGCTGTGGAAAGCAGGGGAAACATGTCGGAAGCCCCACAGTCACTAACACAGCATCTGAATCATGTTGCAACACTTTCAGTGTTACAGAGTTTTCAAGGAGCTGTCCATCAGGACTACATTAAACGGGCTGTCTGCAAAGGGCTAATTAACGAATAAATTATTACGAATTGATAGGCTTCTAAACACACATTAAACCAATGTAGGTCTACATATGCTGTAAATTCAGCACGCGCAAAGCCAGACCGAACTTCAATACAAGCAACAGCCATTATTGCAAAGAAACAAAATGAAAACATTGCACTCTTACTCGTGGCTTTTTATAAAACTGCCAACAATATGAAGACTGCATGGTTTTCAAAACAACAGTCCATTTCCAGTGGATTTCCTTTCCACTCCCTGCATAGAAAGACAGTATGTGTTTGTGCTTTTGTGCCAAATGAAACATCCACTGCTGGCTCATACAGGGGCTTTCATCCCCGACACGTATCCACAGCTGATTCACACTCATTCAAAAATGACATGTTTTATATCAAATCGATAAGCCTACAAACAGACACAAATTCAATGTGATCATACTGTAAATTCAGCCTGTAGGCATAACCAGTGGAAAAATATTTAAATAAATAAAGCAACAATTGCAACAAAACATAATTAAAGCATTGCACTAGTACTTATTGATAATTATAGAGCTGCAGTGGATCGGTTCAACAATAGTTCAACAATATGTTGACTCACCTATGAGACAGCCGAAATTGCATAGCGGCCATCAAATGCTTGATGTCTGGCACAATAGATGACGGTCTCAGTGGAAGATCTGGCTCAACATTCAGTTCATTTTCTATATTTAGTTTTTAATGCCACGAGTGCAGAAAAATCTTGTCTCACAGAGGTATGTTGTTGGGAAAGGCATTAGAAATCTCAAATCTCAAGTCGGACACATCGGGGATACCCAGAAGCAACATGAAACCAGAAGTGTGTCAGGTACTTCTGGGAGACAAACAGTTTCAATGAGGTGTTGCAGGAGAGACCCACAAGACTGTCTTGCTCTTTTGCGCTCAGGGCTGCGAGGGCCCCTTACGTGGCTGAAAATATTGTCCAGGTAACCCAATGTAGCCAACCACTCAAAATCACTGAAGCCATGTGCCAGAAAAAACACCCACACCTCATCACGTAACTCAAAAGGACGCATCAACTTTTTCTTTCTTGTGTGACGGGGGAGAGGTCACTTGTCGATTCAACATCTGTCTCTTAACTCTCTTTCCTTTTAATTCTTCCTGTTGCCAACCAGCCAACCAATCAGCTTTTAATGAGCTTTTCATATTGTCTGGGTTGAATAAAGTTTGCCGTGTTTGGTTAGCTTCTCTCCTCAGATTTAGATGATATGATGACTGAATGGTTCTCTGAGCAGGACACTATGATGGACCACCCTCTGAGGACCATCTCCTACATTGCTGACATCGGTAACATCGTGGTTCTGATGGCGCGGCGCAGGATGCCTCGACCCGACTCCCAGGAGAACGTGGAGGCCTCAGACCCAGGTCAAGACAGCAAGCGGCAGTACAAGATGATCTGCCATGTGTTTGAGTCTGAAGATGTGAGTCACAGTTACATGATGTATGATGACAGTTTAATCAGCCGTGACCACGGTTCTTTAACAACACCTTAAAGAAGAGTCATTAACACTCTGTCCATGGTGTCCTCCAGGCCCAGCTGATTGCTCAGTCCATCGGTCAGGCCTTCAGCGTTGCCTACCAAGAGTTCCTACGGGCCAATGGCATCAACCCTGAGGACCTGAGCCAGAAGGAGTACAGTGACCTGCTTAATACTCAGGACATGTACAATGATGACCTCATCCACTTCTCCAAGTCTGAGAACTGCAAGGATGTAAGTGGATGTTTTATTCTCACAGTTTCACACTGGTTTAATATTTTTGGTGGGATTGCTGACAATATTGTTCTAACGTCAAGAAGGTTTTCTTTATTCTTCTGCTCCCTTTTTTTTGTAAGGATTTTTTTTCCTATTAAGATTAATGGAGGGAATGTTTAAATCCTTGAAAACTTTCTCTCCTTTGAAACTCAGCTTCTTCAGCATAATTTTAGCTACAGACTTCATTTAAACTTTAAATGGGTCCCGAGATTTTCAGCTATTTAACCTATATTCAGCTTTTTGATATCTTGTACAGTTTTTTTTCGCAGGAGTACGAAATGTCCACCGAGCAAAAATCTCAATCAAGTCTGCGTTAGCTGTGTGTCCTTCAGTTACACGCAGCTGAAGGATATCAACAGCTAAATTCTGTGGTGTTCATCAAACATTTAACCGACATTTCTGTCAAAGTCCTCCTACAGACTGTTCCCTCACTAAATGCAACACATGGATTTAAACACATTTCAACAGTTTCAACAGGATCCAGCAATCCTACCACAATTTCTCCAGAAATTTCATTGTCTAGTTGAATATGTTTTTTCATCATTATTGTTATTGTTGTTATATACAGAGTGAGCACAGCGATGTTACTCTGCTGTTGTCTCTGTTTGCTTGTGGCTGCCTCAGGTGTTCATAGAGAAAGGTAAGGGGGAGATTCTGGGCGTGGTCATTGTGGAGAGTGGGTGGGGCTCCATCCTGCCCACTGTTATCATCGCCAACATGATGCACGCCGGGCCGGCTGAGAGGTCCGGCAGACTGAACATAGGAGACCAGATCATGTCAATCAATGGGACCAGTCTGGTGGGACTGCCGCTGTCCACCTGCCAGAGCATCATCAAGGCAAGTGCATGATGTTATCGTAATAACAGGTGATGTAACTGAAAGTACTGATGGGTTTGGGTTAGGTAATGTAAATGAAGACACTGATGATGGAGGCGCACAGGTAGCACAGACCCAGGGTGCAAAGCTGGTACCTGAACCTCCAGCTTCAGGTGTATTTCTACAAATCACAACTAAACTTTATTTTAAAACTTTATTGACTAAAGTTACAAACAATATAAAAAATATATATTTTTGGCATTATTGAATGAACAGAACAGAGACCCAGACAGGAAATGACTGAGAGAGTAGAGCTGCTGCAGCCACCTGTGTATGACCGCTGAACACCCTCAGCATTAAATCAGGATCAATAATCAATACAGAAAAGAACAGAGGCTGTGTCAAAGTAATCTCCTTTCTAACCACTTCTCATCGATGGGAAACATCATGAGGTCAAGAAAAGGTGTGAAAGAGAGTTCATTAGGACATAGGAAAATAATCCATCTGCTCTTACACTAGGATTGTTTTTTAAACCAACTTTATTTATCACACATGCTCCTTTCATAATCACAAAAAAGCAAGCAGGGTTGAAATTTTGAAATGAGATATCATGAAAGAAATATGCAAGTACAGAAAGTTGAGCCATTAAAATAATAATTGAATAAAAATAAAGAACTAAGTCAGAGTAATTCACAATGCTTGTTCTTCATGGTGACTCCTAACTGGATCTATAATAAATTTATATTAACGGATTTGGAGCTCAGACATCAGACAAGGATTTCCAGAGGTTTTGGATTGTGTCAGGTGCTCTGTTATTTCTACATTTACCTGGGTCTGCTATGGTGGCACTACAATGGCTGCAGCTGCAGCAAGGAATTGTGGGACAGCATTTTCCTATGCTAAGGAGATAAGATAGAAAGCACTGAAGCTCCTTTCCTCAGCTCTTATCATGGCTGCTGTTCAGATGTTTCAGGTCACTTTTTGACTCCAGCCTGACTGTCATTATCTGCCCTCTGTCCCTGCCACCCATATCTCCTACCTCTTCCTCACCTTCTCCGTGTTCTCCTTTTCAAACCTTTCGTTCTCCTGACCACAAGATGTCCCCATATTTTTTCCTTGCTCCACCTGTTTCTTGTCTCCCATCATCTGGGCTTATTCCCCACTCCGGCTCCTTGATGAGACGACAGAACCATCCATCAAAAAAGACAATAAACAGACACGTCCGTTTTCCAGCTGTAAGGAAAACCAGTTCAGGGTGAAGATCCTGACCCCATATCTCACCATGTGCTTTCCTTTATGTAGGGTCTGAAGAACCAGTCCCGGATCAAGCTGAACATTGTCAGATGTCCCCCGGTCACCACAGTTCTCATCAGACGGCCAGACCTCCGCTACCAGCTGGGCTTCAGTGTCCAGAATGGCATTGTGGGTGACACCGTGGTTCTGTTTCTATGTTTTATGATAGTTGAGGTGTTTGATTTGTCATTAAAGAACTGATCTGTCTCTCAACAGATCTGTAGCCTTATGCGTGGGGGCATCGCAGAGCGTGGGGGGGTCAGAGTTGGTCACCGCATCATTGAGATCAACAGCCAGAGCGTGGTGGCCACACCCCATGAGAAAATAGTTCACATCCTGTCCAACGCTGTGGGAGAGGTGAGTGAACACAGACATCACCTCATCATCTACTGGAGGGAACACATGAGTGTCTGCTCTCTGTGACCTCATGGTCACTGGAGCTGTTCGCTGTGACTGACACAGCTCAGCTGCTGAGCAGAGGAAACATCAGACCTCTCCTGATTGGCTCTGCAGCGAGGACGTCGCTCTGAGCTGTTTTCTGGTTATAAACAGCAACAGCAGCTACATGACACCTGAAGGAGCATACCTCTGCACCCAGTGAGAGCAGCTCAACACTGCAGTCTTAAAAATGGACCTCCTAGTGTAGCAACCCAGGCCAGTACTGAGACTGATGTCTACAAACCTGCAGGGCTCATCATTCGACATTGCATTGCGTTGCATTTGATTAAAAACCAGTCTCCAGTTTTTCTTTTTAATAAATTACAGTTTCTTTCTCTTAAAGGTCCATACAGTATAAAGGTAGATGTCCATGTGTTGTTTGATTATAAAGCAGGTCTATGTTCTATATTAATACTGTGAAAGTATCAAAGCGCTCAGTCCACAGAGAAATACACACAGCCTGTATTTAGAAACTGAGCCGTAAAACCAGCCGTCAGGACTTCTGGAACTTTGTTTTCTATTTTCATTGACTCTGAGCCTCTCTTCTGATTGGCTCTCAGCCTCTGCGCCTCTCTTCTGATTAGCTCACTGACCTGTTGCTAACCTCCAGAGAGACTACGATGAATCTATGTATTTGTCAGGTGTTTTGAAACATCTTCAGTAGGAGCCAGTGGGCTCAGTAATGACAGACTAACTAACTGTTGGTTTTTTGACTATAATCAAAATATGAAATATCTCCATCTTTATCCTTTAATGGATAATGACCAGATTACAGTGACATTGATCAGTTTTATCATTTCTGTCAGAGTATCAGACCTGTGCTGTTGGTAACATTAACTGAGCCTTTGACACTTGATCTTCAAATGATTTAGAATATGAATGATGTGAATAACAATGAAACGGTTTGTTGTGTTTGTCACTGTCTCAGATTCACATGAAGACAATGCCTGCAGCCATGTACCGCCTGCTGACCGCCCAGGAGCAGCCTGTTTACATCTAACAAGACCAAGCCCTGACCTCACTCCCTTTAAACTTCCTGCTGTCACTCCCCATCAGACCCCATCAGTCCTCCACCCCTCTGCCCACAGCTGATGGACCACAGTGAGTTGTTGGTGGGATCGTACCGTTGCTCAGCCTCGTCTTCAAGTGACAACTTCAAAATATTCACTCAGAGCTTTTGACTTTGGCTGGAGTTATAGTTAGTGAAAGGAAGTCTACACCTGGTGAATCTTCAGTCTTCACCTGGTGAATCTTCAGTCTTCACCCGGTGAATCTTCAGTCTTCATCCGGGGAATCTTCAGGCTACACCTGGTGAATCTTCAGTCTACACCTGGTCAATCTTCAGTCTTCACCCGGTGAATCTTCAGTTTACACCTGGTCAATCTTCAGTCTACACTTAATGAATCTTCAGTTTACACCTGATCAATCTTCAGTTTACACCTGGTGAATCTTCAGTTTACACCTGGTGAATCTTCAGTCTAAACCTGGTGAATCTTCAGTCTACACCTGGTCAATCTTCAGTCTACACTTAATGAATCTTCAGTTTACACCTGATCAATCTTCAGTTTACACCTGGTGAATCTTCAGTTTACACCTGGTGAATCTTCAGTCTACACCTGATGAATCTTCAGTCTACACCCACTGAATCTTCAGTCTACACCTGATGAATCTTCAGTCTACATCTGATGAATCTTCAGTCTACACCCACTGAATCTTCAGTCTACACCTGCTGAATCTTCAGTCTACACCTGCTGAATCTTCAGTCTACACCCACTGAATCTTCAGTCTACACCTGCTGAATCTTCAGTCTACACCTGATGAATCTTCAGTTTACACCTGATCAATCTTCAGTCTACACTTAATGAATCTTCTGTCTACACCTGCTGAATCTTCAGTCTACACCCGATGAATCTTCAGTCTACACCTGATCAATCTTCAGTCTACACCTGATGAATCTTCAGTTTACACCTGATCAATCTTCAGTTTACACCTGATCAATCTTCAGTCTACACCCGCTGAATCTTCAGTCTACACCTGATGAATCTTCAGTCTACACCTGATGAATCTTCAGTCTACACTTAATGAATCTTCTGTCTACACTTAATGAATCTTCAGTCTACACTTGATGAATCTTCAGTCTACACTTAATGAATCTTCAGTCTACACCTGATCAATCTTCAGTCTACACCTGATCAATCTTCAGTCTACACCCGCTGAATCTTCAGTCTACACCTGATGAATCTTCAGTCTACACCTGCTGAATCTTCAGTCTACACTTAATGAATCTTCAGTCTACACCCGATGAATCTTCAGTCTACACCCGATGAATCTTCAGTCTACACTTAATGAATCTTCAGTCTACACCCGATGAATCTTCAGTCTACACCTGGTCAATCTTTGGCTCCCAGAATCCTCGT
>NW_019525658.1:2769981-2785245 GCF_002814215.2 Seriola lalandi dorsalis
GATGAATCTATGTATTTGTCAGGTGTTTTGAAACATCTTCAGTAGGAGCCAGTGGGCTCAGTAATGACAGACTAACTAACTGTTGGTTTTTTGACTATAATCAAAATATGAAATATCTCCATCTTTATCCTTTAATGGATAATGACCAGATTACAGTGACATTGATCAGTTTTATCATTTCTGTCAGAGTATCAGACCTGTGCTGTTGGTAACATTAACTGAGCCTTTGACACTTGATCTTCAAATGATTTAGAATATGAATGATGTGAATAACAATGAAACGGTTTGTTGTGTTTGTCACTGTCTCAGATTCACATGAAGACAATGCCTGCAGCCATGTACCGCCTGCTGACCGCCCAGGAGCAGCCTGTTTACATCTAACAAGACCAAGCCCTGACCTCACTCCCTTTAAACTTCCTGCTGTCACTCCCCATCAGACCCCATCAGTCCTCCACCCCTCTGCCCACAGCTGATGGACCACAGTGAGTTGTTGGTGGGATCGTACCGTTGCTCAGCCTCGTCTTCAAGTGACAACTTCAAAATATTCACTCAGAGCTTTTGACTTTGGCTGGAGTTATAGTTAGTGAAAGGAAGTCTACACCTGGTGAATCTTCAGTCTTCACCTGGTGAATCTTCAGTCTTCACCCGGTGAATCTTCAGTCTTCACCCGGTGAATCTTCAGTCTACACCTGGTGAATCTTCAGTCTACACCTGGTCAATATTCAGTCTACACTTGATGAATCTTCAGTCTACACTTAATGAATCTTCAGTCTACACTTAATGAATCTTCAGTTTACACCTGATCAATCTTCAGTCTACACCTGATCAATCTTCAGTCTACACCTGCTGAATCTTCAGTCTACACCTGCTGAATCTTCACTCTACACCTGGTGAATCTTCAGTCTACACCCGATGAATCTTCAGTCTACACCTGATGAATCTTCAGTCTACACCCGATGAATCTTCAGTCTACACCTGCTGAATCTTCAGTCTACACCCGATGAATCTTCAGTCTACACCTGGTCAATCTTTGGCTCCCAGAATCCTCGTAGTTCTTCCCGGTTAATGTTTGGACACTCAACACATAAGGCTCTTTTCAGTCTATGATGGTGTGGTGTGATGAGCACTTAGGTTATTGTTTAATTAGAAGAAGTAGAAACCTTATTTGATGAGCTGAACCTGACTGTGACCATGAAGACAACCTGACCATCTCTCCCTGACTACTCCTGACATGCTGCCGTTTCACCTGCATCACCTCTCTCCACACCAGGGAATGTGTGAATGAGTGTCTTTTTTTTTGTTGTGTTTCAGATTTGTTCTCTCTGCAGCCCCAGTCAACATGCAATAACCTTCATCAAACTGATCCCCCTCCACACCACAGACCCTCGTCCAACCGGTGTGCCCACACATTGAGACAGACCCTGTTAACACATTGTTGTCTAAATCGGCCAGACTGATAAATACTTCAGTCTACCAGGTGACTGTGGACTTGGAGGCAGGTGACTGGAGATATCACCTCTCTCAACACAGATACGTCTCTGGGTTCTTTTTCTGTTGTTTTTACCAGATACTGTCAGTGACTTTCCTGTTTCACAATAAAAGTCTATAGAAGAGAGGATTATTCCCTCTGAGCCACTGGGGGGCTCTTAATGTGAAAATTGAGTCAATGACAGAAACAACAGCAGAGAGGAACTGGAGACTGTGACATGGCTGTTGTTGTACTGATGAATTAGACATGACACTTAATTCATCAACACAACAGGAAGAGGTCAGCTTTTTTCTGAGTACTTGAGTTAGGAGCAAACAGTAAGTGAAACAGATTATCTGAGAAATTTAAATTAAACAACATTTAAGATCAGCTGATTCAGGATCAAACCATTAAAGTTGTGAGAAACAAAATTCATTTCATAGTAATAAAATAAATGTTGCTGCAGGAGACTTTCACCATAAAGTTTATTAAGACATTTTAATATTGTTTTAAATGTAATAAATGATAATTCACTGTAATCATCAGTGAGAGGAAAGAGATTAATAACACCATCAGGATTATTACACTGATGTGAAGGAGGTCATTGGCATACAACAGCTCACTGTAGTTTTTCAACAACACATACAGCTGTATCTTCTCTGTTCCTGCTGAAGTGTATTAGTGCAGCAGATGAGCTTGTATATGGATGGTATTGTTCATTTTACATTCACTTAAGCATGAAACTTTCTCCAGTGTTTCTATAAACCATGAAGTTTATTTTCAGACGTGGAGGCATTTTAGATTTGACCTCTGGGACAGGGCAGAGGGTGACCCCAACTTCAGGCTGTCAAATAAATTAAAAAAATTCACTTTTTTCACAAACATAAGGCAGTATACATCAATCTGCCAACTGTCATGGCCGAGAACGTGCTGCTTGTTTTGTGCAAACTGAGACCAGAGCTGAATTCTTTCAGGACTGTGGGGTGTTTCCAAGAGAGGACCATCATGTCATGAACATGTACTGAGAGCCACCTGGTGTAATGAGTGTGGTCCAGAGAAAACTAGCATGCTAGCTTCTGATCACAGTAGTTGCTAATGTATAACTCGCCACATAATGTCTTTTGGTTCTTTTATTTTCTTTGAAGTTTTAAGTTTTTCAATTACTGGTCTTCTTCCTCTGCCTTGTGTACTTTTATACACACCTCCTACGCTTAATGGTTTTATTGATGAATTCTCTGAGCTCCTCTCTCCTGTTATACCCAAATATGATAGACTTGAAAAATACAATGCTGAGGTCAATGAACTCTCAAGGTCACCAGAGGTCAGATATAAATTGTCTCCATGGGGTATGTAGATTATATGCTGAAATGTTAATGCTTTAGTCAAAAATGCGCAATTGGCTTGCCAGCCTGCCGCACTGTATGATCCGTGGTGTGGTCACACTGAAGCAGACTCAGTCAGTAGAGGACAGAGCTTCAGTACATGTTGGCTGTGCTGTTGTCCCCGTAGTACAAACTGTTTCGTCATGTTTACACTTTTGATCAGACTTTTCTTATTTTGATGTTTCAGGTTCATTTGTACAGTAGCTTGTTTTGACAGTTGAATGGTGCTGAATCTGTATTTAAGTTTGACCCTTCTCTGTTACTGTAGCTTCACTACACACCCTGCTTGTTATAGACCTGCTACCTGCAGGAAATGAAACGTATTTTACATCTTCAGCTTCCAAAGACGTGACACTGGGCTGGACTCTTCAACACCAGGTCATCATCAGGTCTCAGGTCTCTGCAGGCTGGTTCTTAGACTGTCAGGAACATCAGAGGCTGGAGAAGTGAAGGTTCTCCTGTAGAACACTGACTTCTGAAGAGTACAGTGGATGTTCTTGATGATCTACAGGTTCTCTGTGTGCTGAGATCACATGAGTCAAACTAACAGAAGCAGTGAGGAGGTTTTCCCGTCTTCATGGCTAAAACATGGTGAAGCTGTTAAAGTGAATGTTTAAAGCAGCTTTTCAACTAGTTTAACCAGATCCAGTTCTCTCCATCAGTTTAGGAGTTTCAGCCTGTGGTCCAGGTCTACCTGCTGACCCATGATGTCTGTTGCCTTGCATGCCACTTGATTAAAAGCTTGATTGTCATTGGCTAAGAAAGCAGTGGTCATGTGACTTAGGATTATATCAGTTCTAACCACAGTCCAGAACACTGAATTGAAGATGATGTGTCAATTTTAAATGAGATTCAAATTGTTTCTCTCTCAACATTGAAATCAGTGGATCACATGTTAAAGAAAACGTCTCTGTGCTCCTCCTGATTGGTTGAGCTGAAAAATCACATTGCTCTAATGAAAATATCTTTGAGGCTTTAGTGATTCATTTTAAACAGACTGACTCTCCTCTGCTGTGAACTGCCGCTGGACTTAAATGTAGCACATCAATAGATGTTTCAATGTCTTCTGAACCGTCATCTGCAGCTTGACTTGGCGTCACTATGGCGACAGATTATTTCACAGTTAACACAGACACAGTCGGTCGGTTTGGACTTTGGACTGACTTTGATTCTGGACTTTTGACTTTTGTGAATCTGTGGAGCCTAAAGCATTTACCCCATCACCCCTCATGACCCCCCCCCCCCGTTTCTCTGGGAATGTACCTGCCTTCATCACATCAGCTGTGACCACCTCCACTTTTCCTTTGGGCTGTTGTGAACTTCTCTCTTCAGGTCGCTCTGTGTTTAAGGTAAAATAGCGACAGGTTGAAAGCCCTCCACCCCCCCACCTCTGCTCACAACCCACAGCTGACTCCAAATGTCTGTCGTCATCATGATGCTCATCTTGGCCTTATTACCACTACTGGACTCAGAGGCAGCAGCAGCAGACTGGACTTTGACACGTCATGCTGTCCTGTTCTTTCCTCTGGTGTGCTTGTGTGTGTGTGCACGTGTGTGTGTGTGTGTGTGTGTGTGTGTGAGAGAGATTACAAGCAATGTACTCCATGTTGAATCAAAAACCAGCTGGATATATAAAATACACATATAGATGAACTATATAGAAAACTATGTAAAGGTATATACTTCTAATGGTTGTGTGTTGGGTACTTCAGTCAGTAGAGAGCAATGCAACATGGGAGTTTTCGGGTGAGTGGACACAGCTAGAGCACAAGATACCTGAAGATGTGTGATGTTACTTCAGGTGTAGGTAACCATGGAAACGAGCACTTGAGGCTGGAGGCAGCGGCACGGCCGATAAGTATTTACAAGTGCACTCATTCTGAATGTAAGTGAAATGTAACTCAGTGTCTCAAAATAGAAACATTTCTGTAGAGCAGCAGCAGCGATGTTGTATTTATTTGCTTTTCTGTGATGCTAAGCTAACAGAGCTTCTTCCTGTAGCACAGAATGTTTGTAACAGTATTTACAACAATAAAAGACTTCAGCAAGGACTGGTGTCGGCAGTTTCACTGAGCTGTGTGCGCACACTCACAGTGCAAACTGACATACTCAAAAAATAAGTAAATCTAGACTACTTCATTACTGCTATAGTGGATACAGATATTATAACCATTGTGATGTTAATGGTAATTGACTGTGGTGATGGCTGTAGACATCACTAACAGTCACGGACATAAACACAGCTACAACCATCATCACATAGACGCACGCAGACGTACAGACAGGCACATACTGCTGAGCACTAAGATCAGATCAAACTGTGTTAGAGAAAAAGATAAAAGATAATTAAACCAATTTTATTGAACATGCAGCAAATGACCGTCTGAGTCCCACAGACATGAGAGGTCATTATAAACACAAGTCTCTGTCATCACTGTACACGATGTGGATGTGACGTTAGTCCGACTCTTTAACACAACATCAGTTCATTGTTCTTGAGGCTCTGCTGTTCACTCACTGAGGTTAAATAGATCTGTGTGGAGCTTTCACCTCAACACAGCTGACAGTGGTGACACCACATCCTCCTCTTTATAATACCTCTGCTATAACACCTGCTGCTTCACAACAGAGGCACAGTTTACTCACTGATTTAACGGTGTTCATTTCTTTTTGTTCAGTTACCGACCAAGCTTCATTGACAACGGACAAACCTCCTTCCTCAGTGGGAACACTTTTATTGAATGGTTTGTAGTTTTCACATCATTTCCAATCAGTTTCCTGCAAAGAATTTAGACTGTGTTCAAATGGCATATTTTCATTCTAATTTAACTGACAAAGGATCAGTGTTCAGCAAGTGAGTGAAACATGAAGTTTCCAATGATCAATAAATCATGAACATCTGGATGATCTCATTTCTTTCTAAGAAACTTGTTGGAAATATTTAAGAAATGATGGACTCATAAAATAAAGTTTAACTCACTTTAATTGTTAAGTCAATTTGTCTAAGCATTAAATAACAGAGAGATACCTGCAGCAGGTGGACGATGCGTTCAGTGTCTCAGGAAAAGTTTTCTATTTCACTAATAAACAAAGACACATTTTTTTTTTTCAAAAACAGCACTCACACGCACGCACACACACGCACACACACACACACACACACACACACACTCGCACACACACCTCCTCAGTGGTGGGATTTGCAGTCCATGGGTTAGATCAGTTTATATAGTGACAGGTGAGGCAGCATCCAACTGGTTCTCCCTCAGAGCACTGTCTCTCTGAAGACTCCGATCAGACTGTGAGGGCGATCAGGACGATCCAGGCGGGACCCCGTCCTCGACCCCGCTCTTGAACCCACCCTAGAGCCCGCCCCCGACACCACTTCTCTATTATTTCCTTGACGCTCCGGAGACTCTGCACAGGTGAATGAGCTGAGGTCCCCACAGCTCCGCAGGTGCAGCACACCGCACCTCCTCCTGGGGGGGCGGGGGAAAGTCTGGGAGGAACTGGCAGCTGGCTGCTGCTGCTGCTGCTGCTGCTGCTGGGGTAGTTTAGGTTGACTGGGACCCATCTCTGAGTCAGTGAACACCTGACAGGAAACAGAAAACTACTGTTCAGGACAACTCAAAATACAGCGATATGGGGGCCAAGCAGCTCAACAGGCCAGAGTTACCATGGAAATATGGCTGGCTGAATCAATTAGGCTGACATGACATTTTGATTTTAAAGCATCAACAGTTACAAGGCAAAATGCAGATTTTCTTACTGTAGTGCCCCCTAGAGGTCAAAGGACACCAGAGTTCTCCATGTGGGTTCCTGAGTCCATGTACAAAGTTTAGTTGTCTTACATAAAAGCGCTGCTGACCTCACTTCCTGTTTGGCAGCTTCGCCGCCACTTTCAATCGGCTGAAAGAAAGGTCCATGTGATAACTGTTGTGAGGCTTGGTCTGAAGAACATCTCTCCCAATCTTAGTGAAGATTGGACAAAGTTTGTCCGAAAGGTCGCAAAAGAATACCTTAATATAAAATCCAATATGGCAGAAATTGATGTGCACTGAACTCAGATATAGCTCAAAAAGAGTGAAAGCATCTCTAATTCTGACCTGTTGGTGGCACTAGAGCGCTTGAGGCACAGACATGACACTTGGTGAAAAGCATCATGGGAGTGTCTCCAGTCAGTGTGCCACACTAATGTAAACCTAGAACAGTCTGATCCATGATCCATGATAGTGTACAGTCTGTTTCAGACAGCTGTTGTCAGTGTGTGATCTCCTACCTGTTCTATGTAACTGGCACAGCGCACAGCCTCCTCCATGTGCTCCTCATCTGACTGCAGGACGTTTCGAATGCTGTCCACCAGCTCCTGGACCTCGGGGGCCAGTCCCTGGGCGGCCGGCTGCTCAAGAATCCTCCTGACCAGGTGCTGCGTGTGTCGGTAGCTCTGGTAGTCCACCATGGAGGACGGACGGGGCCGGCGGGGGGTCCTGCTGTCGTTGTTGCCCCGTCGCAGCGTGACCTGGCCCTGGGCGTGGGCAGCCAGTGTGGGCTGGGAGGTCTGGGTGGAGGAGTCTGTCGTCTGGGGAGATGGAGCGAGGGGAGTTTCGCTGCTGCTCCACCCTACATCAGAGGAGAGTGGGGGGGGTATGTGAATAAATCTGACTGTAGAGGGCTCATGGAGTCTGTTAGTCCTAGTGGAACCACCAAACTGGACCACCAGTTTGAACACAGATGAAACAAAGACAGCTGACCTTTAGTAGCGAGGTCCATCAACACTGGATCACTGCTGGAGTGACGGATCCCTGCTCTTCTCCAGGGGGTGGGTCCTGGAGCATGTAGCTGCTGAAGAGGAAGAGGAGGAGGAAGAGGCTGGAGCTGGGACTTGGCCTGGTCAACCACGCCTGGTGACACTGACACGGTTTGGGGACTCAGGTCTGATGAGACACAGACAGACAGACACATGTCAGAGTCTCCACTTTAATCACATACAGACAGTGAGGGGTCAGAGATGAAGCTTCATTTTAAGTGTTAGAACTAAAGTGTTGGAGAATCATCAAGCAATGTGACAGGAGCACTGACTGACTGTCTGTCTGCCTGTCTGCCAATCAGAGGGCAGAGAGAGTCTCTGAGATTCATGTTCCCTGATCAGTCAGGTATCTGAAGGAACTGGTGTGTGTGTGTGTGTGTGTGTGTGTGTGTGTGTCCTACCTGCATCGCAGGTTGGAGGAGGTGGAGTGGTGGTGGTGTTCACAGTCAGCTCAGTCAGATGAATCTCTGTTTCCTGAAACAAATACACACACACCATCACTGTGTTGATTCATATTAAATACCCCGAGACATTAATACTCCAGCACACTGAACAGACTTTGCTTATTGTTGTGTGCTAGCCCATTGTTTCCTTCAGGAACATACAAAACAACTGTCCTGTAATCAGCATTCATACCTGACACAAACATGAACTCTACATTAATTCATTACAAACCTCAACTGAAACTGTTCACACCAACACATTGATCCGTTTCCAATCATCTGTTACCACGAACAGATGGTCAATATTTGTGTGTAATCAGAGACTTCAAGCGGCAGAACAATCTACAAACTGCTCTGAAAATCTCAGATGTTGATTATTGTGTAAAACATTTAAAGGACACAAACATTATGACCCTGATGTTGACAGTTCCTCCTCTGACCTGTGGTGGAGCTGTTGGCCGACATCAGCTTGTTGCACGCATGTCAGTGAACATGTATGAGACAGAGTCCTTAAATAGTTGACCTTTGACCTGTAAGCATCCTGCTCAGTCTGAATCACAGTGTTACAGGTGTGATCTGAGGTTACCTGTGTGTCTGTGTTAGTGGAGCTTCCAGCAACAGCTTCATAAGGAGGAGGAGGATCCAATGGACAGAAGACCTCCACCCCTTTGATCCGGGCCCCGTAGATATGAGGGAGAGGGATCACGCTGTCGCCGAGTGTCCTGACACACACACACCAAACGACACACTCGTCAGTCAGTTATCATAGACTGAGACAGACGCACAGCAACACAAACGCAGTCCAACTGTTTGTTTGTGTGTGTGTGTGTGTGTGTGTGTGCGTGTATTACCGGCATGTCAGACGTGGTGTACATGAGTAGAAAGTGGAGAAGTAGGAGGGGGGAGGGGCTGGAGCCACAAACTCATCTGGATCTGGGACCTGAGGAGGCTCCTCCCTTTCCTCCACCGTGGCCCTGGGCTCGTCCTATCACAAATCGAGGACACGTGACATCACACATCATCCTAAAAACACATCAGATCCTCAGGCCTGGTGAATGGATGCGCTCACGAGGACTGATCCAGAACCAAAAGATACTGGGATCTACTACAATCTGACTGTGTTGTTTAAACCAACATGGACAAGAGGTTTTTATGCTAAGATATTCATTTTCTACTCTCCTACTGTTCACAGTCCTCTCACTGGCCTCTTGTACTGTGAGACTTCAGTCTATGAGCCCCATTACCCAGAAACCTCCTGGCGTCACGCGATGTTCGTACCATGCAGGGAGCTCTGGTGGAGAAGATCTGCAGGTACCTCAGAGCAGCTGCCATCAGACACACAGCTGTGGTCAGAGCGTTCAGAGCGCAGAGAGCAAACAACACTTTCTGGAGAGAGGAAGACACAGATCAGTTAGGACAGAGCAAAACAGAGCAACGGTGATCACTTTATTAGGAACAGCACACTAACACTGGGTAGTTCCTCAGTCCTTCATGTCATGGATCCATGAGATGTTGGAAATATTCTGTTGAGATTCTGCTCCATGTTGACATGACTGCATCACATCATTTCCAACATTTGTCAGCTGCACATTCATGCTGCCAATCTCCTGTTCTACCACATCCCAATGGTGTTCTACCGGATTCAGGTCTGGAGACCGGGAGGGGGGGGGGGCAGTTTGGGACCACTTTAGCTTTGTGTCATGGAGCATTATCCTGCTAGTAGCCATTAGAAGATGATGAACATGGTCAGTAGCAATACTCAGACTGAGACATTCAGATCATGACTGATTGGTATTACGAAGAAAACATTCCCCACACCATCACACCACCACCACCAGTCTGGACTGTTGACACAAGGCAGGTTGGGTCCATGGATTCAGACTCTGTCCCGACCGTCTGCTGCCTCAGCACAAATCCAGATCCATCAGACCAGGTCTTCACCTGTCCAGTGTTGGTGAGACTGTGTCCACTGCAGCCTCAGGTTTCTCTTCTCTGTGACAGGAAGTGGAAGCTGACGTGGTCTTCTGCTGTTGTAGTGCGACCACCTCAAGGTTCAACATGTTGTTCACTCTGAAGCTTCTCTGCTCACCACACTTGTAAAGAATGGTTATCTGAGTGACCGTAGCCTTTCTGACAGCTGCAACCGGTCTGTCCATTCTCCTCTGACCTCTCTCATCAACACAGAGCTGCTGCTCACTGGATGGGTTTGTTGTTGCTCCATTCTGAGTAAAAACCCAGGCTCAGGTACAAACTGACAAACTAGATTTTGGTGGCTGAAGGTCAAAGGTCAGTGTCAGTGTGCCTTCACAAAACACTTTCTAGCCATAACTCAGGACTTCACACAGCAATTATGGCAAAATTTTACATAAGTAGTTCCTATTTTATATGATAAACAGGGATGTAATCTGGAACTAGTTTGAGTGGCGGAGGCAGACAACCACAAGGCAGCAGTTCTAGTTCTGTCTTGCAGTGCGAGTGCGATGCATGATGCTATATATTGCTTGGTTAGTGGCCATGGGTTGTGCACTACTTTTCGTGATGCCTTGTGGGATACTATGACTCCACTATATAGAGTATAACAATTCTCACTATACATTCAGACAGCACTACAAAATGGTAAACTCACTATATAGTGGGCTATAGGGATACAGTATATATGGGAGTGGTGAGTGATTTTGGACACAGACTTGTTTCAGAACCATGTCTGTGTCTCAGCGTCACTTCACTGACACCGATGAGTTCAAACACTCAAAGCACATGTGACACGACAAAATGTAAATGAACTATTTGAATTCACCTCTTCAGTAAATTATTTTTAACACTGTGTTAACACCAGGCTGCCACACAACAACCACACACACACACACACACGCACACACGCACACACTGAAACCTCAGATTCGACAGCTCACACACTGAGGTGCAAAGACTGGGGACATGACTTGTGTGTTATTTGTTATTTATTAACTGTGTACATGTGTAACTATGTTCAGGGAGTATTGAGAGCTTCACCTTCAGCAGGATCCTCATGGTGCCGCAGGAGTGGGCTGGGTGGAGCTCCAGCAGCTTCTCCTCGGGACAGGTGGAGGAGGGGGAGAGGGAGCAGCAGTAACACACATCTCCATCCTCACTCTGAAACAACAGAGTGACAAAACTTACATGTGTAGTACACAGACTGCTTCGGTCACTGTGGTGAGAATACCTTAGATATTAATCATCACTTCACTCACTACAGAGTCATAGTTATATACTGTGTTTGGCCCTAATTATCTGATCACACAGTTGCTGTGGATGACCTCACCAGGACATGTCCTTTACCTCACACATGAAACAGCCTTCTTCTACCTGAGCATTATTGTGAAAATCTATTGTGAACATCCTGTCTTTAAAGGACGCAGATACCTCTAGACTGGACTTCTGTAATTCTTTATTATCAATATGTCCCAATAACTCTGTGAGAAGCCTCCAGCTGATTCAAAACGCTGCAGCAGAGGACTGACTAGGAGAAGAGATCACATCTCTCCTGAGTTACTGGCTCCCTATAAAATCCAGAGTGGAATCCTCTCCTGTGGAACCAGCTCCCAGTCTGTCAGATACTTTACACTGATATCAATTACATTCTTCTTTCACTCACCCTGTGGGAACAATGATGCATCCCGCAACCGCTCATCCTAACCCTAACCATCACAACCCTCACTCTCAATCATACTCAACCATAAAACCAAGTCGTAACCCCCCAGACATCAGTGGTTCCCACGGTGACATGAGACCACGTGTTCATGTGCAGTCCCCACTGGGATATAAAAACAAGCACGTGCGCACATGCACGCACACACGCAGAGACAGACAGACAGACAGACAGACAGACAGACAGACAGACAGACACACACACACACACACACACACACACACACACACACACACACAGAGAGAGCTGTATTTATAGAGTGACTAGGTAACCTCATCTCTTGTTGTTGGTGAAAATTCTTCACAGGGACAGAAGAGAGGTCAAAGGTCACACAGGAAATCATTTTCCCTAGTAAAAGCTGAAGTTCTGTGCAGCTGTTTACACACACATGAACAACACACACCCACACCCACACACACACGATAGGTTGCGTTGAAAAGATCAATAAATAATAATAAATAATGGGAAATTAGTTCTCACATAAATAAAACTACAAAATTATGAAATAATTCAAAAAGTTGAAATGCTTCCTTTTTTATTTCCTTCCAACCTGCGTATTCAATGGATAACTACAGCAGTGACTTTAACGAAGAAGAAGGAGAGGAAGATCCTCTGAACTGAACTAATTGAACATATCACATGTGCAGCATAGAGGAAATAAATCACTACGGTTCTTCAGAATATTTAACTGACAATGACAGACTCCTGGCTGCGTCCGAAAAGTCTTTTTTGTTTACGAAGGTTCCTAACTGAGTGAAATGACCTGGAAGTATCTAAGCAGCAGCTGGTCCAATTCTCTACATGATAAGGAAAGGAGCTTCAATGCGTCCTATCTTATCTCCTTTAGCAGAGGAAACACTGGACCTTCCTTTACGAAAGGAAAGGAGAAAATGCCGTCCCACAATTCCTTGCTGCACCAACATTTAAAACGATGCACTTTGATTGTAGTTTCACCACGGCAGACCCACATGAATGTAGAAACAACACAGCATCTATTTTATTCCTAACCACTTTTCCATTGAGGTCAAGGAAAAGTGCTTAGGAAAGGAGATTATTTTGACTTTTCGACCACAGACTGTGTGTTTTCCTGTCTCAACATGTCTCACACTTCTCAAACTCCCTCAGATCCTGCACAGAGAATCTAGATCTGATTTACAGAGAGGAAGTTAATATGAAAACTAAAAGAGGAACAGACTAAAAGGCTTAGGTTTTATGACATGATTAACTGAATAAATACGTCTGTTACAGCTCCTCATCGTCACTGAGTAATTAGTGACAAGACTTAAACTTATGTCAGATGATGAATCAGTCATTTACTGTGTACTCGTTACTGCTGCTTCTGAACACTGAGGAGGAAAAACTGTAGAAGTAAATTTATAAGGCAAAAGTTTAGTTTCCACACATGTCTGTGCATGTGTGTAATAATGCTGCAATATCATAAGTGAACAGTAGATGCTGAGTCAAGGACAGCTTGACTATCACACTTTGACTATAGAGTCACCTGTCACTGGGTCACCTGCTCTTCTCTCTGCCTGAAGCTCCAGTCTTTGTCAACGGGACACGGTCACAGAAATGACTGAACCTTTAGATACAACTGCTGTAGTCAAGCTAGCTTCAGAGATAATAACCTGCTGCTGCCACTGGCGGGCAGTGAATAGCATGATGAGAGTAGACAAGCATCAGATCCTTAAAGAGACAGAACGCAGGTCTGAGATCAGATGTAAGGAGAGATATTGCTTCAGTAACTGGTGTCTATTCTTAGCTTTAACTGGTCACACCACTGTTAGTCCTGATGACTCACCACTGAAGAACTGGAGTTAGATATTTTCTTTAACATCAACAGTCTGGTTGTAGCTGGGAGGTTGTAGCAGAGTTTACACTGAAGTCCTGATGAAAACTTTATTAATGATTTTGAAATGTTTTAACTGCAGTTTTGTGTGGAGATCTTGAGGCTAATACAATCACTATATGGGCCAGTTTCACAGAGATATGTCAGACTGGTCTGTAGTGTTGGTCCAGTCTTCATCCTGCTCACAGATCAGTCTGATGTCAGACTGTTAAACACAAATAAAGACTGAGACTCATTTTAAGACAAAAACATTAGACACCTCCAGACTAACTCAGCCCTAAAATCAATGTTACCATGGTAACGATCAATGCACTGAGCAGTAGCACTCAACAACAAGAAACAGGAAAACATGGCTCATAATTTGTGGTTCGCTAACATTGTTATGGACAGAGAAATAAGAACGGAAAGAGTGTTTAGACACCACAGAGATTTTTTTTTTTTGATCGTTTCACTCTGTTCTGAATTTCCAAAGTAAGACATCCTTTTAACTGTTGAATCCTTCCAGTAGACAAACATTTTCTGCTGGAGTAAATGGAGCTCAGCGGTTGGATGTGGTTCCTCGGTTTTTTATATTGAAAAGAGTCTTAATTTGCCCAGAATTGATAGTCAAGAACCGAACTGTTTTGTGCAACCTATGAACTTAGACGTCTCTCTGAAGTCTGACTCTTTGTTATAGCTTAGACACAGTCAAAGTCTGTCTTTGTGAAACTGGCCCCATGTCTATGACATTTCCTGAAACTCGCCATGTTCCATATTCAACCTGCTCAGCACTAGATTCTCCAACAGACTGTAGCTTCAGATTCTAACACTGTGACCATGTGAGTCAAGGCTCATGGAGCTTCATCAACACAAGTGTGTGTGGGAGGAGCAGCTGCAAATACCTTTTCATGTTAAGATGAGTTAAGTGCAAAGATTATTTCAGAATCTTAATTCTTATTTTGTTTTACACGCACGTACGCACACAGTAGTGATGTCCTCTGGCACTGACTCTTATGTGCGTTTTTACAGAATGATTGGTGTTATTATAACTGACCAAGGTCATTTGAAGACAGGCTGAAACACACACACACACACACACACACACACACACACACACACACACACACACACACGCACACAATTTCTGTGTTGACGTTATATTACTGTGACTCAATGCTGACGAATTTCTGCTGATTAATGGTTATTTTCTTCATAACTTCCTGTTTATTCGTCGTGTCCTGACAGTAAACTGCTTCGTGATGGACCGCCTGACATTAGTGAGCATGATGCTGTCGACCCTGTCCACAGGAGAGACAGAGGAGCAGAGAGACAGAGAGAGTGAATGAGGATCAGACACAGACAGGTAGCAGCCTCACCAGTTGGCAGCTGGTCATACTGGAAACCAGCTGGGCTCCCTGGCAGCACAGGATGAATCCAGCCAGATTAAGGAGCACACACACCACAGACAGCAGGACAAACACATTGACCTGGAGATGGAGGGATGGGGGGGGTGGGGGGTGGATGACAGAAGGGAAGATGGATTACTGTAGCTTCAACACATGTCTGACTGTGTATAAACAGGTTTAATAAACATGATGTCATCAAATGGACAGTGACAACAACAGTGGCAGAATAACCCCACTGTACC
>NW_019525658.1:2785265-2791070 GCF_002814215.2 Seriola lalandi dorsalis
CCCCCACTCCCCCAGCCCCGCCAAAATGTATCAAATTAATTAGAAATATTGTTAACGACACAAACAGAGGATGAACAACAACACAACCTGAAACACATCATACATCAGTCATGGATGTATGTGCACACACACAAACACATGGATACATCAGGGATTGTCAATAATGCTGTTACATACAGTATGATACACATCTTATTATTGATTACTGATAGAAACGTTTGGTCACATTCACAACATGATCGTGATCTCAGTGACTCTGACTGTGACATGACTGTTGGTTTGAGTGTTTCTCAAACTGCTGATCTCCTGGATTTTGATTGAACAGCATGTTGAACCTTGAGGTGGTCAGACTACAACAGCAGAAGAAGTCAGCTTCCACTTCCTGTCACCGAGAACAGAAACCTGAGGCTGCAGTGGACACAGTCTCACCAACACTGGACAGGTGAAGACCTGGTCTGATGGATCTGGATTTGTGCTGAGGCAGCAGACGGTCGGGACAGAGTCTGAATCCATGGACCCAACCTGCCTTGTGTCAACAGTCCAGACTGGTGGTGGTGGTGTGATGGTGTGGGGAATGTTTTCTTCTTAATACCAATCAGTCATGGTCTGAATGTCTCAGTCTGAGTATTGCTACTGACCATGTTCATCATCTTCTAATGGCTACTAGCAGGATAATGCTCCATGTCACAAAGTGGTCACAAACTGCCCCCAGTCTCCAGACCCGAATCCGGTAGAACACCATAGTGATGTGGTAGAACAGGAGATTGGCAGCATGAATGTGCAGCTGACAAATGTTGGAAATGATGTGATGCAGTCATGTCAACATGGAGCAGAATCTCAGTGGAAAGTTTCACTTCAGGACTGACAGTCAGAATCTGCAGATATTCATTTCCCATCAGCCCCAGAGCTCTACAGAGTACACATTACATCACATTACACTGTGCTAAGTAAACAGACATCTTTCCTCTATGACCAATCACAGCTCCGGTTTTGACTTAGACATCCTGCACCACGGGTCAACCAAAACAGGCTGTGAGCTGTCGTTATATCTGAGGACCACACAGCTCACACCAGACTGTCAAGACCACAAGACCAGGTCCTCATTCTTCCAAGACCTTCCTTGGAGAACTGTCTTCTTAACTTTAATAAAAAATAAAAAATAAAAACAGCCAACTACAGCTGTTTCAACAGAAGATCTGAAATCTCTGCACTCCACTGAGAGACTGTGTCGGACAGAGACTCAGTTTCTGAATACAAGCTGTGTGCATTTATCTGTGGACTGAGTTACTTTCACAGTATTAATATAGAACCTACAACTGATCTATAATTAAAAAACACATGGAAATCTACCTTATACTATATGGACCTCTAAAACACATCAATCAGTGAAGTGTGGCTATTGTGAGGGAAACACAACATGTTAGTCACTGTCATTATATCAGACAACAAATAGCATCAAAATGTGTTCACTAAACAGCAAATCAGTTTAGATCTGTCAGACAGTAACACAGTCTGGGCCCGTCACAGCGAGGATTTTCAATTTTTGACCCTAAAAGGTAATTTCCTGCTGTCCCTCAGCTAAACCATCACATGGACAGGAAACGGTGTCACAGCTTTATGGTGGATGGACACAAGGCGGACCGGGAACAAAAAACCAAAATGTCCACTGAATGAAAAGGAGGAACTGGGGGAAGAGGGGGTTTCTTGCTGTTACCACAGTAACTACAGATATCAGAATACAGGTGGAGCAGGTGTAGAGTTTGCTGAGAGGATGAAGCTTTTCACTGAGAGAATCACACAGAAGCAGAGGACTGACTTCGCTGTCACTGTCTTTTTATCAGCTGATGTTTCAGACAGATTTTTTATCAGCTTCTTCCTTTCTGAGTAAGTTTACCTCAGCACAGTATGTGTTACCACCTTTTCTCCATTCAGCCATGGGCACCGCTGTTTAGTTCTGGCTGTTGAGTTGAGTGTTTGAGGGAAAACTCTGTGTCCACATCTGTCCTATCTTTTTATCACATCTGTCTGTCATATCTCTGTTTATGTTATTTTAAATCTTTTCTGACTAGGTCTGATTAGTCCTTTCAACTGATGACCTCTGCAGGTCGTTTCTCTGCCTCCACCTGAAGGAGCTCCACCTCAGGGACTTCTGCTCAAAGGACTACACCTGAAAGACCTCTAACTGAAGGATCTCAACCTGAAGGACCTCCAACCGAAGGATCACCAACCCAAAGACCTCCACCTGAAGGACCTCCAACCGAAGGACGTCCACCTGAAGGACCCCCAACTGAAGGATCTCCAGCTGAAGGACTTCAGGGACTTCTACCTGAAGGACTCCACCTGAAGGACCTCCCCCTGAGCAACCTCTACCTTCAAGACTCCACCTGAAGGATCTCTACCTGAAGGATCTGGACCTGAAGGACCTCTACCTGAAGGACGTCTACCTGAAGGACCTCCAACTGACCGTAGGACCGCCACCTGAAGTACCTCTAACTGAAGGCTCTCCACCTCGACCTCCACCTGAAGGACCTCCAACCAAAGGATCACCAACCCAAGATCTCCACCTGAAGGACCTCCAACCGAAGGACTGCTACCTGAATGATCTTGTTCAGAAGGACCTCCACCAGAGTGACCTCTCCTTCAAGATTCCACCTGAAGGACGTCTACCTGAAGGATCTCCACTTAATGGACCTCCAACTGAAGGATCTCCACCTTAGGGACCTCCACCTGAGCGACCTCTACCTTCAAGACTCCACCTGAAGGATCTCCACTTAAAGGACTTACAACTGAAGGATCTCCACCTGAAGTAGCTTTACCTGAAGGACATCCACCAGAGTGCTGATCAGCAGGATGGAGTCCTGGTTTAAAATCTAACTTTGTTCCTTTGACTAATTGTTTTCAGTTTTAACGAACTCAACACTTTTATCGGGACACTTGCTGGGAGGAACCAGAACCATGGCTTACCAGCAGCAGCATGGGTCTTCTCCATGTCGTGAGGCCGACAATGCCTGACAGGATGACCTGCAAACACAAGGAAAAGATTAAACACAACACAGAACTATACAAACAGACAGACAGGTCTGTGAACATTAAGTCTGATGGTTTTTTAATTTTAAAACAAACAAACAAAAAACAAGTTGGACAAATTGGAAGACATGCACTAATTCTGGTATTTGCAAATTCCTTTCTTTCATTTTTCCTTCTTGAATTGAAGAATGAAGAAAGGTAGTCAGGTTGCACGGAAGTAAAGGTAGATATTTCAAAATAAAAGCCAAGCGGATAAAGTTGGAAACCTTGACAATCAGCTGTTTTGTTCTGGCTGGAAAGAAGGAAAAAGGGAAATTGTTTCCTTGACTTCCATGTGATGCTGTAAAAGTCTTTGGTTTGTCCAGAACCCGAAGCAGAGCCAGAAACACTTCAGCTGAAACACTAGAGATATTACATGTCTATCCACACTCGACCTCGACATGTGGAGCAGTTCACACTTTGCTCACCAGGATCAAGTGACTGTGGTTAATGATGACTGTGCTGACCTGTGTTTGGTAGGTGTCAGTCTGAGAGGTTAGAGGGTTGTGTGTTGAATAATAAGTAATGAAACACTGATATTGATTAATTAAAAAGAACTGATTTACAATGATGTAAAAATTTTAAAATAAGAAGAATATACTGTATATTTTGCTTGTTATTGTCAATAACATGTTGGTGTGTTTAGGAAGAGCTGACAAAGGGCTGTCATGAGACACAGTTTTATGCCTCTGCAATGGGTTGTCTGTCCATCCACTTGGACTGAAGGAAGAACAGATATGATTTTGGTGGTCAAAGGTCAAAAGTCAAGGTTAACGTGACCTCACAAAACACTTTTTTTTAGCCCTAACTCAAGACTACACACAGCAATTATGTCAAAATTTCACACAAATGGTTAATATTTTTTATATGACTCTGGATAAACAGGGATGTAACCTGAAACTAGTCTGAGTGGCGGAGGCAGACAACCATGAGGCGGTAATTCTAGTAGTAGAATTAAATCCCCTCTGTTTCCATAAACTGAGCTGCAGTGAAGGGAAATATCCTGCATCCAGACCAGACCAGCTGAAACCTACACAACTTCTACATTTACACTGGTGCTGAGACTGTTAGTCAGCTGACCGGGTACCTGATAGAGAATTCATCATCTATTACTTTTGAGACAGACACATATACCAGATGGATAATTTGACAGCTCCTTTAGTTAATGTTGTTTGCCACTTAAGGGTTAGCAGAATCAAAGTCGAAGTCCAGTGTTCCCTCTCTTTTAGCTCTGTGTTTGGTCTCCACCAGCTCCTGAGGGAAATATCTGGCTCTTTAGCTGCTAAACGTACCAGTGTTCACCAGCTGCTCTCTGTCTGCTGTTTGTATGATGAGCAGGTAGAGAGCAGAGGCTGAAACCAGGTTGTTCAGAGTCTGGAGGCTACAAGGCTAAAACAAAGAGCTAACATGCAGTAAGGCGTTCAGTGGAGCTGCAGAGTTGTTGACAGTTGACTGTGGGTTTGTCTCTACTAATGACATATTTCATATTATACAGCTATCTGATTGTTAATACAAACAATTAATCTGTTTTTATATATTTTCATTCCTCAGAAACTCATATGAGTCAAGCTCCAGTTTATTCTTTCCTGAATTATTATCTTATTATTAACAAATAAAAGATGCTAGCTATGCTAACTGTTCTGATACGTCTGCTAGTCTCTGATTCTGGTCTTAACAGACTCGTCATCTGAGTCTGGATCTGACTGAGTCTCTCTGATGTTTCCTCCTCTAACCATCTTGATACTCTCTGCTCTTTCACCTGTGGGGAAAAGGCCTGATCCAGATTTCTCAATCAGAAGGTAAGAATAGAGGAGCTTCAGACCCAGTTTTTATGAGAGAAAGGGGAGGGGAGGTGGACTACCCTGGACAGGTCCAGCCCATCAGTCTGTTCACTGTGATTAATGACAGGTCTCTTCCACATTGGTGTGGACAACCTAGACCACCAGGACTGTATCAGACCTGCATAGATCATCAAGACCAGAACCTGGTTTCTCAGGACCTGTATTAGTCACAATGAAGTTAACTACCACTGCAATGGACTGTGACAGTAACGTGTGTTGAAGCACTGACTGTCTCTCATCTCCAAAGAGGCATAGTGTTAAAGACATTACAGTGGAGCTCCTCTCTGACGTCATTTCCGTTTAAATAGTAAATATTGAATTGTGGTTAAATCTACTGTTTGTTTCCCACACCGATCAGGACAGCCTGTCCTGTGAACTCAGCGGTCTGAACAGTGAAAAATCACCATGGAGATGAGACCCCCGAACTTACCGAGGAGCCCGCCCAGAAGGGACACGAGTTCCGGATGGCAGGTGAGCTGCTGAGGGACAGAGCTCCGAAGGACAGCGCCACCATGGAGCCGCCGAGCAGCAGCTGCAACAAGCCCAGCGAGAGCAGCGGCCGCCCGGGCAGGAGTAGCCGAGAGCCGCCACCGGCGAACCGGGAGGAAGCAGACAAGCCACGGGGTCTGTTTCTGTACGACGGCTCTGCGAGCTGCGAAGCCCCGGTAACCGGACAGCAAGACCCCGGTAGCACCACCGGGAGCGACATCTGAGGCGGATCGACGGGCAGGGTGGAAAACAGAGGCCGTTAAGGGGACTACAGCAGCGTATTGACGGGTGGATCCTCGCTGGGTTCACCGGAGCAGCTCGGTACCATCATGGTGTCCAGTCTAAAATAACACGCGGGCTGCTGGGATTGACTTTCACATAGTTTGGCAGCAGGCTGAGAAAAGTGAGG
>NW_019525658.1:2791107-2792916 GCF_002814215.2 Seriola lalandi dorsalis
GGGGGGGGGGGGGGGGGGGGCGGGGGAGGGGCAGAGGGGCCATGTGTAACATGTAAACAGGGTGTGTGTGGGGGGGTCTTCCTCAGTCTCTGGACTAACATGTAGTCCTCAAGCCTTATAAAGACCACTTGCACACATGTACTGAATACAGCTGCTGCCATGTTTCATAATGAGTTATTATGTACCAGTGAGGACATCCTCCCGCCTTTACTCCCACCACATCCCAGCCCCTATATACTCCTCACATGTCATATTTAGAAATGATGCAATGTTCAGTCAGCAGTCTGAAAAACTGCTTTGGGTCCACATTTAAATAAAACTTTGAAAAAAACATTAAACCACGAAAAGCTTTGTGGTTTAAAATAAAGACCCAGATCCGGTCCCACAGATATGTCCTGTTTATTTATTGTTTGATGTTATTTGAACATTGTAATAAAGATGTAACTGAAACCATAAACATCAGATTCATATGTTGAGAGTTTACGTTAATACGACATCTGAACATCTGGACCAGCTGTTAGAAAACAAACAAGTATGATGGAGGCTCAGTGTTGTTTGATGCTAATAGAGAAAATGACCCTGATAGTTTCACAGTTGTGAAGCAGTTCACTACTATGTCAGATGAATGAATGAATAAGTCAGTCAGTCACATTAAAATACATTACTAATGATGTCACTTGCATAGATCAGTTGCACCTGAGAATTAATCGGCTTTTATCCTTAACCTTTTATTTTACCCTCTCAGCAATTCCTCCTCTTCGTCTTCTTAGATGTGCTGTGTTTAACTTACCTGTCTTTGTTATTCACTTTGCCTCCTTACAGCCTTCAGGACTCTGTTACTGGTCTGACTGCTGCTGAACCTGGCTCTGATGACCAACCTAAACCTGATGAGCCTGATCCAGTTCTGCAGGACTTCGGAGGAGACACAGACCCTGTCCTGTAGTTCTGCTGTCTAACCTGCAGGCTGCAGCATCCTCACATCATCCTTCTCTTGAATGCTTTAAAAAACCATTGTCGACTTCAGTCTATGGAATGCCTGTCCACCCTCACATCAATCTCTAATGCCAAGAAGTTTGACAATGAAAAGTATTCTACACTGTGCACCTTGTAGAAAATGGCTTGGATTAAGTCAGTCAATCTTGCAACTGGCCTGTACTGTAATGAAAAGCTGTTGAGATCTTTTGCGTCTCTGAAATACACCAGTTCTGAGCTTCATGACGCAAAAACAGACTGACGACGATCACAACAAGGCGCCAGTAACATCAGTCATTCATTTTAAGCAGCATTAGTGTGCTGAAGCTAACTGCATAATTAATGAACAATGCCCTTGTGGCAAATCCCTGCAGCCAGGTTCCAGGTAGTTTGTTCGTCCACATACTTTTGGCCATGTACAGTATAGAACATATGGACTGCAGATACAATGACATCACATTTAGCTGGTCTGATATAAAATATACCTTTCTGTCATCTTACTGTCAGCTCAGTATATTGAGTGGTGAAGATCAGCACAGGTTCAGTTTGTCATGTTAACATACATGAGGAGAAACTAAACACACTAGTCCCATCAGCTGTTTTATTTTCATTTTATTCAAAACTTAAATACAGATAATTTACTTCTTATATACATGTGAAGACAACTTCAGTAAAGAGAACAGAAACCAAAGACTGGCCATTGAGAGCATGATCACATAAACCCACTTATTGCATCAACATGACAAAGCCATGATGGTGAACCACTGCTTCATTTCTAAAGACAGTGTTTCCTCTTCAGTGCAGAGTGCTACAGCTTGGATGTGCTGTGGAGTCTTG
>NW_019525658.1:2793260-2793885 GCF_002814215.2 Seriola lalandi dorsalis
AAGTCAATGATCATATCTACCTCTACATTATTATGACTGCAAGGTTTTTATAAAAAAGGTCATTACAGTTAAACTGCACATATTTGCTGTCTGATATCTGTAAGTTGGTAATGAATGATGTTTATACCAGAGGTTAATCAGAACCAACAGAGACCTGTTGATGCTTCAGCTGAACATGTCAGAGGAACTCATGTGTCACCCAGTGCCTCTACTGTTTTAGAGCATTTGTGCTTCATAATTCACTCTTCATCATGTCCACATATATATATATATAGATATATATAGATGTATATAGAGAGCTGTTTGAGGGCCAGGTAGAGGTTGGGGTGTGTCCTGTCCTCCCAGTGAAAGGTGTCACACTTGTTTCAGGTAACAAGGTGGCTGGAGGGGCATTTGGGCAGATTCCCAGTCACTTGTGGTTTCCCTCGTTCAACTGGGTAGTCAACCTGACAATAGTGAGGGAAACTATTCCAGTGTATGTCAGGTCATTGTCAGGTCAGGTCAGGTGATACTGTGGCTGACTCTAAAGTGACACATAAAGCTTTAGAGGCAAGTTCATCTTCATGGTTTGACTTGACCTGAGGATGGAGCCAAGGTCAGATCCTGCATCTTAAAGCATTTCTTT
>NW_019525658.1:2793935-2803257 GCF_002814215.2 Seriola lalandi dorsalis
AACTTTATTCTAAAATCATTTAAATTCATTTCTCCTGCATTCTCATAAAGAAACATTCCCACATACTGCAGCTGACATTTGGAGATGAACCTGTGAAAAACAGCATCAACACAACAATAGAACCGTCATGATGAACACAATAAGACTCCTCAAAACTCACATGGACAAACAATATATACCAACAATATATATATTCCATCCATCCATCCATCCATCCTCTTCCTCTTATCCTGGGTCGGGTTGCCGTGGCAGCAGGTTAAGCAGGAGGTTCCAGAAATCCCTCTCTCCAGCAACACTTTCCAGCTCCTCCTGGGGGATCCTAAGGTGTTTTTAGGCCAGATGGGATATATAATCCCTCCAGTGAGTTCTGGGTCTACCTTGGCCTCTCCTCCCAGATGGATGTGCCCAGAAAACCTCTAAAGGAAGGCACCTAGGTGGCATCCTTGCCAGATCCTTTCAATGTAAATGAGCAGCGGCTCTATACTGAGCTCCCTCCAAATGTCACAACTCCTCACCCTATCTCTAAGGCTGAGCCCAGACGCCCTGAGGAGGAAACCCATTTCAGCCACTTGCATCCGTGATTTTGTTCTTTCCATCACTACCCAGAGCTGATGACCAGAGGTGAGGGTTTGAACAAAGATCGATAAATCAAGGTTAATTGAGATCTTTGACTTCCGGCTCAGCTCCCTTTTCAACACAATGGTCCGGTACAATGTCTGTATTCCTGCTGACGCTGCACTGACCTGTCCGTCAATCTGCCGCTCCATCTCACCCTCACTCATGAACAAGACCCTGAGATACTTGAATTCCCTCACTTGGGGCAGCAACTCACCCCCAACCCGGAAGAGGCAGTTCAACGCTTTCCCTGAGATGCATGGCCTCAGATTTGGAGGTGCTGACTCTCATCCATGCTGCTTCATACTCGTCTGCAAACCATCTCAGTGAGCACTGGGGGTCATGCTCTCATGAAGCCAACAGAACCACATCATCTGCAAACATGCAGTTCTGAGGTCCCCAAACCTCACCTCAGCTGCACCTTGAGATCCTGTCCAGGAATATCACAAACAGGATTGGAGACAAGGACCAGCCTTGGCGGAGTCCAACACTCAACGAAAACGTGTTTGACTTCAGCCAAGGATTTGGACATAGAGCTCTCAACGATATATATATGTTAAATCAATAATGTAATCTACCTCTACCCTATCATGACTGCAAGTATGTCTTTATAAAGAAAGAGATGGACATATTTAATAGGTTACATTTGTTGGTGACTCTAGCACAGCATATAGAAAAAGTCAACAATCATAAACACTTCATAATGCTAAATACAATAATGTCTATTGGCTCAATGTATACATATATGAATGGACACAATAAACAGGTCATATTGGTCACATTGGTAAATGAAACAGTTAATTATACACATTTAGTATCAAAAGAAACATAATATCACCAGATTATTTCCTCTCAAAGGAAAAACTGGTATTTTCAAGGAAATGTGCATCTGATTTACTTCTGCTTTCACAATATATCAATAATGGCTTGAGGGAACTTCCTCAAATTTGGCACAAACATTCACTTGGACTCAAGGATGAAAGCATTAGAATTTGCTGATCAAGCTCAAAGGTCAAAGATCAAGGTCCCTGTGACCTCACAAAACACATTTTTGGCCATAACTCACACATTCATTCACTTATGCCACAATTTAACAAAAATGTTTATAAGGATAAAATTAGTTGATGAAATTTTATATCCAAAAGGTCAACTTCACTGTGACATCATAATGTTCTGCAAACACTTCTGGCTATTATTTATTGATGTAACTGAGGAAGGAGAGATGTTGACCGTATTTCTTGTAACTTGGCTGGTTGGTGGAGGGACCAATCACAAGGCGATTCATTTGGTGATAGTTTGTTCTGCTTTATCCTGTACCTCTCTCATGCAGTGCAAGTGTTCCCTTTTTTAATATTTTCAGTAAAACATGTAAGACTTTCAAAGAAATGGGATGTGAAATTGAAACAACTTTCCACAATGAACTTTGACTAAAGTGTTTGACTTTCCACAGTGACTAAAATTATTTTGAATCTTTGAATGTAGGGTTCAAAAGGTTTTATGAGAATTAACATTTTGGGAAATCGAATATTACCTGAGTAGAGGCAACTCTGTGGCCAATATTTATACTGTTGAATACTGTTTGTTGCTTGTGACAAGGATCATTATTATTTCCTCCTCAGATATTAAACCATCCTGGGATGTTCTCTTACAGCAGTGACATTTAAAATCAGCATTAAAGTCATATTGACTATTGATACATGTAACATAGAAAAGGCAGTGGACTGAAAGGATGGAAATAAGTCCCTTTGTTTTCTGTATTAAAACTTTATGACATAGCAAATATTCTGGCCCTCAGTTTATCTGGATGCACAGTAAAGAGATTCATCATTTGCTCTCCTTTGAACCAACTTATTGTCAAGTCATCTTAAAGATTAATATTTTAGGGGCGTCGTGTAGCGTAGTGGTTTAAGCAGGCGCCCCATGTGTAGAGGCTACAGTCCTCGCTGCAGTCGGCCCCGGTTCGAATCCCGCATTGGACGGCCTTTCGCTGCATGTCACTCCCCGTGTCCTGTCACTCTCCACTGTGCTGTCCATTAAATGCATTCAAGCCCCCCAAAAAAAAAATATATATATATACTTTAAAGATTAATATTTTAATTCCATTTTGTATTAAACTCCTGACCCCCATTTAAATGTGCAGCATGTCTATGCACACACTACACTCTCACAGGGCGTGTTTAAAGTGGTGGTTGAAGAAGCTGGATCATATCGATAGGTGGCAGTGTCATCCTTCACTAGACTGGGCTGGATAAATGAAAAAGTGCACTTTATTCTGACTGCTGAAGTAAAGACACGGTCTAATGGCCAAAGCCTCACTGAGCTCACTCCACCCGCGTCACAGCAGCAGCTTGTTCACAAAACTCACTGTCAGACTGTTTCACAGAACCTTTGCACACCGTTTACTCACCCCATAATATGTCGTTCTGAAACATGTTCAAGCCATCGTTCACATCAGACAGAAAAATCGGAAAAGACCAGTCATGTTGCTGTCATCACATTTACTCTTCAGTTGTCTATTAGACACATTCTGGCCTCATGTGTTCATCTTCCCATCACAGATGTTGCTGCTGTCAGACTTAAATGTCCAGGAAACACAGGGAGTAAGATAAAGTTCACAGGGTTACTCTAACAAACCACAACAACAAAGAAAAGAAAAAGAGCTGACACATATCAAATGTAGAAATGTGGGCGTTTATTATCAGAGTAACACAAGTAGAAAAACTAAGATGAGATTAAGGGAAGCAGGAAACATCAAGGTCTCGAAGCCAAAAAAAACAAACAAACCTTCCCATGCTATCCAGGAAATGAAACCTGGAAAGGTTACCTGTTTACCCAAATACAATCTCTAACTTCCCTGACTGTCCACAGAACAGGAGGAAGATTTTTTTTTTTTTTTTTAAATGCAGAGGACCCCATAAAGGCTTTAATAAAGTTGTTTGCAAAACAGGAACACTGGGGAATACAATCAGTCAGCAAGGATAAGACAGACTCCAACTCAAAAGGCCTGAGCAACAACCACGGTAACAACACAACACATTTATAAGCAGCTCTGTGGCCAAAGGGCCCACAAAAGCAGTTCTGGGAGGCTGATATAGATGTCCACTGATGTGGAAGTGACAAACAGCTGACAGTGGTCTGGAACAAGCTCCAGGTGAGTTGGTTCAGGCACCTAATTAGGGAAGGGGGGGGGTAGAGCTGCAACACACTTGGAGAGCAACACACATTACAACATCAGTGGAGTTGTAGAGCGGATGATTAAGCAAAAATCCTGTAACACAATAGAGGCAGTGGGTGACACTTTAGCTGAAGCACCAACAGGTCTCTGTTGGTTTTGATTAACCTCTGGTATAAACATCATTCAGTACAGTACCACTGTGAATCCTCTTCTTCATGTTGACATTATTACAGAGAAGCCACTCTGTAGACTGAAATGTTTCTCTGAGACAAACAGTCTGTATAAGAAGCGTCTCTGATTCTTGGAAACAGGCTTGCGGGAAGAAAAAGGAAGAGACAGAGGAAGTGAAAGGGATATTGGAAAGTGAAACTGTTGCGTCATGGTAACCAGCAGCCCTGTGTGCATGTTGCCCAGTGTATAAAAGAGAGATCCCATGTGCTGTACACCATCAGGAGTCCAGACTGAATAAAGACACTGCAGTGAGAGCCAGAACCTGCCTACAGCCACAACTATGAATTCAGCTGTCGTTGCCTCTCTCACCTGCCTGCTCGTCCTCTGTGCACAAGGTACTGTAAAAGTTTATTGTTGTGTGATTCATTCATGATCATGATCTGTTTTGTCTCAGGTTTGGATCAGCAGTTAACAAGCTCCTGTCTTTTCTTCCCACAGGACAACCAGCCAACAGATCTCGTAGATGCAAGTGTTCAAACGGTTATATCGGCAGGATCAGCCCAAAGCTCATCAAGGCAGAGCAAGTCATACACCAGCCAAGTGTCTTCTGTCCACATACAGAGATTATGTGAGTAAAAGAGCTGAAATAAAGCACATCTACTGACGTGTGGTTCTTCAGCTTCTCTCTAACACGGCTCTTTCTTCTCCCCCAGTATCACCATAACAGGAAATAAGGAGAAATGTGTGGATCCACAGTCACCACTGGGAAGACTCATTCAGAAAAACAAAAACAAGTAAGATCACAAACGTCAGACCACATGACACAGTGTTGATGCTCAGGATCTCCAGTATGAAACACTACTGTGAGTGTTTCAGGTTTCCATTGCTTTTCACTAACAGTGTCCCTCATTGACTCAGGTACGAGAAGAAAGGAGCTGTGAGCACGACGACGGCTTCCAGTCAAACCTCTACTTGGAGCTCAACAAGACTCCACAGCACATCCAAGCTGTAGCACTCTGCACTGAAGAGGAAACTCTGTCTTTATAAATGAAGCAGCGGTTCACCATCATGGCTTTGTCATGTTGATGCAATAAGTGGGTTTATGTGATCATGCTCTCAATGGCCAGTCTTTGGTTTCTGTTCTCTTTACTGAAGTTGTCTTCACATGTATATAAGAAGTAAATTATCTGTATTTAAGTTTTTAATAAAATGAAAATAAAACAGCTGATGGGACTAGTGTGTTTAGTTTCTCCTCACGTATGTTAACATGACAAACTGAACCTGTGCTGATCTTCACCACTCAATATACTGAGCTGACAGTAAGATGACAGAAAGGTATATTTCATATCAGACCAGCTAAATGTGATGTCATTGTATCTGCAGTCCATATGTTCTATACTGTGCATGGCCAAAAGTATGTGGACAAACAAACAACCTGGAACCTGGCTGCAGGGATTTGCTCTGTCATGACTCGGCTCTTTGGCCATGACAGAGAGAGAGACACATGATTTAACTTGACATGAAGAATAAATCATTTTTCACAAAAGAAAACCAAACACAAAAACTGAAGGTATGAAATGGGTCATCAGTAGGTCGGAGTGGATGTATGAAAGGATGGTGTTGTATGGTGCAAAGTAAAAACTATAACCAAACCAAACCACATAAATCATGTGGTGCAAGGGGGAGATCCAGTGACGGAGTGAGAGGGAGACAATGGGGATGGATGGTCTTAAATGTGTTGTGGATGTGCTGGCCAGGTGCACCCAGTTGCACTGATGCCAACTCTGCCTTTCAGGACCTGAAGGGAATCAAGCAGAAGCAGCAACCAAGGTTGTCCCCAAAGGGAAACCCAGAACCAAACTAACATCATTGGTGTATTATCTTCGGTGTATTGGTGATAACAGACCGAAGATAAAACACAGACACGACAAATAAGGAAACGATTAACCATATCGTTGAATAACTAAATTTAGCTCCTTCAAACTTGTTACAGACTCACCTGATGTTTCGTGCTAAGACTTCATTTGTGGACTTTTCCTACCACCCAGCTGACACAGGTGGCATGTTTAAATGAATGCTGCAACATGGCGTTTTAACTGCAGCCAAAAGAAATGCTTTAAGATGCAGGATCTGACCTTGGCTCCATCCTCAGGTCAAGTCAAACCATGAAGATGAACTCGCCTCTAAAGCTTTATGTGTCACTTTAGAGTCAGCCACAGTATCACCTGACCTGACCTGACAATGACCTGACATACACTGGAATAGTTTCCCTCACTATTGTCAGGTTGACTACCCAGTTGAACGAGGGAAACCACAAGTGACTGGGAATCTGCCCAAATGCCCCTCCAGCCACCTTGTTACCTGAAACAAGTGTGACACCTTCCACTGGGAGGACAGGACACACCCCAACCTCTACCTGGCCCTCAAACAGCTCTCTCTCTCTTTCTCTCTCTCTCTCTCTCTCTCTCTATATATATATATATAGATATATATCTATATATATAGATATATGTATAGATATAGATGTGGACATGATGAAGAGTGAATTATGAAGCACAAATGCTGTAAAACAGTAGAGGCACTGGGTGACACATGAGTTCCTCTGACATGTTCAGCTGAAGCATCAACAGGTCTCTGTTGGTTCTGATTAACCTCTGGTATAAACATCATTCATTACCAACTTACAGATATCAGACAGCAAATATGTGCAGTTTAACTGTAATGACCTTTTTTATAAAAACCTTGCAGTCATAATAATGTAGAGGTAGATATGATCATTGACTTTACTTATATAATGAAGAGAAGAACACAGTGGTACTGTACTGTATCAGGTGCACGGTTGAATCTGAGTCAACAAGGTGAAGGAGATTCCAGCACTTGAACAGTCTTAATATTTAATATGGGGCAACAGTGAACATGTTTCAGCTGTAAGCATCATCACTGTAAGAAACAGTGGTGAAACACACAATATATATATAAACAGCTGAGGTTAGATCATGATTGCTTAATGAGAAACACCTGTGAATGGACCATCAGAGGGGGAGTGGCTACATGACATCAGCAACAAAACAACAAATAGCAAACTCTTATATAAACCTCCACTGTGTCACTGCTGCACAATGACAAGTAGTGAGCACAGTTTACAATAAAAAGAGGTTCAACAGCAAACTCTTACGTAACGTGCGGTCAGAAGAATTTGCAGCTAACACAAGGCATTTGAGGAACAGGCTATAGAGATGTGTAATCACTTCAGAGAGAGAGGCTACAGTGATGATCAGGACAGAGTAAAAAATGTACGATCCTCCCTGATATCTTTCGTCTCATTTGACAGGGGGGGAATTTCCCATGTTTGGGCTGTGCCCAGTGTCATGCCATGGTCTGACATGTTTTTCTACACCCCCACAATGGTAGAAAGTTCACCATCAGGAACAGGATCTCTTGCAGAACCAAATAAGCAGTTTATCTTTTTAAAATGTCTGTGTGGGTTGGTTTGTATTGGAAAAACTAAACAAGACTTAAAAATGAGGATTTCTGAACATAAAAGAAATATTAGAAATAAAGATGAAAAATCTCCTGCGGCCAGGTATTTCCATGCAGCCGGCCATGATGTATGTTCCCTTACATTTCAAGGCATAGAAGTGGCTCCTCCCCTTTGAAGAGGTAGTGTTAGGGATAGGTATGTATTACAGAGGGAAGCATTTTGGATTGACACATTACAAAGTGAGAGCCCTGAAGGGTTGAAAGAGGAATTAGTGCTGAGTTGGTTTTTATAACCTGGTATTTTCTTTACGGGGAACGTCATTACACCAGTGCTCCTTTAGTATATTATATAGAAGATAATTCTCTGCATCATCATATATAAGGTTCTCTTGTATTGTTGTCTTGAAACTATAAGTTTCAGTATTAGTATGAGTTTTTAATTTTCTTTCATATAATACTTTTCTAAATAATCCCCTAATAATTTATACTGATAGTTTGACTCTCATATATTTCCCTTGTTGTAATGGTTTAAACTTGTACATGAGGACATAAAGCTCTTAATTTCAGTTTCATACAAGCTTTCTGTCCTTGATAAATTCAGATCCTTTACATGCACTAAATGATGTATGTTGTATTGAAGAACCTCTTTTTCATAGAACATGTTCTGTTCTTATCATTCTAGTTATTTTCTGACTAGTTTGGTAAACAAAGTCATATAGACTCAAATGTTCTGCCTTTACCGTTTGTGTGCTGTATATCTCTGCTGTGGACAAACCTTTATTCTCAAGCCTTTATATACTGGATAGTTTTGAGCCATCTACACATATCTTGTATTTTGGGACATGTCTAGGCGTGGATGTTCTCTACAAGTCTTTTCCTTAATTTATTTTGTTTATATATATATATTGTGTGTTTCACCACTGTTTCTTACAGTGATGATGCTTACAGCTGAAACATGTTCACTGTTGCCCCATATTAAATATTAAGACTGTTCAAGTGCTGGAATCTCCTTCACCTTGTTGACTCAGCCTCAACCGTGCACCTGATACAGTACAGTACCACTGTGTTCTTCTCTTCATTATATAAGTAAAGTCAATCATGCTGCATCTCCTTTACCTTGTTAACATATATATTGTTTGTCCATGTGAGTTTTGAGGAGTCTTATTGTGTTCATCATGACGGTTCTATTGTTGTGTTGATGCTGTTTTTCACAGGTTCATCTCCAAATGTCAGCTGCAGTATGTGGGAATGTTTCTTTATGAGAATGCAGGAGAAATGAATTTAAATGATTTTAGAATAAAGTTTCAACATTAAGGAAAGAGGCTGAGAACTTTCTGAATGAACTGTAGCTTCAAATGAACTGTTGGGACGAGAATACGTGTGGAAAACACATTTTTCCTCACGAATGATAAGACTATGTTTCATGGTGTGTAAGTATATTGATGACGATTTTGATCTTAATGAAATGTATTCCGCCAGAGACTCCTCTTATTATTATTACAGAGAAGCCACTCTGTAGACTGAAATGTTTCTCTGAGACAAACAGTCTGTATAGGAAGCGTCTCTGATTCTTGGAAACAGGCTTGCTGGAAGAAAAAGGAAGAGACGGAGGAAGTGAAAGGGATATTAGAAAGTGAAACTGTTGCGTCATGGTAACCAGCAGCCCTGTGTGCATGTTGCCCAGTGTATAAAAGAGAGATCCCATGTGCTGTACACCATCAGGAGTCCAGACTGAATAAAGACACTGCAGTGAGAGCCAGAACCTGTCTACAGCCACAACTATGAATTCAGCTGTCGTTGCCTCTCTCACCTGCCTGCTCGTCCTCTGTGCACAAGGTACTGTAAAAGTTTATTGTTGTGTGATTCATTCATGATCATGAT
>NW_019525658.1:2803915-2840723 GCF_002814215.2 Seriola lalandi dorsalis
AATAAAATGAAAATAAAACAGCTGATGGGACTAGTGTGTTTAGTTTCTCCTCATGTATGTTAACATGACAAACTGAACCTGTGCTGATCTTCACCACTCAATATACTGAGCTGACAGTAAGATGACAGAAAGGTATATTTCATATCAGACCAGCTAAATGTGATGTCATTGTATCTGCAGTCCATATGTTCTATACTGTACATGATTATACTGAGCTCACAATTCAACAGTCTGGATAAGAAGCGTCTCTGATTCTTGGAAACAGGCTTGTTGGGAGAAAAAGGAAGAGACGGAGGAAGTGAAAGGGATGTTGGAAAGTGAAACTGCTGAGTCAAAGGGATGACTGAGAAATGCAATCATTACATACCCATAACAATTGTTTATATTTTTCAGTTCAGTTCATAATAAAGAGTGACAGTCTTGATGAGAAGGTTTAATGTGTATCAGTTAATCACTCCATTTTCCTGTCTACCTGTCTACCCATGCATAGGATTAAGTGTACGTTCGTCCCATTCTCGTGGACATGATATCTCAGTAACACCTGGATGGAACTTCTTCAAATTGCCCTGGACTCATAGACGAACTGATTAGACTTTGGTGTTCACAGGTCAAAGGTCAAGGTGACGGTGATCTCACAAATCATGGTTTTGGCCTTGTGAATGTGATATCTCCATAAACAGGACGAACTGATTAGATTCTAGGTCAAAGGCAAGGTCACTGTGACCGCACAAAACACTTTTTAGCCCTAACCTGAGACACAGCAATTATGACAAAATTTCACACAAACGGTTCATATTCTATGACTCTGGAAAAACAGGGATGGGACCTGGAACTGGTCTGAGTGGTGGGGGCAGAGGGTTTTCCTGTCCTCAGGGTTTCCTCCTTGTAGTACAGTGAGTAAATTCCCATGCCACACACACCTTTGCTTTTGAATTTGCCACACCCTGCAGAGCTTGTCTAACCGCCCTGGAATGCGGCACTAGTTACAATGGGAGGAAACGTTACATACACAAAGGCAATATTTATTTCAGACGCAGTGTGTGGGCAGACCCAAGCAAGAAGGTCCAGGTAAGAGCTACCTGAATATATAGTTGTGTGATTTAGCTTTTGAGGATCACCTTGAAAGAAAGAACACCTAACTTGAGCTTAGAAGCCTCCTCTCTTTTATTGTACAGCATACTGTATGTCTGAAGTGTGTGTGTGTGCGTGTGTGTATGTGTGTGTGTGTGTGTGTGTGTGTAAGACACTAATGTCCAACATATACTGTAGCTGTAGTCCGACTGATATCCGAGACTCATGTTAAACTCACATGGTTTGGTTTGTCTGTAACTGAGTTTGCAGCTGATGGTCTTGTTGTTTACCTGGTGTGACAGATGGCCCAGACAACAGCTGCTGGCACCTCCGGAGCAGCCAGGCGAAGATACTGGTGGCAGCTGAGACGACGATGGAGGATGCTAGGGGTGTTTGAGATCAACCCAGAGCACGAGTTCTACCATCTGACATCCATGATGAAAGACGGCATGCGTGCTTTAACTCAGGCCTCTGTGGACACAGCAGGCCAGGTGAACATTCTTCTCATTTTAAGGCAGTGGTTGAATTGTAAACATGAAACACTGAAGATGTAATTTCGCTCATGAACTTCTTTGCGCAGGATACACTCACAGCTGAAGATTTCAAAGCGGAGGAAACTCAAACCCATGAGGCAAGTGTTTATTTTCACATTATTTTCAGTACCTGGATACTGTTGTCAATTATGATCATATATTCACAAATACTCTTTGTTGGTCTATGAGTTCCTGTAAAGCAAATGAAAGCAAAGCGCTTTGTGAAATTTTCAAGGCTTCTGTTGAACCCTTACCTTCCAGGGGTTTGAGATACAGACGTTCGCCGCACCAGTGTTTGCTAAACTCAGGCGTTCGTTGGACATCACAGAGGAGGAATACATGAACTCCCTCTGCTTAGGTGGCTGCTACCTCCAGTTCGTCAGCAACTCCAAAAGCAAGGCGGATTTCTTTGTCACGTGAGCACCATCACACCTTTCATCGGCTGACCCTTTAACCCTCTTTCATCCTGACTCTGATTTCTAACTACACAAACAAAGCTAACACCCAAAATGTCCTCACTCTTCCAATCACAAACAATATAAAGATATTCACATACATGTCTCAGTTGTAGACCAGTATGCCCAGGAGGTTTATCTGCACTGGGTGATTCTGTACCTTCCAAGGGATGTCTAGTTCCAACAGTTGGGGACAATGAAGGAAGTAGTGTGGAGTTTGGGCAGAAACAGCATGTGAAATACTGTTTGACGATAAGTGTTTTTTGTGCCGTGCATGGCACCTCCAGAAAAGGCCGACCAGTCATTAATACCACAACTACTCGTCCTATATGCAGGGAAAAAAAGAAATGTTACTGAAAACCGTTAAAAAAATGGGAGACTGCCCTGGTGCTGTAACTGCCCCACATCCATGAAAGTAAGCACGAGAATTGACTGGCTGCTGGGTAGTACAGACAAAAGCTTCAGTGGCTTGCTTGGTGAATGAAATGTGTTTTATAGATAATATAAAATTAGATAGATAGATAAATAGAATAGTTAAAAATCGTGGAGGTAAGAAACACCCTCAGGATTTAACTGTAACTGACTTTTTAGAGCCCTTTTCTAAACCCACGCTTACAAAGTGCTTTACACAAGGCAGCATAATAAAACATCATATAAGGCAAGAGTGAAAACAAGCAATCAGAAATACAATTAAAATGTCTTAGTATTTGTGCAGATAAACCAAAGGAAGTGTCACCAGCAAGAGAGCAATCAGTGAATATGAATAAAACCAAAAGATGAAAAGTTGTCATTAAAAGCAAAAGAAGTCAATAAAATGAAGTGAAATTGAAGCTCTATGATAAAAGTTTGTTTTAAGAAGAGATTTAAAAGAGGTCAGTGACTCTGCTGATTTCCTCAGGCGGCTCGTTCCACAGTTTCAGGCTCTGACTGTGAAACCTCTGTCACTTTGCTTCAGGAGCAACTAAGAGACCTTCTGTCCAAGGATCTCAGGCCAAGAGCTGGTTCATAAGCTGTTAAGAGGTCAGATATAAAGCAAGGAAAGAGAACATGAAGAGCTTTAAAATTCAAGAGCAGGATCCTAAAATCATCTCTAAAACGTACTTAAACCAGTGTAATGTGGTCACATGTGGTTACAAAAGCTTGTAAACTGGTCTCTGTGTCTTTAAAAGATAAAATAGGTTGAAATATTGATCGATAGACATATATAGAGGTTTGGATATATTTCTCAAATGGTAAAAGCAAGACTGCACAAGTTTTGTTGTGTGCTGCTCAAAATTTAAATTGCTGTCAAACCAAACGCCAAAATTCTTTGCAACAGGTTTGATGTGTTCCAGCAGGACACCAGCACACGGCAGGATTTGCTTTGCCTTCTGCTGGGTACCAATTACAGCAAACTCTGTCTCACTTAAGTTAAGTTGCAGGAAATTTTGTGACATCTACATATAGATTTAGATATATTATTTAGCTGAAGCATGTGACTCTCCTGGCACAGGCATTTTTCTAGCAATATGCGAGATTAGAAAGCTTGAATTTTTAAAATGGTGGCATTGGATATGAATAATTTGTGCTTGGTTTTAGGAATGACAAGAGGTTCTTCCTGAAGACCCAGAGCAGGCGCGAGGTCAGGTTCCTCCTGTCCAATCTGCAGGCGTATATGGACCACCTGGAGAAATACCCTCATTCATTGATGGTGAGATTTCTAGGTAAGAGTGACTATGTAGATTGACACTCTTCTGCCGTCATCAATTCATGGAGAGGAGAGTAAAAAGAAAAGTACAGGGGAGTAAAAGCGAAAAATGAGGTATAGCTACTGTAAGGTAACTTGCAAAATTATCCACTTCTGGTGCAACGTGTCAGTTTCAAATCAGTTAAAGCTCTGTATATGTTTAGACAAATAAAGAGACCAATGTCATCTTGTAACTGTTACATGGGACTGGAGACCTGGTTCAGGACGGTTGCTCAGCTCTTGGACTCTAAGGTTCTTTGTCCCTGATCACAAGAATCATGTAATGGACTAAAGTCCTTTTAGCGCAGACGTTAAAAAGCTTTTATTGATTATGGGTTATGAAAGAAATCTTACAAAAAAAAATCACACGTGATTTAATAATATGCATCTTTCTCTCTGCTTTCCAGGTGTCCACAGGATTGTAATTCCGAATCAAATAAAGGTATTTCATCAACATAATAACCAGTAGGTCATTACATCCATTATACCCTTACAATACCAGCACTTACACTGCACTTACAATGCTCTCCAGAAGTACTTCATTGTGATGCAGAGTGTGTTTTACCCCGATGAGAGGATCAATATTAGGTACAGTATATTTGTGTTCCCCATCTTTTGTTTTGTAGAATTCAGATATACTTGCTGGTTGTATAAAGTGGCATTTTCATTGCATAGATACGACATTAAAGGCTGTGAGGTGGGTAGATGGACGAGCCCTGACACAGGGGGAAAACAAATAATAAAAGTGCTGAAGGACAATAACTTTGAAGGACAGAGCATTGTATTAGGTAAGTGTCCTCGCCCTCTACTTATTTCTGTAGTCACATCAATGAAGCTATTGAGCACTCAAAGTTTCTTTTCCAGCTACATGCACTCGACAGGGGTTAGGGCACTAAATGGGAATGTTTGTGTGGTTGCTGTAGGTCAAGAGAAGTCCTGGTTTGCCAATCAAGTGAAGGCGGATGCTGCCTTTCTTCAAGAGCTTAATGTGCTGGACTACAGTCTCCTGCTGGCTCGACAACCTCTGCACCAAGATGAGCTCGATGGGAAACACTCATTGGCAAATATTGTTATTCGTACCACAAAGTAGGTTTTATATACAGCATCCTTTCAGCAACTACAAACCCTATTGTTGCGTAGGGGAAAACGCTACGTGGCCTGGCTCTCTGCAAACTTCAGAAAATGGCCTACCAACACTTGTAAAGCTCTCTGGTTGACCGTTGTTGGTCGCCCACAATTTTTGAACTGCTCAGAGCCCAATCCACAGTCTTTGTAGTTATGTTCGTAAAAGTTCTCTAGATTCTCGCATTAGCAAGCTGCCAAAATTCCAATGTCCAAAAAAGTCAAGACAGATTTGGTTCCTTTACTCACTCACCCCTTAAAACTACCTCTGTAAACTTGGCTCTAAAAAAAGAAGCCCAAAACAGGCGACCTTACCTACCACAATGTGTGTGAGAGAGGCCACAGGTGTCTCCATGACTTCAGAGGAAATTACATTGACGTACAACCTTATCCCTTACAACCTAGCCGATCCAGGAAGTGAGGATCCATTATTTAATTTTCCTAACCTTGTTGGTTTGGGGTTATTTTACTGGGGTTATGTGATATACAATAGTCAGTGCTCTCCCTGCAGTAGATTTGAGACAGACTTCATCTTACATTGGCTTTTTTTCTGTGGGCATTTTTTAAAAAGCGGCTACAATAAATTTTTGCGGCTGGCCCCGTCCACATCAGCACATCGCTCAGCTTCTGCGCCTGTGCTAAGTAAGTACCTCACACAACCCTACGTCAAATAACCCCAACTATCCCTTTAAGACTCGTGTGGGTTGCCTGATAACTAAAGTTTTTAAAAAGAAAAAACTGTCAAAATATTAAATGGCAGGAGAGAGACCTGGCTGGCACAATAACACTTTTGCCAAACCATTGAAGTATGAGACTTATAAATGAAGCTGAAACACATCATAAAGAAAAGTTATCCTTGTTTAGATTAATGTTTCTGCTCATTTCATCCATTGGGCTGCAAATTGAGTTTGATTGTTTGAGATAAATACTAAAACTAGCATATGTGACAAGTAATAGATATAAATATACTACTTAAAAACACTTTTAGCATATACTCTGAGTTCACTGCTGGTCTACTATGTTTTTGTTCTGTGAATCCTTTCTGTCTCTCCTATAGGTCTGTGGACTTGGATGTCAGCCCCACTGGGTCAGACCCTTCCACCACTCCACTACTGGGTGAGGGGGCACCAGATACTACAGACTGTGGGTCAGCTGAGGGCACAAGTGACGGGATCCCCCTCCAGGAGATCACCTGCCCTGTGGAAGAGACCAGGACTGACCCAGTACTGCAGGAATTCCACGAGCATCATCACAGACTACTGCCCAACTGCAAAAATGCCATTCATGTGATCGATGGGCCGGACCATCGCTACTTCGTGGGCATCATAGACATTTTTACCGTCTACAACTGGAAGAAAAAACTGGAGAACCTGTGGAAAAGCGCCCGTTTCCCAGGCAGGGCTTTTTCCACAGTTAGACCCAACAAGTACTCACGGAGGTTCAGCCAGTGGATACAGAACCACACTCAATGACAAAATGCAGAATATATTCATCACTTGCTGTACGACCCCCAGTGTCCACTGGACGGAGTGTGACTCGTTCTGGCTCTGTCACAGGTGCTGCAGATAATTTGCCGTCATGCCAGGTCTGTTTTCTGCAGGAGCAGCTCATGTCTCTGAAGTGTGAAATTCATTATGATTACATATACTGTAAATACCTATAATCACAGTGTGAAGTATACAATGACAATCAGGGCGGTCAACTATTTCTCCAGGGTGAAAGGGAACCCAGTACAGTGCAGGCAGAGCTTCAGTGAACTTTGGTGTTGGGCACACATGTATTTTAATATTGTTCAATCCAACCAGGTAAAACTGGATTTCTGAGTGAAAACACAGAGGGTGTCTATTATAAAAACTAATGTTAAAGGTAAAAGACGAACTAAACCAACACACCGAATGAAATAATAGACTCTATATTGATGTCAAAACGTATCTACAACTAATCTGCCATTGTCTCACTGCACATGGCTGAGCACCAGTGTTTGCTAACATTAGCTCATAGCTTGTCATTTCATCACCAATATAAAATGTCATATAACACTGATGATGAAAGGGTGCAGCTAGATTACATTGGTTAACTAAACTGTAACTTAAGGCTAAAGTTAGAAACAAGTTAACATTAGCGTTCACACGAAGACATTTGACACAATCTAATTCAGAATAATTCGAACCCTGCCCGTAATAGTTTTCTTTTTGCTGATACAGCTGCTGTTAACGATACAAACATCACAACAATATGCAAACAAGTGTAAATATGCTTTCGGTATAATTCTAAATCACAAAAATTATGCTTTTGAAACATCCAATGTCAATTGAAACACCCCACATCGGCACCCAGTGGACATCTGGGGTACGAGTGTAACCACTCAATAAATGTAGACACTCTGTTCATGTTTGTACAGAAGTATCCCTCTGTGTAATTTCAGGGACTTATGGCAATAGAGACAAATGCTTGGGGAGACCAGGGTAACTGTAGGTGACTGAGGTCCTTCAGTTTTGAGTTTTTTCTTGCTGATGTACTTTTTTCTGTTGTACCGTGGGAAATACTAAAAGCTTTAGTGGGTGATTCTTATCTGTGATGTAATTCACAACAGTTTGTTGAATGTAAAAGTCATTTTTATTTTCAGTCAGTTAAATTACTGTACAGCAGCAGTACTGTATGTTACACCAGTGGTAGCTTCATAATTGTTCAAATCAGTCATTTTAACTGCATGATGTCAGATAAAGGCACAGAGCTACGTTTGTTATAACTAGTATTTTCTATACTCTTGTTGTAATAAAAGGTTAAAGTTCTCTCCATACATTGCCCCATTCATCTTCACTGTGGTTGTTGTGCAAGTTATAGAATCTATGAGCAACGGATTCATGAGTAGATCATTACGTTTAAGCTCTTCACCTACTTGTTTGTACTTTTCAATGAAAATTAGCTCTTCAGCATAATGGAAATTTCCTGTTTTATCCATCACAGTAAAGTCATACAACACATTATTTGGTATTCCTCTTGTACAACCATATTAATAAAAGACTACTACTAATAGCCTACTAATAAAAAAACAACAATAATCATATTGAAAATGATAACATTATATATTGGGACATAATTTTACAACAGAGTCTATAGATTTAATGTAGACCACCACTGACTGTATCTTCACTACAAGTCAGTTGAAACGATAAAGGTTGTGTGCTGATGTTTGTAAATAAAACCGAGACTGTAGAATACTGCAAGACTTCACACATATTTTTCATTTTTCTTTTTTTTTGTTCTTAATTTCTTCCAGCTTTGAGTAGCTCCTAATTTCCCTTGCGGGTCAATGACAGAGGATGTCAAGTTTCTTGGGTTATACAGAGTCAAAAAAACGGGAGGTTTGTGATTTAGTATAATATTGGAAACACCTAAAATATTTGCCTTAAAGAAAATGGAATATGGAACTGTAAAATGAAGTGTTTCTATGCTGAAAATAGACCTGATATGGGGACATGGAGGCTGTGATATACATCTGGCTGTGCGTTGGATATGAGGAAAAGTTTATTAGTGACCGTTCACATTACACTTGTCAAACCTACAATAGGCAGATAGAGGAGAGGTCCTTTCATCATCATACAGACATGAGGGTAACACTGTACTTGAAGCGCACTGTAGGCACAAAAAACATATTAACTTATGTTTTGAACTTATTTGTAAACATTATGAAGTGCACTATAGAGCTTTATGAATCTGAGCTTATTATGGCTGGAACCAGCTATACAGAAAACTGCCCACAAAAGTGACCCAGCATATTACGAAATTTTTATGCTGAATGACTGTAGTGCATTTTGTAGTGCATCTGTGCATGACATGCTTGTGTGAAGTTACCAATCTAAGGCTATCATACAGCTTCATCAGTGTGTGAGCTGATGGAGCTGTTTGATTTTTTCCCCACATCTCCCAGGTGCCTGATGTCTCAGGAAGTCCACGACAAGCAGAAGTTTAAATCACTGAAACTCAAAGTCCACGAAGCAACAAGACACGTTTAGGGTCTTCACCCAATTAAAACTATTTCCTTTTACTGGCAGGTTTGATGCTTACATCAAATTACCGCATCCATCAACAGTTTTGTGTTCTGCTGAAGTGTCCGTGTCACTGATGCTACCCGGCTGCGACATGTCTGTAATGCAAACTCAGTGCATTTCTCAAAGGTTACTGGGCATACTGCATCAACATGTGTGTGTGTGTTGGACCATGGTTAGCAGCCCTGACAGGTCGGCGTAGCTTTGATGGAGGTCGTGGCCAAGGATTATGTGGAGTATTCTTCATCCAGGGTCAACCTCGGATGTGAATCTCCTCATCCTGTAAAAAAGACAAAAAGGAAAGTTGGATTATCACTGGCTTTTAGTTATTTCGTATGTCTGTAAGATGAGTGATGATAAAGCTTCACTTTTACACAAGCTTTGTTTATTCCTTTTGTTCACATTAATGTATTTATTTTCATATATGTTTTATTGAGCCAAAGGAACAGTAAACTGTTGTACCAGTGCTATTAATGTACATTTGCACGTATAAAATAGGTGATATAAAGGTATAAGGATTGTCCTTAGGAGTTGAACATTATCCAAGATAAACAAAAGGAGAAATAAAAAAATAAAAAAATAAATAAACATATACATAATCACACTAAATGAAAATTGACCAAAACAAATGTCTAAGTGCTAAATAATAATAAATAAGGGAGAAAAGATTCATCTGAATCTAAGAGTGCAAACATATACAGATAAAGGAGCCCAGGCGTAGCAGTTTTCTACCTTTATTAGATTTCCTCATTTCCTAAACCTCCTCCTTTCGCTGTCCCTACCTTGTTTACATTCATCTTAACCAAGTACACAGTTTTGTTCGTATACATACTGTTTCAGCAGTGTCTGCCGTCTCCTCTCCCTCTGTCTGCTCACTGCCGGGGGTGAACGCCTCAAAGTCGGACATCGCGCTTTCCACCGCCTCCTCGTCATAGTCTGTCTGGTATTCATCAGACAGCTCCTCTGAAGGCAGACGACAGGAGACAACATCCCCACCCACAGCATTTTAGGATGGTCATAAAGTTACAGACATGTAGCTGACACTGCAGATCTAAACATCAGGCTTCAAAATATGCACCACAGGGACCTACTGTATGTCTACACCTGCATAATACAAATCAAAAGCAACCTTTTATATTAAGATTTTTTTCTACATATATACACATATATGTATATGACATTTTTTGGTTCATGATCTCATATAGTTATTGATAACTAACCTTCAATTAAGGCGTTCTTGACAGGCTCTATTCTCGACACAATCTCCGCCAGGTCGGTGAAAGAGGCGTTTGGACAGGTGACCACCTGAAAGACACACAGCATCATTCCAGTGATGACTTCATCAACTCTTTCTGATTTTACATTTAGAACAGACATCAACTGGCATCAATAAAACAGTAGAATTTAAAACTTCCTCTCCAGACATGTTTTAAACTCTGTAAAAATACTCAGATTACTATTTTGTTTAATGTGGTTTTCATACATAGAAAGTGAAAACAAAAATCAGACACTGGGTCTAAAAAATAAAAAAATAAAATAAAAAGACAGGGTAATGACAGCTGCTGAGATCACCTACATCAACATTAAAAATAAATGATGACAGACAAAGATCCGAGTATTGATACTGATGATTGTCCAGCTTTAGTCTGAAGTTAAAATAAAACAGAACAACTTGATAACGGCTTTAAAAATCTCCTCCCGGGTCAGTAGTGTCTGTAGATTTGACTCACATGGCCAGTTTTGGTTTTGTGGAACTCTTCCTGATGTCTGTCTTTAAGCATGCTGTCCACCACCCTGCTGCGCTGCCACACATCGAACAGTGTTTTCCCGTGGTGGTATCCTACCTCCTGCAGCGACAGTGAAGGGGGGGTTAGGGTGAGATTCAAAAAGCAAGGCCATGGAGGAGGCGTGGGGAATGGTGTTGAGGAACAGAAGTCAAACTCACAGTGATCTCGTCGAACTTGCCAAACTCTAGTGTGCCGTAGTGGTCGATGGGCGGTCGAATGTACTCACAGTATTCACTGTCTTTGACCAGCTCCAGCTGCCGCACGCAGCAGACGTATGCGAGCCGAGTTTGGATCTCTGCCATGTTCAGGACCTGGAAGGAATATTAATTCAGCAATGTTGAGCTGTTATTGATGTTCAGTCCTTCTTGTGGACACGATATGTCAGTAACGCCTTGATGGAACTTCTTCAAATTTGGCACAAACATTCAAGGATGAACTAATTCGATTTTGGTGGTCAAAGGTCAAAGGTTAAGGTCACTGTGACCTCACAAAACACGTTTTTTGGCCATAACTCACAAATTCATACACTAATTATGACACAACTTACCACAAACGTCTATAAGGATAAAATGAAGTGATAACATTTTATATCCAAACGGTCAAAGGTCGTCAGGAAGGAGAGATTGTGACCATATTTCCTGCAACTTGGCTGATTGGTGGAGGGATACAACGGCAAGGCGGTAATTGTAGTTTTTTTATAGGAAACGGGCAACTACAGAGGAGATCTGACATTTACGGCAAAGGTCAGCGTACCTTGACTCTCTCAGCCAGTGGGTTGAATCGCTTCCACAGCAGCCACCAACCGTTCAGGGAGTCGCCGTAGTTGGTCAGGTTGGTCTCATCCCGACTCCCAACATCAATTGCAATCACAACCTTGGCCCCCATGGAGCGAGCCACGTCAGCTAGGTACCAAAACAGGACAAATGCATTTAAAGAGTGTTCAAAGTCTTAGGTACATTTTATAAATAAAGATTGTCAAAAACTTTATGGGCTGTGACCTTTTAGGTCTGCACTTTTCCTAAATATAGCATGTTGCTAAAGTTTTGTTTCATCTACTGTGATGCTTAAGGTCGTCGGTGCAGTTAACAGAAGGGCTGCTAACTACTGTAAGGCAATCCAGTATCAGTCCAAACAAATAAGGCAAATGAATCAAAAATGCTCGGGTCCAAAAACAACAGAAAAACTGATCACACACATCAGGCTACATGAGGAAACGAAGGCTGGATCGCCGGACACACACTGGTGCTAAGATGAACTGGCACACTGACGGTAGGGAACACAGTGGCTGCCGTCGAAAAGTCTTTCTTGCTCAGGAAGGTTCCTAACTGAGTGAAATGACCCGGCAGTATGTAAGTGGCAGCCATGATAAGAGCTGGTCCAATTCTCTAAAGGTTTTAAAAGTGACTCTCAGATACATCTTGGGAAAAAGCTGATCTCCTTTGATAACTAGTGTAATAACTTGTAATATTTTTGTCTTTCCATTCACTGAGCCTCCCCTGAAACAGTTAAGACACCCCCACCACCCCCGGTGAGGCCCCCCTACCTCTGCTCTAAATGATAAGGAAAGAAGCTTTAACACTTCCTATTTGGTCTCCTTTAGCAGACTCTTTGCCATAGCAACATTTAAAAACAATGCATGATTGTTGTTTTACCACAACAGACACACGCTCCAAATCCATAAATAAATATTTCATCTCTTTGAAATCCAGCTAAGAGTCATAATGAAGAATGAAATCTCATTTCAAAAACCCAGCCCACTCCTCACCGGGCAGGTTGTTGATGTAGCCTCCGTCCATGAGTAGATGTCCATCTTTAGGATCACAGAGGGGGGGCAGGTAACCAGACAGTGACATACTGGCCCTGACGTACCGCCACAACGAGCCTGAGGAGGAGAGAGGTAGCAAAAGGGTTAACAGGCTGACAAATATGTGTTTTTAGAGGAGACTCAGTTTATGTATTTTCACTATCTTCAGGTACGGTTGCACATTTGTTCCACAGCTGTCGCCAGAGTTTATTACATGCAAGGATTATGTCATTTTCTCTTGGCCAAGGACATATGTACTGTGTATTGAAATGAAACCAGTGAACATTTAATTTTGGGGACAGTCTCTCTTATCATTAACCCGCCATGCCACCAATGATAAGCACCCAGTCTACCTGGAACCATTAAAGACCACACACAGGGATGAAATGTCATGTGTCATTTTGTGTTTTTCAGAATTAGACAGACCGTCAGTGTGAACTCTCATGGAGGAGGCTGTGATATCTGTTGTAATGTTGAAGTACGGCAGCCACAGGTCCTGGCAGAAGAGAGCCGGAAAAAGCAACGTTTGTGATCATATTTGTAACATCGGCCATTTGTAATCAGACAATGAGTCCATCAATGCTTTATTTCTTTTACATGAAACTTTTAGTTGCACATGTAAAACTCAATAGCTTATTATTACTGGCAGCTTGAAGATTTGGAGTTGGTAAAAAAAATATTTTGCTTTAAAGAAAGCCCTGACCTTACCTCTATCTGTTTGTCCTTGAAGACAGAACTGATGCTGGAGTTAAAGGAAGCTCCAGAAAACATGGAGGTGACCGGGTACGTCAGATCTAATAGCTTCTTAAAGTAGGAGGTCATATCCTGAGGAGGTAAAGAAAGGTGTGGACTTATGTTCACGGGACAAGGACTGAGTGGAAACCAAGGGTCAAATTTGAAAAGAGAAAACATGAAAGAAGTTTGTCACGTCATAATGACCAAAAAAAAATAACAAAAAAACAAAAACAAAACTTGATATACGACCATTTTCTAATAACGGTGAGGAAATTTGAACCAGAGACATTGATCATTGACAAACACTTCTGAACTTTAGTACTTTCATGTCTTCAGTGTAATGTCAGCTCACCATGGCCCATTCACGAGCCCGGACCCTCATCCGACTGTAGCTTTTCTCCTCAGCGTACAGCGCTCCCATGAAGGACCCGATGGAGGTTCCCCCCACCATGTCGATAGGGATCCCCGCCTCGATCAGCGCCCGCAGGATGCCGACCTGAGAGCAGCCCCTGAAAATAGATCCATCAAATAACATCACACACGATATCTGATGTCACATTTTATTCAAATACTATCAAATAATAAATAACAAGTTTAACAAGTCTCATACTTAAACCTGCAGTGAAGTTTGATGTTCTTGTGATTATGTAAAGATATAACGTGTGAAATCATTCCAATAGGAACATGTTATTTGAAGTTTCAGCTACGTTAAATGACTTGTTAAAATTGCTAGATTGGAGCCAGAGTAGTTTACAGAGCCACAGATAGGCGGCACTATCCACACAAACCCATTCAAATAATGGAGGCTAGGACCAAATATATACTCTAAATATTTAGTTCTAACCTTGGTACAAACAGGCACATGTAGAAGCATAATCTACATAACTGATGTATTCATTGTTTAGCAGTTGTCTCATGAATACAGCCCCTACCTTGTCAGAGCTCCAGGACAAGCCAGAGCAGTGAGGAAAAGAAACACATCAATCAGAATAGAAACAGAATCAGAATACACCTGCTTATTGGAATCTACATATTATGCACATGATGTATTGATGTAAACTGATTATTAGTTGTCTGTGTTAATACTTGTGTGATGCAAGCATGGGGGTTGATAAAGTTTTTGTCTCTTCTTATGCTAAACTTTAATACTGTATGGAGTCATTACATGTGAAGCACTTAGCAACAAATGAGAACTAGAATCTCCTCGTGGTCGTCTGCCTCCTCCACTCAGACCAGGTTACATCCCTGTTTATCCAGAGTCGTATAAAATATCAACCATTCGTGTGAAGTCTTGGGTTATGGCTTGAGTCCCAATGGACATTTTACCAAATATGATGGGATTCTCAAAATATTTTTTTTGACAAAATAAATTAAAAAAATGTAATGATGTAGCAATGTTCATGAACCTGAACCCTGAATACTCTGAATTGTAAATGCCCAGTGCAATGTTCGTATTAGTGCTTTCCTTGGACCAAACATTTGCTACAGCTAATGTTCAGGCAAAAAGTGAGAATGACACCAGAGACAGTTTTATGCTCTCTTTCCTTTGATTTCATATAAAACATTACAAACCAGCCAGTAAAGTGACAAACAACAACTGTCTGTGCGCGGTTTACTGATCTCACTTCATTCAATTTCAATCACTTTTCTCCATTTTTCAGGTTGGTGTAATTTATTTGTTTCAACTCAAACTTAAACCCTACATTTCATAACTTCACAGTGTTTACACTTCACAACTGGACAATATCATAGCTCATATGTACAAGTACCAAATTACCAGAGTAGTGTATTTGATCCAGCTTGTGATTGCAGAGTATATGATTGGTCCTCGAGGCTAAATCTGGTGGTGCCGGTGTGTTAAATGTGTTACTATAAGAAGCTGCAGTACCTGGCACCCCCTCCACCAAGTACGAGGGCGATGGTGTTTCCTGTCAGGATCCTGGCCAGGCGGGAGAAGTCAGAATGACGATCTGGAGATTTTTCAAACACACGCTGGTACAGCTCTCTCTGCAAATCAAACACACACACACACACAAACAGAAGTGAAGCATTCGTAAACTGGGCTAGAATCGCCCATAAAAAGCCTCAGTGAGGTGGTGGTTAATACCAGCTTGGGTAAACTCCTCCTGGAGAAGACCCTGCGGGGGCAGGACAGGTGATGGTGTCTGGAGATCCAGCTCCGCATGTTTAGCCACTCGGCCGTCCCTTTGGGTGGTGGGCCGTCCTCCCTGTGCAGTAACACCAGCTGCTTCTGAGCCCGAACCGCACTGCCCTCCAACATCCGCTCCAACTACAGGTGGAGAGGAAGAAGAAGAAGAAGAAGAAGAAGAGCTTTTCAGTGTGATCCACTGCAGGGTGGCCAAGTAACAGAGAGAAATGAAAACAGTGTGACGGTGTGGCTGTAGCTCTAAGTCAAAGTGAAGTTGTAACTTCAGAGCAGTAACTGGACGGCTCCTGAGCCGCAGCCGCCCTGATGCAAATGCGAGTTCCTTTTTTCGATTCCCTGCTGCCTTGGAGTCCCATGAGTCTTTTATACTTTTTTATGCCTTTAAGTAATGACTTTATTGTTGGACTGCTGAAAAGACTGGTGTACATGAGATTAAAGCATTTCTCATGGAATTGCTGTAGTAGTAGTAGCACTCAGCGAGACATACAGATTCCAGGCTGTTTCATAGCTTTTAAAAAGGTTGACGCTGCTTTCCCATTTCTTGCGCAATGTTTGGATGAATTTTGAAAAGTAGCCGATAGCAGACTTGAGTTTAATGCAGGAGTGTTGCAGAGAAAAGGGAAATAGTGACTAGACTTGTGAGCATCAGCAACAATGTTATGAGGGCCTGGCGGCTTTGGTAAAAGGTTCCATGCTAAATGAAAGAGCTGCCATTCCGGTTATCCAGAAGAAAATAGTGGCGGCCTTCAGATCAAGTTAAAGGGATTCAGGATTTTTCACTTTCTTAACATTGCGAGAGTTTTGTGTTGTTTAGCCTGGTGCAGGTACTGGTCTGCTGAGTGCCTTTCTAGTTGCTTATGTGTTCAACTTTTCATTTGCAAGAGAATAAATGTGCTTATTTATAAAATTTATGTAAATATTTACATATTTCTTGATAATCATCAGTCAGTGCAATGCAGCACATAACAGAGCGCAATGGAGCAGTTTTTCTGTGAGTGGGTTCCTGTCTCGTGCACGTGCACAAGACACACACATGCATGCGGGTGTTGTAATACAGTCCTGCCAACTGTTTCACACTATTTGTCTGATCAGCAGGCGGCAGTAACGCACCAAGAAATGCAGTGAAGAAGAAGAAGAAGACTGCAAGCTAGAAAACTGGGTGTAAACAATGCAAGATTGTAAAAGTTTGTTTTTTTTTTACAGACAAATTTGAAAATGACGGAAAACAGAGTTGAGATTTTGTGTTGTGTCTTGCTAGAAGGAAACATCTCCTGTGCTTACTGCTGAATGAAAACTAACTAACTAACTAAAAATAAGCACATTAACACTAACCTCGCCCAAAGCGGGCTCCTGTTCTCCCAGTCCCACAATGATGATGCAGTCAGCCTGCCGGATGCAGCGCTGGGTCCAAGGTGTGAGGCTAGAGTCGGACTGGTAGAGGACAATGCGATGGATGTCTTCCTGCTGCCCGAGCCAACTGGACAGACGGTACTCGTGGACACTTTAGAGGAGAAGAACAACATGTCACCTGTTACTGCGTGTACATGTATTCAACTGAAATAACATCTGTAAAACTCTAACTATTAAAATACATCATCTCAGTTAACATCTTGTTTTCAGAAAAAAAAACAGACATCATAGTCGGGATGCCTCACGGGACTTCGTCTCATTTGGCAGGACTTATCTATTTACAGTTTATTCACTTGATCAAATGTCTACCTGTCCAGAGCAGCAGAACCTAGTCGCTGTTTGATGATGTCACTCGTCAGGAGTTGAGTGGGACCTTCAGAAAACAGAAACACATCCATCACGTTTTTGAAACAAGGCCGATGAAATTGCTGTGAATGAAAGGGAGGCACAATGTATCATGATGGAGAATCAAAAGTAGATCATCCTAACCCCTAGATGGGGAGAGGGGTGTGTTTTGATATGCAGTAGGTGTGAGCAGTTAGTGCTGCAGGTCTTTACTTCTGTGCATCTTTATCTGTGTTTCACTGTCACTTGCTTGGTACAGCCTTGGACTTTCTTTATTTTGCTATATTTTGAGTTGAGGCCCTTTAACAAAACCAACCATCACAATATCTAAGTATTTGTTTCACGCTGAGAACACACTGCCTGCATGGCGTGAGCGTGGCGGCTGACGTCACTGACCTGCTGCAGCTCTCTCTCTCTACATAGAGTTTACAGGTTACTGGAATGTTGGATTTCTTTTCATTTTAAATCAATTCCTGATTTATCTTTGACAGAAAACATAAAATGTCTCTGTCTCCACATGCAGCTGCTAAAATGGTTAAAAAATATATTTATATTTTTCATGTCTATCAGATTCAGATTCAGCCTGGACATAGACAGCTATGGCGGAAGCAGCTGCATGTGGAGACAGCTGCACTATAGCAACGCACACACCACACATCCAGTGTGTTCCAAACCTTATAAAACAAAAGTGCAATATTGTGAAGCAAAAAATTTATAGATGTCTCTTTTAGGACTGAACAGTGCAAACCAGGAACTGGGACATCAAAGACTGTCTCCTCTGATCCGACCTGACAGAAGGGCGACTGTGGCACAAGTCAAAGTCTCACCATGGGGAGAATCTGTCACAACACATAGTGCATAACAGGTAAACTACTGTGTGTGTGCATGTGTGTGTGTGTGTGTGTGTGTGTGTGTGTGTGTGTGTGTGTGTGTGTGTGCGTGTGTGTACCAATGCCACTGAGTGCATGCTGCAGCTCCAGAGTGAAGGAAGTGAGAGGAACCTCCTCAGACACTGGCAGGATGGCCACAGTGGACAGGTTGGAAGCTGGATTTCCAGCGTCCCATTTACTGGTGGGGGTGGTGAGAGCCAGACTCCGAGCTGCAGGGCACAGGATTGTTTCTCTTATTGGATAGTTTAGACAGTAAATGTACTGTAATATACCCATATACTGTTTAATGTTTCTTATTTTAATTAAAGTACCAGTCTAGCTTACATATGATAACTTATGTTAACTTTCATACTGAACGGCAATTCCATCCTGACACACTGTAACAGAGAGAGAATACGAGTACCGGCCAGAGGTCCGTTGATCTGCTGCATGTTGCCCAGTATCTTCTGTCCCAGCAGATGAATCAGCCGAGTGACGACTTGAGGATACCTCCTCTTGATGGAGTTCAGAGCTCCTTCAGGAAGCTTGGCCAGCTCGGAGTCTCTGACAGCGTGGACCGTGGTGGCTCGGTTCATGTGTGTCACAGCCTCAACCTGATCGATCCAGGCAGCAGGTGTTAGTTACTGAAATGTATTTCCCCTAGAAGTTTGTCCATATTTATTTCTAAAAAATAATTTCCTTCCATTTATTTTCTTTTATTTTAAGTTTGAAATTCAAGAATTCCACCCACACAGGACCCCACTTTCTGATCACTTACCACACCAATTAAGTCCCCGCGGCCATACTCTCCAGCCAGCTCCTTCTTCCCATCATCCTTTGCAATGACAGAGCGCAGTCGGCCGCTGAGGACTATGAAGGTGCTGTCTGACTTGTCTCCCTGCCTAAAAGCAATAAGGAAAAATCACAGCAAAATCAAACACTACTCCACTCACATACTGTTAATTATAATTTTATTAATTTAATATTTTCTCATTCTCCCTGCATAAATGTAACAGACCGACATGACAGACTTCTTGTCCTGTTTTCTTTGTTGTTTTTGTGTCTCCAAAACACAACGTGGACATTAATTATCAGGAGTAACTAAACAAACAACAGTTTCCATGGAGTAATTAAATGCAGTCTGTAACTTCTGCCTCTAGGCGTCTTTCAATCAAAACAATATCAAAAGACAGCAATGGGTGATGTCACGAAATAGCGTGGGATCATGGGAGTTGTTGTCTTCACCACCATTGCTGTAAGCTTCTCCTGGTTTGGGTTCCTACAGTGTCAGTGGTTCAGGAAATCAAACAGATTCTAACTGTTAAAAACACTGAATGAAGCAGTTTGACATTTAAAGTCAGTGTTTGAGCGACGCTGTACGGAGGACAGAGACTCAGGGAAGAGTTGGAGCTGAGATTGATGCTAACCTTTGTCCTGATTGTTTCTCTGATAACTTATGAACCAGACGTTCAGCAGGTTTTTATCAGCAGCTGAATTATCCACAGAGGTGTCCTCCTCTCCATAACAAACACACCAGGGGATTAAAACTGGTAGGAACAAGGAATAAAGCAGTTTCACTTTAAACATCAGAGATTTAGAGACACTCTTCAGTGACACAGGACAGGAGGTCTCCAGCAGCTGGGAGCTGAGCTGTCTAACATTTCCTCAGCTTGTTTCTCTGATAACTTCAGATCCAGACGTCCGACGACTAAAATCCTTCATCTGGTTCAAATATAGAGCTGAAAACCACCAAGGTGTAAAAAGTGTATGTGGCTTAAAACTAGATAAAAGTCAATGTTGAGCTTCTGTCAGACAAACACAACACAGACACATGCACATACAGGATATGATGTCATTGTCAGGAGACCAATGAAGCGTTACCATGATTAAAAATGTAAAGAACATAACTCAACAACATATAGAACATAGATCTAGTTGTTTTTTAGACATTATAATGTGGAAAACTATATTAGTGAGGTATTAATAGTTTTGGCTCCATAAAGTAGATACCTGTAGACAGCACGGCCGGCCTCCACAGCCATCCAGTCCAGGGCAAAGTCGATCTGTCTGACAAATGGTGACACCCTCTTCACCACAGTGTGAGCCACGTTCAGCACCACCCTCGGCTCCTCACGCATCATCCTGAGAAGGTTGAAGACACAGATGTGTTTGTGTGTGTTTGAGCCCCAAAGAAATGACTGAATGTTTTCTGTGTGAACTCGACCCTACTCATAGAAGTGAGCCTTGGATATGGAGAGGAAGGTGCAGTCTCTGTGAGCTCGGACGGTGAAGATGAGGGGCTCCCCCGTGAGAACGGCCAAGTGACCCACCATCTCGCCTGGGTGGGTGACAAACAGAAGGGTCTCGTCCTCGCGGTCAATCATACGCTGGTAAACGTGGAGCGCACCTGAGATGACAAAGCCCACGCTCACATCCTGTAAGCCGTGTGGAGAAGAAAAATCAGATTACATATCAGTTCATCTGTAAAATGAACTGATGAAACCAACGAGTACAGTAGCCTTGATAACTTGTTTGCCTGCCTCAGTGACGTTTCATGTTTGCTGTCCCAAAACTTCAAACTAAAATTCAATAATGATAAGTCTGAGATCATGCTGACTTCAAACTCAGATAAAGAGAAAAGAGGAAATCTAAACGAATCTAAACTAAACACAATCAGAACTTAAGTCTCATTTTCAGTTTCCGGGGGAAACAAATCTAAATCTAAATCTACCTGTGTGGATTCAACTAAAAGATGCTACTGGTATGAAATAAACATTACAAATGAATCAGAAGCGTCACATTTAATATTAGTTGGTCAGTAATGTTTAGTAGTATGTATTCCATATTGCAAATTCTGCTTTGATTGATTTATGGAAGTTTGTTGGTCTTACTTTGGCTATTATACCTGATTATGATTTATAGGTGAGGTGAATATTATTGAATAATATTATTTAAGCATAGTGCTGCAAACTAGAATGCCAAAGTTATGGTTTATTGAGAATTTTAATTAAGTATAACTAAATGAATATATTATAATCAGATCAGGCAGGCTACATCATTAGCGTCTTTTAAAACATTATTTTATCGGGAAGCTTTTATGAATGTTTGATATGTTGTTGTGTTTTATTTTCCCATGATATGGACAATTTATATTTTCCTGTAACTTACTTCTATTTTCTGTTTTAACTGCTGTTTTTAATTTCCCATTTTTCTTTCTGAGAAGCACTTTGTAATTTTTTTGTTAAGAAACGTGCCATGTAAATAAAGTTTATTATGATTATAATTATTATAAAATAGTTTATAGAGCGCAAGCAAAGCGTGGTTTGGACTAATGTTAGTTCACTATATTCTGCAGGGCTACATGCTTTTATTAAAGAGGATTTCTCCTGAACAAGTCCTTGAAGAAAAGATGATTCAGTGGTGTTGAATAAGCTAAGTGAATAGAGAGAGTATTATACAGTATATACAGTGAGAGAATACAGAGAATATGGTCCATATGGTTCTTGCTGATATGTATCAATAGGAGCTGAGTTTCCAAACCCCGCTTTGTTTGCCTTATTTTTGTTAAACCTTGAAGTTGCACTGGTCAATATTCTGTCAATATGAGTTTCTGTCAGTGTTTGCTCAACAGACCGACCTGGTCTCCTTGATGGGCCACAACAGTGCCAGCTTTGACCTGGCGGAGAGTCACCCGTCCCTCCAGCAGACTGTGGTCCTGATGACAACAAATGACAAGTTAAAGACATGTGATAACTGTCTGACCAATCACGGATTCAGAAATTTAAGACCATTAACAGATCAGCTAAATATACTGTACTATACTATATCTACTTTACTAGAATATTTTATTTTAACTTCCATTTGTGGGATCAGTAAGTGTGTAATGAAGTTGTGCAGTACATGTGGTTTGTATTTCAAGCTACCTGTATTTGGATGACCTGCAGCAGATCCTTTTTTGCAGCTTGGAAAATGGCATTGACTTTATTGTGGTGGGCGTTTGCTCCAGCATCGCTGTACTGGTAAACAGCAGATGGAGTGTGCTGCATTGTGACACTCTTCTTTAGAATAGACTGAAGAGACAGAGAGACACAGGAAAACGTAATGGCCGCAAGGAAGACAGTAGACCACAAACTGGACACTCATTCTTAGTAACCCATGCATGTGCAGTACACCAAGATAACCCAATAAATCTAAATGTACTAAATATAACATTATTCTGTAAGTAACCACTGCTCAAATACAACATCTCAACCAGAAAGCCTCAAGAAGTATCTGTTTATTTTTGGCTCGACCGCAACAGCAGGGCAAATGTCCCTGACTGAGTGAGTGACTGAGTGACTGACTGACTGAGTGACCATAGTTACACCGTCTGTCAGCCACATGCCACTTGACTGAGCTGTAGTCTCCCCATTGGCCGTTTCTCTTTCAGAATGATTTGGCACAAACAGTTTCTATTGTGTGTTGCCTGCAGTAACTGCTAAGTTAAAGAAACTAGCAGATGTGAATAACATGTAAACAACAGCCAGCCCTCCCTGTATAATAAATATCTCCCTGCCATCCAACCTGTCTGGACTGTAACCAGAGAACTTCTAACAGTGTGTGAAAGAAATGTCTTATCCACAGACCTTCATAGGACTGTGCGGCATCATCTCCTCTTTGGCAAGTCCAGCCCGTTCATAAACTCTGTTGAGGTCAGCTGACATTTCACCTGCACGACACAAAAAAAATCACAATATTTTGAGCATTAGAGTTTAGTATTAAAGCATTTAAAAACGCATTTTCCTGTGGAACCCTTTGCTCATAGGCTTGATTCCAAGTTAGCTGATTAAACATTCATTCATTGACTCTGATGAGCAGTGGGCCTTGTGTATGTTACATTAACAGTAACATCAGTTGCAGTTATTGATGATGCAGTTTGATAATAATTATTGATGACATGCAAAACGACTCAAACACACATGGAACTGGCACAAAGTTGGACACGTTTGTGACATTAACTTCAGGAAAGTTTCTAAATGTTTGTCTTAAAATGTAATGACTACTTTTTTCACATTTCTTCACTTTTCCACGTGTAATGTTTCTATTGTAATATTATACATTGTTTGGATCCACTTAGAAAAGCTAATGGCATACAGTCAACATAGTTTATTGAATTGCATATGTCCTATTGTTTGATGAAGTATTAGGGCCACATTGAGGAAAAAAAAGAAATCAGAAAATCTGACAATAAAGTCATAATATTATGACAATTAAAAATGTAAAATCTTGAGAGAAAAAATTTAATTTAATTAGAATTATATTACAACAACCTATCAAACAGGTGAAAGGACAGTCAGTGTCAGCCTGAGCTGCTTCTGGCAGCTGCTGTTTGTCTGTCTAAATATAGAACAGACTCAGTTTCTTCACAATGTTTTCAATGTCCTGATGCTGATGATGCTGATGATGATGATACTCATGAGCCAAAAGATGAAGGGTCTGCTTATTTTTGAAACCTCAGCTGCAGTATAACTTCACAGGATGCTCCACGTTCCTCATTTTAGAACTTCTGATATTTCCCCTCTAAAACAACCAAAAATTACTTTACTTTACTACAACTTTATTCTCACAATATTATGACTTTTTTTCTTGTAAAATTATGACTTCATTCTTTTAATATTATGACTTTTTCTCTCATGGAATTATGATGTTATTCTTGTAATATTATGCCTTTTTTCTTTAAATATTATGACTTTATTCTTTAAAATTACAACTTTATTCCAGTAATTTCAGATTTTTTTTCCTCATTGTGGCCTAATATTCCATCGTACTATTGAGACAAGAAAGGCACTGAAAATAAAACATTAAATATGTTTAAGTATAAAAAAAGTCACTGTGTGTGTGTATGTACCTGTAACAGCCATTGGGGTGGAGAGAGAACGAGATTTCTTGTATTTTGATGAGGACATGTCAGAGAGGCTGGACTTTTCTGTTAAAGTGGGTATGAAGAAAACAGAGAACTTTAGTCAACCACTGCTGCACACACACATTAATGCAAACTGGGAATGCTGTTGTTTCTGACCTGTGTCTGCTTTTTCTGAGGCCAGATCATCAGAGTGTGAAGGCTGCCTGCGGAAGCCTCTGTTTGAATGAGCTTCACCCAGAACATGAGCCACTGACACCAAGGAAATGGCTTGGCTCTCCTGTAACACACATCCATCAATATTAAGAAAAAAACAAACAAAATAAAGTAAATTTCAAATATAGTTAGACTGATATTATACCAAGTCAGCCAAAGTGTGGTTGTGACCTAATGGGTTTATTTCATATAATCATATTCTATGATAAATGGACTGTCACATTTTTGTTGCATAAATACTAATGTGGAGAGGGACTGAAAAAAAGTTTCAAAGCTTGACACCAGTCTGTACGTGTATTGATTCTTCTATGAATGTGAGCAACTCTTACACTACTCTTGTTATTACTCTTGTTTTGTATATCAGAGAAGCAGAGCTGCACAGAAATAAAACAATAAGTGTGGGGTGGATAATGTCAGTAATACACAAGATAAAAGCGAGGTCATCTAATCGTTCACATTTTTGCACTCCCTATGTCAGACCGCGCAGTCTGGAGCACAGGTTACAGTACCGGGTTGAAGAGCTCAGTAGTCAGGCCAAGGTAGTTGTGTAAGGCAAGGAAGGTCACTCTCTGAAGACGCACCATGATTATCTACAGAGGACATGAGGGAAACAGGACAACACAGAGAATGAAGAGACTGGACCGTTCATATAAAAAGGAAAAGAAACAGTAGGAAATTGAAAAATATTCAGAAAATATCTGTGGTTTTGTTGCCTGTTGTGCACTGGCTGATATGGAACTTTACCTGAATGACTCGAACCAGGGTTTCAGGATATTTCTCAAAGACTGACTGGAAGGCTGCAGCTGGAAGACGCAGAACAGTGGAGGGAATTGCAGCTCTCGCTGACACCGTCTTGTAAGGTGCCGGATAGCCCTGAAATACAGTAAAACACAGATAACATACTGTGTGGAGAAAGAAGGATCCTATTGTCAGCGAAAACCTTCACAAAAATGAGTTAGGTTGTACTCCATGATGTCAACATGAATAGAAAATACACATATATATATATTTACAGTATATTGTAGCATTATAGTATAATGTATAAAAGTTTAAAGTATAAGTCAGTAAATGTTGGTAAAAACAAGCTTCAAACTGAGAGCTTTTACAGGTGTTCAAGTCATACCAGAAACAAGCTAAAGCACTAAGCTCAGACCAAATGACCCAAATTAAAGCTGATCTAACCGCCCGTTGTGTGCAATAGGACCACTCATGGGCCCCAAAAGCACTTTCTTTGACCAAAATATGAATTTTGAATGTCATGTAAATAAATCGGTCCAATCCTGCTTCCTCCAGTTGAGAAACATTGCTAAAATCAAATCTTTACTATCATTTCAAGATCTAGAAAAAAATCCTCCATGTTTTTGTTTCCTGTCGTCTTGACTACTGCAATTCACCGTTCACTACCCTAAATCGTTCTTCTGTGTCTCCAGCTGGTTCAAAATGTGGCTGCCAGACTGCTAATGAATACATAGCGTAGGTCACATATTACACCAGTGTTGGCAAATCTATGCTGGTTATCCATAGAGTGCTATAATAATAATAATAATAATTAATCTCTCATACAATTACATGGGCTGGCACCATCTTACATATCAGAGTTATTGTGTCCACTGATTACGGGGAGATCCCTGAGGTCTACTGACCAGCTTACTGTCCCGAGGTCGAGGCTATAAACCAAAGGAGACCGTGACTTTGCGGTTGTGGCCCCCACCCTCTGGAATCGTCTTCCTCTAGTCATCAAAAATGTCATCTCAGTTTACAGTTTAAAAGCTGATAAAAACTCACCAGTTTCAGAAGCACTTTACCATGTAATGTGCTTTATGTGATTGCCCCTTTTGTAAATTTATTGTTTTTATAATTTTGCTTTTATTGTTTTTATATTATCTCTATTATTTTTTTCCCTAATTAATCCTAAATTATAGGCGTGTTACATATGAGGAGGAACCACCATGTGTACGTTTAAACATGCCTGTATAATAACAACAAACAAAAGGAGGAAAAGGGTGATGAGTGACAGACAGACTTCAGACATACAGTAATTATGTCCAGGATACTGAGCAGACTGTGAACGCTGTCTCCTGGCAAAACTTCCTTCACCACTGCATCTGTACCGTCCTGCAGAAAGACAACAATCACATTTCAATATGGATGAAGAGCAACAATCAGAGTACAGATGAGAATTTATACACATTTACCACTAATCCACCACTGAGAGCGAAACGTCTTTATGCTCTTACACTCTCATGGATGCACAGCTCCAGGCGGCCATCTTGAACCACGTAAATACTGTCATCAGTGTCACCTGGTCGGAAGAGTGCCTCTCCCTGGTGCAGCTGAATCAGCACCATGTGACGACACAGCTCCAGGAAGAGAGGCTTCTCGAAGTGGCCGAGCACCCTGGTTACAACACAATGTGTACAAATGCTGTCGTTATATCACTGCTAATGATATTTACCAAAATTTACCAAAAACACTACGAGTAATCCAGTTTACAGTGTTCTCACGATAAAGAATACATTCAGTTATGCAATGTGCAACTTTATGTAGATGACACTATTTTATATGCCACTGGCACATTGCAAATGTACAGTTTGCTGGTAAAAATATATGCTATTCTGTAGGTCAACAAAGAGTACCCAGCCTACTGCCCATATCCAAGCCCTTCATGGTTATGATTACGGTGATATTTTTTATATGTATGCTTCTCCCACCACACTGAAGCCTCTTCATTACGCTTCATCACAGGTCACACTTTTCTAACTCATCATTCCATCCTATATAAAAAGCTGGGATGGTCCTTACAAACAGAACGGAGCAGCATTGTATGTTGTTTATTTATAAGGCTCCGCTCTCTGGTAACATTTAAACACAGCACTTACAACATCAGGTCACAGGACATTTTAACTAGCTGAACCTCTTGTTCACACTGAACTCGGAAAAACTGGTTTCAAACACTACACTGCGTACAGATGGAATGAACTCCCAAAAAAATATGAAGTTATACGCTCTTATTTCATTGGAACAGTTTAAAATGTTGTGCTTATGTATCTACAATCACACATGCACATGCCTTTTTAATGTGAAAATATATAATGTATGTCTGTGAATATATATATTACATATATTACAATATAAAATCTTTGTACACAGGTCTCTCTTGAAAAAGAGATGCTGATCTTTACTTTTAAAAATAGCTGTCTGTCGGGAATGCAACACAAGAAGAAGAAACACTAGTTAATCTGTTAACTATTTTGACTGTATCATGTTGTTTTAATAAAGAAGAGTAAAGACTTATACAAATGTTTTCCAACACGCTAATCCCAAACTCATGATCAAATTTGATCATATGTGATACGTGTAGATCGGATCAGCTCTTCTCAATCTGTGCAGGCATCATTTGCTGTGGATCCATTCTGGGTGGGTGTGCAATTGGAATATTAAGCAGGAAACGCAGGCTCCACCAGAAACAATGAAAACAACTACATTGAGACTTTTAGTCTCATTCTATAGTGTTTCTATAAAAAATGGTCATTTTCAGTGGAAGGACTTCTGTTTTTATTTAGTTGAGTTTTTTCTTTTGAGAAGAAGATGGTTACCATAGGAACTTTCATCCTTTTCATAGTAACTGTCTATCAACATTTATACTTGTTTGAAGTCGAAATCGCAACAGCTGGTCTATAAAATAATAAAATGTCAGAAAATAGTCCATCAATTTCATAAAGCCCAGTGTGGTATCTTCAAACTGCTAGTTTTGTCCGACGGACAGTACTGAAACCAAAGACTTTTTATTTACAATCACACAGCAGGAAGCAGCCGAATGTTGCATTTGAGAAGCTGGAACAGGAGAATATTTGACATTTTGGCTTAAAAAATTACTTAAACAAACAAGTGTTCACCAAAACAGTTAGCCATTCATTTCCTTTCACTTGTCTTTGATTGATTGACTAATCATTTCAGTCTACAAATCACTTTTTAAGTCTCCACTGACTCTTCATTATGTCTATATGTTAGATAGAAACATTGTCCCTGCTCGTGAGGTCGTTTTGCTTACCTGACATTTTTCAGCATGTACAGCACCTCAGAGGGGAGATGGGAGTTCTGCACATCAAACTCAGTCAGGTCAGCCTCCAGCAGACTGGGAGGGGGCTCCTTGGGCTGCAGGGTGGGGGGCTCCCTCCGAATACGCAGGATTCTAACAACACACACATCCTTCATCTATTAATGTTTCATTTTTTACTTAAATCCTCTTGAATCCTCTTGAGAGGAGCGACACTGCAAACGTTTCTCTAATGTTATGTATATATAAAAACCTATTCAAATTTGGCTCGAACATTCGCTAGGACTCAAAGATGAACTGATTATATTTTGGTCAAAGGTCAAAGGTCAAGATCACGGTAAGCTCTCAAAACACATTTTTGGCCATAACTCATGAATTCAAACACTAATTATGATGCAATTTAACTCAAATGTCTGTAAGGATAAAATGAAGTGATGACATTGTGTATCCAAATGGTCAAAAGTCAACTTCACTGTGACATCATAATGTTATGCAATGCTGTAACTCAGAGATTGTGACCTGAACTGAATCACTGAATTACTCTGTTGAAAAAGTATTTAGAATTACTTGGAGCTGAATTTGTTCATCATTCATCAGATTAGATACAACATATAGTGGTGACTGGCTTTGGTAATATCTTACATTACCTTTCATTGGCAAAATAATCTCACTTCAAGGTCCAACAAAGTGAATCTTGAATTGACATCATTTTGTCAAACACTGTTCCTGTAGCTGTTCCTAAGATGAAAAATGGACAGTTTGTCTTTTGTCTACAAACCAGGCTTAAACTAGAGACTCACTTGCGAGCTATAGACAGGACTTTGGTCCTCTTCCTCAATCTCTGCCGGGAGGCTGAGTTTGAGTTTGATGCAGGAACTGAGGACAACGTTTGAACCTGCAACAGCAAGACAATGAAATGTTTGGTGATTTGACATGTTTGCATTCACATGATGCTTGACAGAATGAAAACAACACTTTCCCATCACATTGAATGGTTTAAGGTCAAAATACATTTCTGATTTCCCGCCATCGAGATCTCTCAGGTCATCAAGGAGCTTTTATATTTGTAGAAGCAGCATTCAGGTCTTATGCACCACACAAACCTGAGGTCAGTTGCTCCTCAGTTCTTTTAACTGCAGGCTTGAATTTGACTTTTATTAAGTTTAATGTAACTGCACCATCATTTTTTAATTCTTCTGTTTATTCTGTTGTTTTCCGTTTTAGCTTATTTTTTCTTCATTTTTTAAAATCTTTTGAAATCCCATTTACTCTATGTCTTCTTAATTGCCTTGTGTTTTTTATATCTTGCTTTATTCAGTAAAGCACTTTGAATTGACTTGCTATATAATTAAACTCGTTCTAGCAACAACATCAGGCCAAAAGTCCTACAGCAACATAACAAATATGAAAGGCCATCGCCAACAGTTAATCTGCTTGGACTCAAGCTGCAACTGATGATATTTCTCCTGATAAAATTTACTTTTAGAACATGCATCACACTGAGACAGAGTAGTAGCCTGAGTAGAAACTCTTTTCTTTCTGCAGTTTTCAGCCTTCCAACATTTGCCTCATGTCAGTTCAGTATGTGTAGTCTAGCTAAAGAAACAGTGTATGTAACATTAGTTATGAATTCACAAAGTTTGTGTGATGGTAACATACTCATCCGAGATGGACAGAGTGGCACTGACAATGTAATAAAGAAGGAGTAGCTGAACATTTGCCGTATGATATTTGTACATAGTGTTAAACCTAAAGTGTAAACAGATTGAGTTGAGTCACGGAGCCGAGCACCAGCTTCTGAAAGGTAATTACCCAGTGATGCTTTGACAAACCTAGGTCATTTAACAACATCCCGAATCCTTTAAGACTTTTCTAACCATCTGAATTAAAACAAGACGAGGTCAAACCCCAGTACATGGCTGGACCGTGTACAGTCAATGTGAGGACCTAGTTGAAAACTGTTGTGGAACTGGTGTAAACAACTGACATCTTTGCATCTTATTTACCCTCTGCTTAGTATCAGCTGGTTTCAGCCCTTTATATGTTTGCTTCTCTCTCTGTGCTCACATATACAGTATTTTAACCGTATTGTAACCGTTTCAAATTAAAAGCCCTCTAGCATTTCAGAGGACAGAAACCTCTCATTTCTGATCAGGTCTTTTATTGCTTGTGCTGCATTAAACGTATTGTCTCATTTCCTGTTGCTGGTGTTTCTGTTGTTTACCTGCTATTCAGATCAGCTAGTTTCTTTAGCAGTTAGCGTTTACTTCTCTCTCTCCCTCCCTCTCTCCTGCTCTCTCTGCTCGGTGTGTCTTATGTTTAGTTATTCCTCTGCCTCCTTTAGTAATAATGAGACAATGGAGGCGAGGCTCAGTGTATTGGAAGCGCTCCTCCTCTTCCCTGCAGTTCCCAGTAAAGTGCCTGAAAAAAGAGGTGTAGCCCTAAAACCACGGTCGGCTCCATACATGGTCCAGTCATGAATCAGGTTTATACCCAGTCTGTTTGAAGAATAGTCTCTAAATCTAGAGAGAATGAGCTAAGTTGGCAGCACTGCAGCTGTAAACACAACCCTAACAGAACCTGTTTGCACCAAATCATTTTGAAAGAGTAAAGGCCAATAGGGAAACTCCAATTCACATGGAATTCAACTGACCAATGGTGGAACTATGATCAGTCAGTCAGTCAGTCAGTCAGTCAGTCAGTCAGTCAGTCAATCAATTAGTGACGGCCATTCATGATTATAGGGTTTGCCCTGCTATTTGTGATCCAATATAAATCCATCCGCTGCATTATAAAGAAGATTTGTGAACCTATTTCCTAATCCAAGCAAAGACTAGCTAGATATGATTTTACCTCCTGACTTATTCTGCATGACACAAGAAAAATATAAACATGATTGTGTATGAAATTATATAATAATGGAGAGTATAATAAAACTTTGCAGTCGCAATTTTGTGCAATGAATACAATATAGATAAAACCATTGTGGGCAGCAGTATTACAAAATGACACATATGGTCATCGTGATAGTTAATATCATTATTTATAAAAAATAAATCCATGGTGCAGCAGCAGGGGGCACTGAATGTGTAATATGTCTATAGAAACTGGCAACACTGAGTGGGATGTTTGAGAAGACACTGACCTTTCTCATGATCTTCCGGCCATAGAACATCACCTTGTCTCTCTTCCTGAAACGATAATGACGAACACCGGCCTGCTCCTCTGAAACACACCAGACATGCTCTGTAAGAACATCTGCAATCTACTGTATGAGTCAGCCAATGCTTCTCATACTCCTGCTGTCAGTCTGGTCTGATTAAATCACCCTTCTGTCTCAGGGGCTTTTAATCCTGAAGAATATCAACATTCATGCACTCAATACTTGATTGCTTTTAACACAATGTTATTGTGTTATTATTAATTATTGTCAAATACCTGTGGTATAACTGCAAAATTAGTGTTACAACTTTTCAAAAACCAATTACCAGTTTACACCTAACTCATAAAATGCGTGTCTGTATGAACTGTGAAACTGTTAATGATGTCTCTGAAACACAGACAGACATAAAACAACTAATATGATCACATCACTTAAAATCCTCTGACCCAACACCTGATAATGTATCAACAGAGTATCTGGGTGTGTTTTACACATCTTTACAGTGAAATTTATGTAGATACAAATGAAACCCAACAGTGTGTACAGTGTGCAGGGCACTGACTTGACCGTTTGTATCTTCTGTAAAGTAGGAACACAACAACTCCAACCACTGAAATCACTGTCACAGCTCCGATCAGCACAGCCAACCACTGGAATTAAAGACAGGCGAAATGTTTAAAACATTTGAATTAACAGAATCAAAATAGTCCATTCTTTCTTTTCTTTAATTCATTTATCTAATATCAGAACATCTCTCACTCCCATTTATTCTATCCTTCCACCTGTTATCCACAATAGAAAGACAGTAGATGATAAAATATAATTTAAATGAAAATAAAAACAGAACTAGTAACAACAGTAAATTTGAGAGAATTGATTAAAAGCCAAGTTAAATAAAAAGGTTTTCAGCTGTCTGTGTGTATTTAGAAGCCTGGCAGTAGAAAATCAGAGAACTCGTGAAGGATTATAAAACCACAGAGAATCTGCGACGTAGGCCGGTCCCAAAACATTAAGAGCTTTAAAAACAAGTAAAAGGACTTTTCTAAAAGATACTGGAAGCCGGAGGAGTGAAGCTAAAACTGGGGTAATGTTCTCTCTCTTCCTCGCTTTAGTTAAAAGTCCAACAGCACGGTTCTGAATAAACTGTAGTCTTTCTATCGACTGCTTTGGAAGAGCAGTAAAAAGATCATTGCAATAATCTGATCTATCCGGAAAAAAAAGCATGCTCATACGTTTTCCAGCATCTTTATGGATTAGGAACAGCCGTAGTTTGGCAAAATCTCTGTTTCGGTCACCTTCTTTATGTGTGAAGTAAGATTTCATTATTAATTATTCAGAGACTGAAATGATGGCCTGGCACGTTACTTCTGATTTGACTAAAGGGGATATTTCGGATAGCAAAACAAGCCATTTGCATCTCAGTCAAATGATTAGAGAGGAAGTCAGAAATTGATTGTTGGCAGTTACCATATTGACTTCCGTCCTTTCTTCCACAAACTGCTTCATCCTGGCCTTAATCTCACTGCTGAGTGGAGCCAGGCTCTGAAACATCAAGCAGAGGAACCACACTGAGGGAATGAAATCAACTGGCAATATGTTAAAGACAACAAGTCCCCCAACCGAAACAGCCATATAGGTTGTTTTTTCAAACCTCTGACCCATGGAAGTCTCTCGTGAAATAGCGCCCCTACGGCGCTCAACAGTCATGGATTTGTTAGGTTTAGGCACAAAAACTAGTTGGTTAGGTTTAGGGAAAGATCATGATTTGCGTTAAAATAAGCATTTTCTCCACATCAGATGATCTTTGTTGTCATGGTTACAATAATAATAACGGTCAGGGTTTAGGGTAAGAGTTAGGGTTAGGGTTATAATAACAACGGTCATGGATAATAGAAACAATGTAAACTACTGGTTTCACATGGGAATCGTACACCGATCTTCTGTGTCATATTCTTATGTTTTGTTGACCCATCCATCCACCTTTGCTCCTGTTATAATTAGTACAACCACTAGATGTCGCCTAACAATAAAACGTAACTATGGGTCATAATAACCTGCTGCACAAACCACCTGTGGGTTTTTCACATAAGAGCAATCAGAGCACAAAAAGGTGACAAATGTTTCTAGTTTCTTTTTACCCAATAAAGGCCTAATCATCTGGTGAAAAACAACAAGCCTTACAGGATATGTGAAACATGTGCATTTGTCATGTATTTGACTGAGAAATATATATTTGTTGTCAGAGTCAGGACAGCTGTTGTGTTGTCATGAACTTGTAAGGGAGACTGGGGACAGTTGCAACAAGTGTCATTCCTCCAATCAGAAACATGCTAAAGTGATGACACTCAGAAGACAGAAGACACTGGAAGACACAACTTTTTTTGGAGATCTGAAAGTCATTTTTTTATAAGCTGTATTTTTGTCAAACTGTCCTGCACTTTTTATGAAAAGAATCAAAACTTTCTGAGTTTTAATATTATTTTTTGACTTCTAAATGACATAGTTAGAATGTGTTGAAGTCAATGTGTTTAGCACATGATGTTCTGTCATGGCTGACGGGGTGAAGACAGTTACAACAAGCTATTGTAACTGTCCCCAGTCAAATCACAACAGACCATACAACAGTGTGTTTCAACATTTTCTGTTCAAAATAGACAAAATATGCAGCTAGTTTTGCCCCATAGCAAAACAGGTGCAACAATAATTGATCATTTTACCACATAAGAAAATACAAACAAGTTATTTTGTGAATTATTCAGTTCCTCTCATGGTCTTAAAATATATTTACCTGTTCTGTTCATCATAAGCAATAAAATAAATTGTTATTGCTATTGTTGTTACTATGTTCTATGCTCTACACAAAACTAAATGACTGTTCTTTGATAAATATTGTTAAATAAATAAATAAATAACACTATAATACCATTTGCCATATTTTCAGAACACTATGCTTACTGACACAACAAGCAAATTTAATGTGTTTTTAATATATTGAAACCATCTGTGATCTGTGTTGCGTCAGTTGCAACAACTGAATTCTTAAACTGAAATAAATATTGTGACTGCTATCTCATATGTAATCACCTTTAAATGGTATGGATGATTAGCAGACTAATGTATGTGTAATATGAAAATTTTGGTTGGTCTAGAACAAGGAGCCTCTGAGTAACTAAGAGAAATGTAAAAAGTGTTGCAACTGTCCCCAGGCTCCCCTTCCTAAATGCCTTGCTGAGCACAAGGACGTGGAAGTTTATTTTCAGACAATGAAGTGCAATGAATGGTGTTGAGGAAGGACATACTGGGTATATACTGCAGCTCTCCTCTTCATCGTTGTCCGGCTGCATGCCTGCAAGAAATAAAAAATAATCTTATTTTTAAATTATTATAGTGACATTTCATATGGGACAATTTTGTGTTTAAAACCTAAGGAGATCACTGATGAATTAGTACTGTGTTTTTGATTAAGCTTCATGTGGTCATATATCAATAACATCTCGTGACTCGAACTCTTAACCTGGCTGTCTCTTTCTGCTCAGCTGACGAACAGGTCACAGAGCAAAAGATTTGACCACATACACAAGTCAAGAGAAAGAGGTCACAAGCTCAGTGTTTGTAACCCGACACTCCCTCCTGCACTGCAACACAGCTCCGCTCCAAAACAGCAAACAGTTAAAGGCAACTCTGAAAAGTGGCAGAATGACTTGACCTAACTGCCAGACAGATATTTTTAAAAGAAGGAGCAACAAGGAGCATTGTGGGACTATTTTTTTGACATGATTTAAATGTAGTATGGTGCGGAAGAAGCAAAAATAACTCACTCTTCAATAGTTTGATATTTAACACTTAAAGTACGTACACAGCCCAAATTTAATGTCAAAATCGGTAAACAATAATTTTCACTTAGAGCTGCTCTCACAGACTCTGTCCGCGGACTCTGTGGCTGCAATCCGCTACACAACAAAAGGACAATCCAATGCATTACATGCGAAAAACTAATGTAATAACTGGAACTGGAACTGGAACAAATACAAACGAACAAATACACCATTTTCGATTAAAATCGACCAAACAGTTTCCCACGTACCTTTTTGTGTATATGTGCCTTATAATAGTGTAAAGACTGCACGGTAAGAACAATCTGAATGTCCCGTCATACCTCAAAGTAAAACCCTTATCGGCGAAAATGTACGATGACCCCGATGTGATGCAACATAGACTGTGTTTAAAGAGGATGTAGGAGGACATTAAACTGCTACATTTGAAGCACTTCAATAGTTAAACTGAACATCAACACAGAACTTTGAAATATCTTTGCTTTGCACATGCTGCTCTTTTACCGATTTATTTTGAAGGGCAATTCTTCTTGTTCTAGTGATCGCTGTCATACTTAGCTTATCGGCCAATCATTGACTGGCGAGCACAAGTATCTCGGATTTTGATTGGTGGATATTGGTGCTTCTCTGCCAATCGCTGAACACTTCATTGGACAGTCGGACACATTTACTTGCATTGGACTGACAGTGTGTTCAAGGTGAGAGGAACTGAATTGTAACAATATAGAAACGTATGGGCAGTTTAAAATGAGAACATTTAAACGTCGTCTATTATTATTGAGTAAATCTATAATCAGCTTGCTAGCAGACGATGTTGCGTTAACCGACTGTTAAATCAGCTAGCTAGTAAATGAGATGACCATTAGCATCACAACACTTTCGAGTTGTTTTCTAATCTACGTTAGAAACGTTACGCAGGTTTTTCTTTCCTTAAGTCATTTTCATTAATTCACTTAACGTAAACGTGTCAAAATATATAGTTGAAGATGTTGATTTCTTTCTTGGACTCCTTTAATTAAGCCTTAAGTTAAGGCTGAAGTGCTTGTCGAAAAATTCGGTTATTCTTGCTGTCTTGATTAAAAAACATGGCTGCGGTCGAAAAGTCAAAATAATCTCCTTTTCTAACCACTTTTCCTCGACATTGATGGAAAACGTCATGAGGTCAAGTGAAGATGTGAAGGGGACTTGGGAAAGGAATCTGACCGCACTTACACTAAGCTTCTTTAAAACTAACTTTATTTTTAACAGTTGGAGGATAAATACTCCTTTCTTAACCTCAAAAAGAAAACAAACTATTGATATATTGAAATAAAATGACATGAAAGAAATATACAAGAGAAGGTTGGGCCATTGAAATAATTAAATAAAAATAACGAACTGAGCAAGGGATCAGAATGAATTATATTCAGAAATAAGTACAAGGGTTCCTGGCATAGGCACTTCTGACATATCTATACAATTATAATGTAGAGAAAAAATTTTGTGCATTCCACAATGGAAGGGGATTTAGTGAAACTACATGTATGTATAGCTTAAGCTTTAGTGTTTTGTTATGATGATGATATTA